>NC_050573.1:331208131-331573131 GCF_011100635.1 Trichosurus vulpecula | reverse complement strand
TTTTACCTGGTCGGGGTGGTAGGGAGGGGACAATTAATGGGAAGGGTCCCTCTTTCTGTGGCTGAAGGGAACCAGTACATGAGGTGTATAGGCAAGCCAGCAGCAAGCCCCATCTCAGCAGACCAGCGGGAGATCCTGAGCCCCAGGGTAGTGGAGCCAGCAAGTGCCAACACCAGGGCCCCTGGTGTGCCTTCATACAGTCAGGGGAATCAGCAGACACCAGCTTGGAAGGGGGGCTGAGCCTACCCATGCTCTAGCACAGCCCTAGGGGAGAAGGAGATCTAGAGCAGCCAAATCACCGCCCCCCCCCACACACACATTACACCCAGGGGAAATTTATAGGAATACAAGTAATTTCCCAATTGAGAAATGGTCAAAGGATATGAACAGGCAATTTTCAGAAGGAGAAATTAAAGATATCTACAGTCATATGAAAAACATGCTCTAAATCACTCTTGATTAGAGAAATGCAAATCAAAACAACTCTTAGGTACCACATCTCTCCTGTCAGATTGGCTAACATGACAAAACAGGAAAATGATAAATGCTGGAGAGGATGTATGAAAATTAGAACATTGTTACATTGTTGGTGGAGTTGTGAACTGATCCAGCCATTCAGGAGAACAATTTGGAACTATGCCCAAAGGGCTATAAAAATGTGCATACCCTTTGACCCAACAATACCACTTCTACGGTTGTATCCCAGAGAGATCACAGAAGTGGGAAATGGACCAGTATGTACAAAATATTTATAGCAGCTATTTTTGTGGTGGCAAAGAATTGGAAATCAAGGGGATGCCCATCAATTGGGGAATGGCTGAACAAGTTGTAGGATATGAATGTAATAGAATACTATTGGCTATAAGAAATGAGGAGCAGACAAACTTCATTACAACCTGGAAAGACTTATATGAACTGATGTTGAGTGAGGGGCACAGAACCAGGAGATCATTATACAGGATTAGAGACACATGGTATCTATAAGGACTAACTTTAGTAGACTTGGCTCCTCTCATCAATGCAAGGTTCAAAGACAGCTCCAAAAAACTCATGATGCAAAAAGCTATGAACATCCAGAGAAAGAATGATGGAGTCTGAATGCAGATTGAGGAAAACCATTTGCTATCTTTTTCTCCTTCTTTTTTGGTTTTATTTCTTCTTTCTCATGATTCATTCAAATGGATGCAGATAGTTTTCTTTATATGTCCTTTATAGTTAATTTGGGTACTTATAATAGACAAAACTTATTTGCTCAAAATCATTCTTAAAACAATTTTGTTATAACTATATACAACCTTTTGATTCTGTTCATTTCACTCTTCATTATTTCATGCAGGTGCTTCCATGTTGTCCTTTTTTTCCCTAAAATCACTGAACTAATCATTTCTTATAGCACAGTAGTATTCCATCACAATCATATATGATAACTTGTTCAGTCATTCCCCAATTGATGGGCCTTCCTGAAATTTCCAATTCTTCACCACCACAAAGAGAGCTGCTATAAATACATTTTAGAACATATAGGTTCTTTTCTTCTTTAAGTATTCCAGAAATATTTTTTGTCTTGGGTTCAATTAGCATTTTTCTTTGAAGCTTTGTTTGTATCTGTTTTCACATTGTCCTTTTCTGAGTTTACATCTTGGTTTTCTCTGCCACTATAGTAACTTTTCATGGTTAACAAAATTATGAAAAGAGAGTTAACAGCTTGGTAAAAGAGTCCAAAAAATACTGACTGAATTTTATGTTAAATTCAGGCTCTTCTTGCCTGTGGGCAGGGAGGCACTATGCAAACTTTAGGCTTTTTTATGCCGTTTTCAGAGTTAATTCTAGGGGACTGCAAGTTCTTGTTTCAAAGGTATTGTAATGCTGAGAGAGATGTGGTCAATGTTCTCCTGATATGCACTTTGGTCTATACCCAGGAAAGGCCCCTGCTCCCCTTCAACCTAAAGCACTCTCTTTACCTTGGAACTGAGACCAAGATCCCTGCTCCCTTATGACCAACCCCCAAAGCTCTTCTTCTCCCTGGAACTGCAACCCAGTACTGTGCATTGATAATAGAGTTGACATTCAGTGCCAGCTATACACAATGCCAGCAAATGATCCCCTATAGCCTCTTTCTGAGAAGTGTCCAACCCCCTTACCATCTCTGGGTTGAAAGCTCCTAAAGCTGCTGATACACTCACTGTTGTTTCCACTTCATGTGTAGGCTCTGGACAACCCTCCAGTTCTGTGTCACAAAGTTCTGCTGCTCTCCTAAGTTTTTTTAGGCTAGAAAATGTGTTGCCCTTACTTATGTTGGCTCTGCCCCTCCAAAATTTGATTTGAGGCATTATTTTGAAGTTGTTTAATGAGTAATGTTAAGAGAGTTCAGCTGGGTTTTTTTTTAATCTGCTATTTTTGCTCTCCTCCCACCCCCCAAATTTTTAAATATTTTTTCTGTTGGAATTCTAAACATTTTGTTACTTCAAAGTAATTTTGTTATTATTTTATCTCATTCCATAAAGTATCTCCTTCCTAGCCGGATTGAAAAGATTGATTCTAGATATATGAAACTTGAGGCTGACACCTTTCAGAGTAGCTCAGTCATTACTAACTGCATATTATCTTCCTCAATTAATCTACTATCATTGTTCTTGCAACTTGTATGACTCTGGGCAAGGCAATCCTCCACGCTGTGTCATTTCCTCACCTCTACAATGTATAATTTCAATTAAAGTGTCTCTAAGGTTCCTTCCATCTCTCAAATTGTTTGATATTATGCTAAATCAACCAATTTATTGATATAGTTTTGTGGGTTTTTTGGTTCTATTTAAGAGTGATTTTTTTTTCAAACTAGTACCTTGGCAATACACAGACCAAAAATCAATTTGCTGACTAAAAGTTCACTCTTCAACCATTTGTCCTGATGAATATGTTCATATTCCTTAAGACCATACATACGGTCCTTTCTTTCCTTTTATTGTAACATCACTTTATATTATTTGTTATGTATGTATCGTAGGCACACACATGAAGAAAAGCAATTTAAAAAAAAAACATGAAGTGGAATACATGTCAGGCATCTGATGAAAGTTGAAAAACTGAGATAATCAAGCAGATGTTTCTACATAAAACAATAAATATTTTGGAGGACTGCATCTTGTAAACAAAATATATGAAAGATTGACAAAAGTTTTCATTTGCCTGAATGTTGCTATGCAAAAATTGCCTGTCTCATTATATGTCATCAATTTCTTTGCCTTCTATCTTGTCAACTGCAAAAAACAATGTAGGAATTGTAATTTATTTTTCATTCTTCATTCTAACCACAGATGTATTTATGTTCTTTTAGATAGGCTGAAAACACCCAAGTAACATCTTTATTTTTCAGCTGTTAGCAAAATATTTTTTTCCTGCTGTGCTCAGAACATTAATAGATATTCCTCCCCAAAAAATAAATCAGAACTTTACAACATTACTTATATTATTATACCCCTTCCAGAATACCATTCCCCTGAGCATCTATTCCCCCATCTTTATATTCCAAGGAGACAGCATACTAATTTACAGAGTCTTTGGAATTCCAACTATGTAACTTGATTCTAATGATTGTGTTATCTACCCAGTGGAACTTTTCTAGGAAAAACAAAACAGACAAAAACAAAAAACCTTTAACCTCCCCCTTCCCTTTTTTAACAGAGATACAGAAACAACCAAGGTGAAATATACCTCATCTCCTTACAGCAGTCAGTGGTTTCCAAATTTTATACAGCAATGCCCCTCCTTTTTAACATAAAATTGTTGTGCCCCAAATATATTTTTATAAAAGAATTGACAGAAATAATTTTATCTTGTATTTTATTAAAATAAAATTATTCCATCTGTTTTATAACCCACAAATAGAAAAATCCAATAAAATAGCATAGCCTGCACAAAGGTATTTATTGACTAATTAAAAACTAATTATGTGTTACTCATCATGAAGAAATAGTGTTTTAAAAAACAAATTTTATTTAACTTTAAACTTATTTTCTCTTTAAATCAGTTATGTGCTTGTCCATCCATTTCTCTTTAAAAATAATTAGAGACAAAGCTCAGGACAATTAAATTTACATTTAATCACTGAAACTTAAAAAATAATTATCTATAACCATTCTTGAGTTACTTCCATTTTTAAAGTTGTATGTTTAGGGTTTGTTTTTTTCATAAACCCATTTATTTTTTGTGCTTACCAAACTGAGTAACTGAGAAATATAACAGATATTATGGGGGGCGGGGGCAGGGCAGGTGTGGTTTAACTCCAGATTACGATTGTTTGATTTCTACTTTAGACACCAGGTTTCAAAGTACAAGTATTACTCTGACACTATTCACCTGTGTCCTGAGCTTGACAGTGAATGCTGAGATTTAATGTTAATGAGATGTTAATTCTCTCCCTTCTACAGTATTCTAGACCCACTAGTTGCTTGTCATTGGCCCTGGTAGTCCTTCTCCTCATTGTATATATAGCTTTTGGCTCCTTCCAATTCCTCTAGGACTCCATTGCAATGTTCTTGCTAAAGCTTCTATTGAAATTATGCAGAAGTCCAGAGATGCTGTAAGGAGCAACTCCTAGTCTACAATTTGCTATGATTGTGTGAGAATACACCACATAGGGTAGGCTTAAGATGAATTCTGATCTTTCCCAAAGATACCCTCCTTGATTCTCATAGGGTAGAACCCCCAAATCCTTTACACTGGTGACCATGCTTACAAATGTAAGAAGTTGCAACATCAGCGACTTTATCTTCCTATACATGCACCCTGTAAGACATAGGGTCCCCTACACAAATTGATCCTTCTGTTGAACTCTTATCATACAGCAATACAAATTAAGTGATACTAAAATTCTGATTCCTAGAATACTTGTGAGATTGTATAGTACTTCCCCCCATAACACCTTGACAGATGACCCCAAATTTCATATCCTGCTGTTCCCCAGGGTGAAGCCCAGAAAGGTTAAGTAGCTTATTTCAATTAGTAAGTCAAGATGTTGGGTTTTATAACAGATATCCTCACCAAACTCCAGCCAGTAGAACACACTGCCAGGCAAGTATAGGTGCCTCATCTTCATAAGCACTAATTGAATTGAACTTGTTGGGATCCAATTATTTGTGTGCATTAATAATAAAACTTACCCAAAATGTGAATTAGCTCTTGACTTCTAAATGCTATCAATTGCTAGTATAAATATAGATTAATCCTATAAAACCACTAAATGTTACTAGAAGCAATTAAGTGCCACTGGAACCATGGTACCTGATGGAAAGAACATTTGATTTGGAGAACGAGGGTTCAGGACTTGCACCTGGTTCAAGTCCTGGTTCCTCCACTAAAAATTTGTTTGACCTTGGAAAGTAACTCTGGGCATTGGTGCTCTCAGGTCAGGGGGATTGGACTAGATTACCTTGTTGCAACAATCCGGCTAGCAGTTGCTGTGGGGGGTGTAAAACCAACAACAACCAGCTCACAGAGGGCTATAAGCCCATATTCTTTTGATCTGCTTTACTAAGGAAAGCAACGTTAAGGGGTAACAGTTTTACTTTAATCCAGTATACAAATATCATTCACTCAGTTCAGGGGAAAAAGCCAGCACCCTGAACTTCAGAGCAAATCCAGACAAATTACAAACATCAACAGGCAGACCTAATACAATTCCTGATTTACTGACTCTACCTCCATCCAAGTCCTGTAATATGCTATCCAGAAGGTCTAAGATTTTCAAGCTTCAAGTCATTTTGATATACTTAGGTCATATACCAAGCAAAGAAGAACAAGAAGTCTGTGAATGAATCTATTATGTTTGAATATCATTATTATCCGCATTTATCTAGTGGCTCAAGGTTTACAAAACCATTTACAAATACTATATCATTTATACTCACTATAACTATACTCAAAACAACCCTTGGAGTTACATGCTATTATCATCATTTTACAGATGAGGAAACTGAAACACACAGAGTTTTAATGACTTACCTTGCATCATACACTGCAAGGGTCCAAGGCTGGATTTGAACTCAGGTCTCCCTAACTCCAAGACAAATGCTTTATTCTCTGTGACACCTAGGTACCAAAAGGTTTGTATAAGAAACCTAACAGTAGGTTCAAATCCTTGAAAATTCAAGGAGCACAGACGGAAAATAAAAAAAAAAGATGTAAGGAAAGAAAAATATGTAAAATACTGCATATGATAGAGATAAAAATGAAATTATAATATATAAGGATAGAAAATAAAAATGTGAAAAACCACTTTACTCATTCAAAGACTAAATGAGCCAATTAAAAGTTTATAAGATTTGCAATAGTTGGCTCCTCCTGGAGGATCAGTACAGCTAGAAAAGGACTCACACAACAGTCAAAAGATCTGGTAAAGAGAGAGGCAGAGCCAAGATGGCAGCCAGAAAGCAGGGACTTGCCTGAGCTCCCTGCCAAGTCCCTCCAAAAACCTATTAAAAATGGCTCTGAACAAATTCTAGAACTGCAGAACCCACAAAATAGCAGAGGGAAGCAGGGCTCCAGCCCAGGACAGCCTGGATGGTTACTAGCTAAGGTCCATCGGACACGGAGCTGGGAGCAGGACGGGACCGGTGCCCAGTGTGGGCCGTGTGGACCAACCAGACTGGCAGCTGGGCAGAGCAGGCCCTAGCACCCTGAATCAGTGAGCTGTGGCAGTTACCAGACTTCTCAGCCCACAAACACCAGAGACAACAAAGAAGAACTGCAGAACCCACGAAATAGCGGAGGGAAGTAGGGCTCCAACCCAGGACAGCCTGGATGGTCTCTGGGTAAGGTCTATAGCACACAGAGCTGGGAGCAGAGCCCAGTGTGGGCGGCAGCAGGACCAACCAAAAGGGAGCAGCACCAACCGAACGGGAGCCGGGCAGAGCAGGCCCTAGCACCCTGAATCAGTGAGCTGTGGCAGTTACCAGACTTCTCAACCCACAAACAGCAAAGACAACAGAGAAGGTTAGTGGGAAAAGCTGTGGGGAGTAGAAGGAGTTCGCCGTTTGGCCAGCAAATCTCCCAGATCAAGGAGAAAATACTGCAAGCAGCCAGAAAGAGACAATTTGAGTATTGTGGAAACACAATCAGAATAATCCAAGATTTAGCAGTTTCTACATTAAGAGATCAAAGGGCTTGGAATATGATATTCTGGAGGTCAGTGGAGCTAGGATTAAAACCAAGAATCGCCTACCCAGCAAAACTGAGTATCATGCTCCAAGGCAAAATATGGATTTTCAATAAAATAGAGGACTTTCAAGCTTTCTCAGTGAAAAGACCAGAGCTGAATAGAAAATTTGACTTTCAAACACAAGATTCAAGAGAAGCATAAAAAGGTAATCAAGAAAACGAATAAGAAAAAGAAATCACAAGAGACTTACTAAAGTTGAACTGTTTTGTTTGCATTCCTACATGGAAAGATGGTGTGTATGATTCATGAGACCTCAGTATTAGGGTAGCTGAAGGGAATATGCATATATATGCATATATATATATATGTGTGTGTGTGTGTGTGTGTGTGTGTGTGTGTGTGTGTATACATATACATATGTATATATGTATATATATGTGTGTGTATGTATATATGTGTGTATACATATACATATGTATATATGTATATATGTGTGTGTATGTATATATGTATGTGTATATATATATATATATATAGAGAGAGAGAGAGAGAGAGAGAGAGAGAGAGAGAGAGGGCACAGGATGAGTTGAATATGAAGGGATGATATCTAAAAAAAAATAAAATTAAGGGATGAGAGAGGAATATATTGAGAGAGGGAGAAAGGGAGAGATAGAATGGGGTAAATTATCTCACATAAAAGTGGCAAGAAAAAGCAGCTCTGTAGGAAGGAAAGAGGAGGCAGGTAAGGGGGAATGAGTGAATCTTGCTCTCATCAGATTTGACCTGAGGAGGGAATACCACACACTCAACTGGGTATCTTACCCCACAGGAAAGAAGGAGGAAGAAGATAAAAAAGGGGGGATGATAGAAGGGAGGGCAGATGCAGGTGGAGGTAATCAAAAACAAACACTTTCAAAAAGGGACAGGGTCAAGGGAGAAAATTGGATAAAGGGGGATAGGTTAGGAAGGAGCAAAATATAGTTAGTCTTTCACAACATGAGTATTGTGGAAGGGTTTTACATAATGATACACATGTGGCCTATGTTGAATTGCTTGACTTCTTAGGGAGGTTGGGTGGGAAGGGAAGAGGGGAGAGAATTTGGAACTCAAAGTTTTAAAAACAGATGTTCAAAAAAAAAGTTTTTGCATGCAACTAGGAAATAAGATACACAGGCAATGGGGTGTAGAAATTTATCTTGCCCTACAAGAAAGGAGGGGAAAAGGGGATGGGAGGGGAGTGGGTTGACAGAAGGGAGGGCTGACTGGGGAATGGGGCAACCAGAATATACACCATCTTGGAGTGGGGGGAGGGTAGAAATGGGAAGGAAAATTTATAATTCAAACTCTTGTGAAAATCAATGCTGAAAACTAAATATATTAAATAAATTAAATAAAAAAAGAAAAAAAAAAACATTAAAAAAAAGATCTGGTAAAGGCAACAATTTCACTTCACCTTGATTGGTATTTTATACCCTGAATCCCAAGGAAGCAAAATGGCAACATTGGTATCTTAAAGGGCCAGCTCAGCCTACATAAAATAGAAGTTGCTCCTACCACAAAAACCATCAATATGCTAATTCATACAAATGGATGACTACATACAGTGTAGTGAAAAGTTCACTGAATTGTGAGTCAGAAGATCTAGGCTTTAGGCCTGGCTCTGCTGCCCTATCACTGTGTGATTTTGGACAAGGCATATAATCTCTCGATGCTTCAGTTTTCTTCAGCTTAATGTGAATGGCCAGCAGGATTCCTTATAATTCTAAAATTTTGTGATTCTACATCTTTTGGGCTGAAAAACTTTTTCAATGATGCATCTAAATCAAGACCTACTGGTTTGAGCTCAGACTGAAGTTCATATTCACCTAGAATAGTTTCATCAGCATTACATCTAAACCATAATTAACATGCTTCACAGTGTAGCTCAAAGAATGAGTTGCCATATGCCAGAAGGAAACAATTTTATTGGAGGAAAAACAACTAATCAATAAACAATCATTTATTAAGCATCTAATTGTGCCAGGCCCTGAGCTAGACAGTAAGGATACAAAGACAAAAAGTTAAATAATCCCTGCCCTCAAGGGGCTTATATTCCATTGGGGAGACACTGTGTGTATATATATATATATATATATATATACACACGTACATATACATGTGCATGTGCATGTAGGTGTATGTATAATAACATACATATACATATTTGTATGTATATGTGTATGTATATGTAGAGAGAAAGGTGGATGCAAAATATGTTCAAAATAGATATAAAGTAATTGGGGGGTCAGAAAAGGCTTCATATAGAAGTTGACACTTTAGTTTTAAAGGAAATTAGGATTTCCAAATGTTATATAATGAATGTTCTAAGACCTTCAGAGTAAATGTGTAATAAATATTTTAACTTTCTATTTATTTTTCTATCTACTTTCATATCTAGAAATAAATCTTGTGGGGGACAGCTAGAATAAAACCGTGGGTATCCTGGATGAGAAATCATTCAAGCAAATAAACAATAGAATAAAAATATTTGTTATGTATGACACACTATGCTAGGCTCTTAAGATACAGATACAAAAATAAATCTCTACTCTCAAGGAAACTGTGCTCTATCAGAAAAGACAATGTATTAACATGTAAGTATGAAGAGAATAATACAGAATAAATTCAAGGTAGTTAGATAGAAGGTACTTAGTGAGAAAGAACTGTAGAAATTTAAGGGGGGTTGGGAGGCATAGTAGGAAGATTAGTTTGGGCAGACTGTGGGAACGTAATATATAATGAGACTAAAAGGGAAGACCAGGGCTTGATTATGAAGAGCATTAAGTGTCAAAGACAGTAGTTTACATTTGATCCCAAAGGTGATAAGGAGCATCTGGAATTTATTGAGTAGGGGAGACCTGTACTTTAAGAAAATCACTTTGGCAGCTCCGTGGAATGATAATGTGAATGGTGATTTGTTAGGAGTAGGGAGAGACTTAAGGCAGTGAGATCACTCAGTAGGCTATTGAAATAGTTGGTGTTCACTGTGGCCTCTTTTTGGAACTAGGGAAAAACCCTGTGGCAGCAGAGCATCTAGCAGGCTTAGAAACAAGGAGAGAATTGTCATGGTGACACTCTTACTAGAATTGTCCTGTATACTAGCTTTCAACATGTAGAAAAGTCCTTTTTTTCCTCACTAAATGATTGAGCAAGTTGTAACTACATTCCAGCAATTCTCTACCAAAATTCAAGTTGATATAGAGTCACCCTGGGAAAATAAACAGTAGGAACAGGAGTCCACAAAAGATATTTTCCTCACTCTGGAGAGATGTATGTTGTTGATGCCTGCAGAGCTAGGAGGGAAAACTAGGGTATGTAGTGACAAGACAGAATCACCATCAATGGGTCCCTGGATGACTTCCAGGCAAATAACATTGGCAAAATGTTTGTTCTGATAGTAAGTCAACTCCACAGCTGCTTATCTTTGGGAATGAATAGCTACACAAAAAAATCAAGAAACTGCTTTTTTTCTTTTCTTTTCTTTTTTTTTTTGGTGAGTTCAGCTCACCAAATAATAATAAAAATAAAATAACATAAATAAAATGAACTAGACAGGCTATTTGGGAAAAGTATCAATAGACCATCCTCTTATGTAGTAATCATTAGCAAAGCTTAAATGTACTGTGAGTCAAAAGGACAAAATCTAAACTACTGCAAATAGTGGTACCAATAATGTAAAGGATGATCATTGTATATATCTTATCGAAAGTGCTTCTCGTCATATGTCACTTGCTTTGGCATATTCTTATGTCATGGTGCTGGGAGTCACTAAACAGAAGATCTAGTCTTGGCTTTATAACTATCTAGCTGTTTATGGTAGGAGCAATATTGTAATTCCTTTCCCCATCTACTTTAGGCTAAGGTTTTTGGTCTTTTTGTTTTTGTTTTGTTTTATTTTGTCTTGTTTTGTTTCATTTAAAGATACTGGGACATTGCTTAAGACTTGATAGGCTCTGGGGACTAAAGGATCAAGATGGATGACATCACTTTCTCAATGTTCAAGTACAAAGTTGCCACAAGGATTTCCATGATCCCTCAAATTCTTAGCTAGAGGAGCATTGCTCAGCTGAACCTACTCAAGGAGTTCTTAATGCCTAACTTTGTTAAATATCCTTCTCCTTCTATAGCTTAGTAAAGTGTTTAACTGCTAAATGATATGTAAATGTCTCATTTTGTCTATCTATTGAATCTAAACTCTTAGAGAACTGTCCTGAGTATGGCCCAACCCAGAGTAATGTATGATGATTGACAAGCCACTTCATTTCTCTGGTTCACTTGCTTCATTTTAAAAATGAGAATAATAAAAACCACTCTACTTATTAAATTAACTTAACTCTAGGAAAGGCAATATGCAATTTCTCATAAAAGAAATTATTTCTTGATCTTATTTGACGTAACTCAACTGGGCTTCTTCACTGAAATCCATATTCAAATGTACACCAAAAAATAAGGAATTACAAAGGCAAGGGGGCTATAGACTTTTAGAGATGGAAGCAACCATATATACTACTTCACTCAGGCCTTCTATTTGATGTATCCTAGAATCTGAGAGTTGGAACAGACCTCAGAGACCACTGAGATAAATCCATTTATGAAAAACAATCTGCTTTACAGAATACCAAACAAATGGTGAGTAAACTATTATATGAGGAACTTTTAAGGGGCAAAAAACTAATGACTTGGACCTCTATTCCACATGTGACTAACTCAAATTATTAAGAAGTGTTTCTTTACAATAATAAATTCACATCTTAAAGAGCTGAGGAGCAATTGATATGGTGGCTGCTGCCTGGCAACTCCAGGAGAAATGCCAGGAGCAGAACAAAGGTCTGTATACAATGTTTGTATATCTGACCAAAGCCTTTGATAGTCATGAGGGCTTCTGGAAAATTATGGAAGATTTGGTTGCCCAGAGAAGTTCATAAGTATCATATATCAATTTCATGATGGTATGCTGGCCTGGGTTCCAGATAATGGTCAATGCTACCGTGCCTTCCCAGTCACCAATGGAGTGAAACAAAGCTGTGTGCTTGCTCCCATGCTTTTTAGCATGATGTTTTTAGCCATGTTATCAAAAATTTTCAATGAGGATGAACATGGCATCAAGGTCAGTTACAGCACTGAGGGTAAATTCTTCAACTTGAGAAGGCTACAAGCCAAGAGGAAAGTGGAGGGAGTGTTGGTGCATGATTTTCTGTTTGCAGATGATTGTAAACTCAATGCAGCCTCTGAAACAGAGATACAATGAAGTATGAATCAATTCTCTGCTGCTTGTACTAATTTTGGCCTAACAATTAACACCAAGAAAACAAAGGTGCTCCATTAGCCACCACCACACCATCTATACGTGGAACCATAAGTTGCTGCAAATGGAGAAGTTTTAAATGCTGTGGATAAGTTCACTTACCTTGGTAGTGTACTTTCCAGGGATGTACATGTTGATAATGAAGTTGACAAACACATATCACAACTAGCTCAGTGTTAGGGAGGCTCTGAAGGAAAGTGTGGGAGAAAAGAGGTATTAGACCGATTACCAAACTGAAGGTCTACAGAGCTGTAGTGCTGATCTCATTGTTATACGCCTGTGAAACCTGGACAGTCTACCAGCACCATGACAGGGAACTAAATAACTTCCATTTGAATTGTCTTAGGAAGATTCTGAAGATCACCTGGCAAGATAAGGACACTGAGGTCCTTACTCGACCTAAACTGCCAAGCATTGAAACTCTGCTTCAAAGAGTGCAACTCTGACAGCCTGGCCACATTGTTCGAATGTAAAATGTCCACTTGCCAAAAAGACTATTTTATGGAGAACTCACATAGGGCAAGCATTCACATGGTAGTCAGAAGAAGCAATACAAGGACACTTTCAAGGTCTCTCTCAAGAACTTTGGAGTTGATTATGTGACATGGGAGACATTGGCACAGGACCACTTGGCATGGCATGCTCATGTCAGAGAAGGTGCTGTGCTCTACGAGCAAAGCAGAATTGAAACAGCTCAAAGGATGCACAAATTTAGAGTATCCACCCCAATTATTCGCATGGACTATTTGTGCCTGATCTGTGGTAGAGCATTCCGAGTTCATAGTGGCCTGATCAGCCACAGTCGGATACATTAAATATTGACTCAAGCGTAGTGATGTCATTTTGGTCCTCTTCAAGGACAAAGGACAACAACCAACCAACTTATGTCTGATCTCAGGATCAAGCAGGAGAAGTCTAATCACTCTTCACATATTTAAAGAGAGCTATCAGTGTCTTCTCTTTTCCAGGCTAAACATGTTAAAGATCCCCAGTTTCTTTGCAATTCTTGTAACAAATAAGCTTAGCAAGCTAAACAAACCCATGCATCTGGCATGTCAAAAAATGTATGTCTTATTCTATCCTTTGGATCTGTCACTTCTCTGTCAAGAGGTGGGTAGCACGCTTCTGATTCTAGTTCTTAAGACTTTCAAAATTGTTTTTCTTTACAATGTGGTAGCTACTGTATATCTTGTTTTCTTGGTTTTCTTCATTTCACTCTGCCTCAGTTTATGTAATTCCTCTGAAACAATCCTTTTCATCATTTCCTATAGAGGAATACTATTTATGTATCAAAATTTATTCAGGCATTCTCTAGTTGACAGCTATGTTTTTGTTTCCATTTATTCGCTATCACCAAAAAAAAAGTACTACAAATATTTTTGTTCCTATGGGATTTTTTTCCTCATTCTCTTATCTCTTTGGGTTATATGTCTTATTAATGTAGTCAGTCTGGGTCCAGCCTGTAGTTTAGGACCATCTCCTGGTAGTTTAGGTTCCATATTGGGGGGGGGAGTATGAGGGAGGAAGGGAAGCAGAAAATGAGACATTGTAAAGACATCTAAAGCCATGGGTTTTGTTATTGGCTCTGTACTTGAATTTTTGTCTTCTGTACATTTCTAAGTTCCCTTTCTGCTTTTCTCCCTGTCTCCTAGTAGAATAAAAGTCTATAGCTTCCAGTTATATAATATACCCCACCCCAGCCTTTCCCCACCCCATTACTCTTCCATTTCAATTTAAAACCATTCTGAGTATATTTGTAGGATGATAGGTAAATACATTATTTTAAATATGCATACCTTACTACCAGTCATTGTTAGGTACATTCTGTCACTGTCCAGGAGTATGTCATTACTAATTTTAAACCCTGTGAGCAAATAGCTGATAACTTTATGCACACTTCTATCAGTCAATTAGCCAGCATGTATTTCTTTATCTCCTATTATATATCATGCACTGTGCTAGGAACTGAGGTAAGATAGTCTCTGACTTCAAGGACTCACTTTTTTTTTTACTGAGGAGGTATAATATTATAATATATACACAGATTAACCAATATCTAATATACACAGATAAAAAAAAAAACATTGAGAGATAACTAACAAATGGGAGAATCAGGAGCAGTTTGTTGAAGGAGATGACATTGTGCTGAGCCTTAAAGTGGATAAGGAGTGCAAAGAAGTGGCCAAGAGAAGAGAGAGTGTTCCAAACATAGGGGACAGCCTGTGTAAATGCACAATGAAGAGATATGGATTATATAAACATATAGAAACAGCAAGCAGGCCAGTTTGGAGGGACTAATGCATTAAAAACATCCTGAAAATATTGAATGAAGGCAAATTGTGAAAGACCTTTTGTCCTACAGACAGTGGGGAATCACTGAAGCCTCTCCAGCAGGGAAATGGCATAATCAGACCTGGATTATAGAATTATAATTTCAACAGCTGTGGAATATATTGTAGGAAGAAGAGAATGGATTCAGAGAGCTCAATTAGAGTATTTTTGCAAAAGTTCAAGTGAGAATTGACTAAGGCCTGAGTTTGTGGTATAAGTGAAGAAAAGGGGAGGAAGATGAGAGATTAGATGAGGAAATGGAGTTGACAAGACTTGGCAACTGATTAGATGGGAATAAGGAAAATCTTTGAGAATAAAAGTGAAGAATGGAGAATGTATCCTAGATTACAAACTCTGGTGACTAGAGGGGTAGTGATACCATTCATAGAAATAAGGAAGTTTGGAGGAGGGTGAGTTTGGTCGGTCAGTCAATAAACATGTATTAAACACCTATTATGTCTCAGGCACTGTGTTAAGTATAGTTTAGGAGGAAAGTTAACAAGTTTGAATTTAAGTAGGTTGACATGGAGATACTTATGGAACATCCAGGTAGAGCTGTCCAAAAGGCAGCTGGAATGAGAGACTGGAGGACAGGAGAGAGATTAAGGCTAGATGTATACATCAAATTTCTTTTGCAGAGAGATTAGTGTTGAATTGATGTGAACTGAGGAGGTCATGAAAAGAATAGAAAGAGACAGAAGTAGAGAGGATCCAGGACCTTTAGAAAGAATAATAAAATGATCATTGATGACCTCAGAGACAAAAGTTTCTGTACAGTTGGAGAGATAGAAAGCATATCACAAAGGGGAATAGAGAATGATAAACTGATATGGTCATTAAATGTAGAGTTCTTTGTGAATTTAAGAGTATTGGTGGAAAGAACACTGGAGATTAAAGAAAAGCTTCCTCAGAATTTCCCAAATAGTGTACTTATTTCTGAATTGTTATTTTTTTTATGTGTAACCACTCCAAGAAAAGAAATGAAATTTGGAGGGTAGCATTTGATTGGAGCAGTGTTCCATTTCTCCTTCCTCCTTACAATAGATCTTTAAAAAGTGATTAAAAATGCTCAAGATACCTCATACCCTAGTAGACAGGTAGCACTGCTGTCTGTTTGATTCTTAGTGACCAAAGTTCCCCTCCAAAATTTCCACAGTGCGGGGTGGAGCCAAGATGGCAGAGTGAAAGCAGGGACATGTCTGAGCTCTCTCACAAATTCTTTCAGATATCGCTTAAGAATTGAATCTGAATAGATTTGAGAGAGGTAGAATCTACTAGGAGACAGAGTGTCGCAGATTTCCAAACCAGGAGAGTCCAGAAAATCAAGGAGAGGGATCAGTTGCATTGCGTTGGGAGAGTGCTGAGCACGTGGAACACCACCCGACCACACCAGAATGGGAGTAAGCCCAGCCCACCAGCTGAGGTGGCCATTCCCAGGCCTCTTGGCTCAGGACAGGAGTCTGTCAGAGGTTGGTGAGGCAGAAGCAAAAAGCCTTCAGCAGCAGCAGCAGCTGCTCCTGGAGCTATCAGCCCACAGTCTAAAGGTTTGAAACTTACCTTATTAAACTTCTGGGAGCCATGATGACCTTGTAACCTCTAAGAGCTCTCATCCCTCCCTTGCTGACCCTGAATAACCCAGAGAATATTGTCCTAGGAAAAACCCTGGAAAAGAGGAGCCAGAAGTGGGGGTTCAATAGTCTTTTAGCTTGAGAAGATAGGGAAATGGGCCACTATTGAGGAGAAGGAAGGAGACTGGGGCAGGAAGGGAGGCATCCTAGCAAGCCCAACCTTAGCAGACCAGTGGAAGTTCCTGAGCCCCAGGGGGTGGAGCCAGCAAGAGCCAACAGCAGGACCCCAGGCATGCCTTCACACAGCCAGGGGCATTGGCAGACACCAGCACAGACCTATGGCTGAGGCCCTAGGGGAAGAGAAGACTTCCAGCAGCCAGACCACCAATCCCCCACACCTCATGCTGTGAGCTTCAGTGTAACCCCAGGGAAATTCAGAAAGACTTCACTAAGCCTCCATCCTTGGCACACACTAGCCAGCTCCAGCTCAGCCCCAAGTGAGCTGCTGCAGTATATAGCTTCTAGCTGACAAAAGCAGAGGCCACAGCACACAAAGTCAGTAACCAGGCCCCTAGCTCCCAACACAAGGAGCTTGGGACAGAGACCCCTGGGCACTAGAAGCAGAGGTCCACTTTAAAAGCCAGGATAAAGGTGACCACCATGAAGAAGCAAACTAGAAAAGTAAAAGAGACAATTAAATCATGTTATGGGAACAGAGAAGATCAAACTATGAATTCAGAAGAGGACAGCAATGACACTATACCCACGTCTGAAATCTCAAAAGGGAATATGATCTGGTCGCAAGCCCAAAAAGCATTGCTGGAAGAGCTCAAGGAGGATTTTAAAAGCCAAATTAGAGAGGTAAAAGAAAAATGAAAGAACCCAACAGGAGAAAATGAATCCTTGAACAGTAAAATTGGCCAAAAGGAGAGACATGCAGAAGCTATCTGAAGAAAACAATTTGTTAAATATTACAATTGGGCAAGTAGACACTAATGACATTTATGCTTGGGAGCCCGGAGGTTAAATTCCAATCACCCACGAATGGTGAAGTTAATTGTTCTTGGAGACTTTGCATCTGTTTGCTATGTCCAGGTATTAGGGATGCCTCTGCAGTTCTCACACATACCTGCTCAAGATATAAAACAAAGAGCAAAGAGATACACATCCTCATTCGGATCAAGTTCACACACAACTAGGAAGACAATTAGGAAAACTATTATATGAAGATGGGAGCTAAGTTTAATAAAGAAAAGCTGAGGTACAAGTCATTATTTTCTGGCTTTGCTTTTTACATTTTTGCTAGCATCCTCACAGTCTTTGAAACAGGATCTTAGTCACCTAAAGGACCCAATGGGCCATATGGTCCAAACTCCTTCATTTTATACATATGGGGCAGCTACATGGCACAGAGGATACAGTGCCAGGCCTGCAGTCTTCAAATCCAGCCTCAGACATTTATTAGCTGTGTGACACTGGACAAGTCACTTAACCCTGTTTGCCTCAGTTTCTTCATTTGTAAAATGAGCAGGAGAAAGAAACGAAAAACCACTCAGTATCTTTGCCAAGAAAACACCAAATGGCATCATGAAGAGTCAGATGTGATGAAAAACAACTAAACAAGAAGAATAATAACGTGAGACCCAGAGAGGCAATGTGACACAAAGATTACACAAATAATTAGTGACAGAAATGGGACCAGGATCCAGAAATCTTGAATGAAATTCTATTTACATCACACTACAGCCATGGCTTCTTGGGAAAGTTAAGGGTGTATGTTGTACAGCAATCAATATGCCACCTATCTGCCTAGTTGGAATCATTCATCTCTGCCTCTGGATCCACTTCTATTTGTCTCTTTTCCTGGACTGAGACAAAGTATCAAGTATCAAGGCCTGTCATCCCATTCCCCAGATGTTAAAATTGATCCATTAGAATCAGCATGCATTTAATAGCCATATATACAGGCTGTATGTATTAATTGTATTATATTAATTCTTATTCTTGCTATTATTTAAAGTATAAAGAGAAAAATCCAGCCTTTAAAAATTTGCACTCAGAGTTTTCCATAAACTGCTGGAAGCTGCATAACATATCTTTAACTTGTCCAGGAATTCACCTGTGCATATTATCCCCTTACACCCTACCATTCATAATAGATACTGACACATTCCCTCAGTTCTCTCTATCTCTCTTTCCTTCCCTATTCTTCCTCCATCAATGTCTCCCTCTCCCCACCTTCCCCTGGCTCTTGTTTAATCTATTTAACTTGGTACAAAAAGAGATCAGCTCACTTTAACACTAAAGCTTTGGATTTTCTAAGTACTACACTCCAAAGTCCTTCCCAATATGAATTATTTGTATATATTTGCCCTAGGTGGCAGAGTGGATGGAATGCTAGGTCTGGAGTCTGGAAGACCTGAGTTCAGATACCTGGACAAGTCACTTTATATCTTTTTGCCTCAACTTCCTCAACTGTAAAATGTGGGGAACTAGGTGGCTCAGTGGATAGAATGTTAGCCCTGGAGTCAGGAAGACACCTTCCTGAGTTCAAATTTGGCTTCAACCCTCCCTAGCTGTGTGACTCTAGGCAAGTCACTTAACTCTGTTTGCCTCAGTTTCCTAATCTGTAATATGAATTAGAGAAGGAATGACAAACCACTCTAATATCTTTGCCATGAAAACCCCAAGTAGGATCACATGGGGTAGGACACAACTGAAATAACTGAACAACAGCAATAAAATTGGCATAATAATGTCACCCATCTCTCAGGGTTGTTGTGAGGATTAAATGAGATTATATTTGCACAGTACCTGGCAAATAGTAGTTAATTTAAAAACATCTTATCACTTCCACTTAATTTTTTTAATTGATTTGATTTTTTCCAACCTCTTCTTTTTGAAATTTTAAAAAAGTTAAGACCCTAGACAAGTTATGCTTATTGTCATAAAATGTATCATATCATGCAAACTATTTCTGTTTCTGTCATTATTGATTGACATTTTATGGTAGCATGAAAGGAGTCCTGCTTCGGAAATTGGTAGGCCTGAGTTTGAGGTCCATTTTTGCCATTACTGACTATGTGACCTCTGGGCAAGACACTGCATCTTTTTGAGCCCTGTTTTAACAACCCAGCTAGTAGCTTCGGTGGGGGTGTAAGATCCCTCCCCCACAGCCGGCACCCAGGAGGCTGCCGGGACCCAGGAGGCTGCTGGGACACCAGGAAAGCACAGGTTCTTTTGATCTGCTTAAACAAGGAAAGCACAGTGAAGGGGTTGACCAGCTTACTTTAATCCAGCATTCAGTTAGCATACAGACAACATTCATTTAGTTCAGGGGAAAAAACGCCAGCATTCAGTTAGTTCAGGGCAGCATACAGGCAAGCATCAAGACACAGACCCAATACAGATTCATTCACTTACTTCAGGGGAAAAAAACCAGCACCCTGAGGTTCAAAACATTCATTTAGTTCGGGGTAAAACAAACCAGCACCCCGAACCTCAAAACCAAAATACAAACAAATCACAAATATCAACAGACAGACCCAATACAATTCATAGTTACCAACATCTGGGCTCAGCTCGAGAGCAAGGGCTGGCCCAGAGTCACGCTCCCTGCTTGCTCCCACACCAACCGGAAAAGGAAAGAGAGCTCTTCAAGCTGTCCTCTCCCCTCTTATAGAGTTTTTGACATCATCAAGCACTGCCTGAATGACCAGAGCCAATTGGCTCTTGAGCTGGCCCCTCCCCCTAGCGTAGACCAGGTTAACACCCAATAGGGCGTGGCTCTGGAGCTAACACCTCCCCTCAGCCAGCGCCATGATACATCACACAGGAAGTTCTGATTCCTGGCATGGTCGCTGGACTTCCTTGCCCTGGAAGAGCAAGCCACAGCATCCAGAGGCTCAATGAGGTAAGCTGAGTCGCTCAAAGAAAACAAAGGCCATTCCGGTTACAAGCCCTAGTCTCTTTACCTATAAAATTTGCACATCTATACATGTACTACTTGCCTTGCAGAGTTATTGGCAAATAAGGATGTATGTATAATGCTTTGCCAAGTGCAAAATGCTATAGAAATCTCAGCTCTCATTTTTATTTGGACTCTGTATTCAGTTGGTGTGTGAACAAGAACAGAGGGGATGACAGTGGAATTCACGAAGAAAAGCTTTCTCTTTTCAAAATCTTAACATATAAAGCATCCATTCATTTGCCCTATCTTCTACTCCAGGGATCCCAAAGACTTTGGAACAAAACACATAGAATTCAGTGTATGAGTCAGAGTGATGGGAAGTAGATCTGGAAATGTAGCTGCATAAGACAAATTGTAGAGGCCCTTAAATGCTAGACTGAAGTATTTGTGCTGTTTTTCTAAGAGCAATACAGAGCCATTGAAGATTGTGGAGCAGTATAGAGGCAGGATTATACATATACCTCAAAGAGACTGTACTTTCAGTTAAGTGTGGGACAAGTTAAAGAGAGCTCTGCCACAAAGAGTTCTCACATAGTTCTCTTGTTCTCTCTTCTGACGAGATAAACAAATATACAGTTTGAAAGCAAGTTTATAAACATTGGCCCACAATCCTGAACTGACCCTCCTTTTAGAGATTGGTTATAGGTACCCACAGAGGAGGCAAGAGTTTAATGCCCAAATTTATGGCCAATATTTTTTTCATTCCTGTTAGTCATATCAATTGATCTTTCCTGATGCATTTAGTATACTTCCTGACACATAATAGGTACTTAATAAATTTTTGCTGACTGATTACTTAAATAAACATCTTCCTATTTTATCTTTATCCTATTTTATCTGAACCAAGACTCAGCCAGCCCTGCACATGATTACTGGGCATAATTAATCTATGCATCAATGCTCAACAAAGGGTTTCCCACACCTGGTACATCATGACCTGAGGTATTTAAAGACAAATCAAGGCCTCCTACTTTGAAACCTAGTATCTACACTGCTTTAGGAAAATAGTCATGGGATCTGATGAAGAATGTGCAGTATGGTGGGAAGAAAGTCTGATCCCAAATCAGTCAGTACATAGCCGTTGTAAGCTAGGTAAGGTAAGATTAGTCAAGATCTCTGTGGGTCTTAGTTTAACTATCTGAAACATAAATGAGTTGAGTTAAGTGATCTTTAAAGGATACATTTTCATCCACTTCTAAGAATCAGTATCTTATTGAGTGCCCATCCTTGTGCTCTCAGGTAGCTGTGTTAATGAAACTGGCCATTCATTTTGAAATCTTGCTGCTATTCATTTGTATCAGCAGGGAACATGTTGCCTCAGATGTTATCAACTGGCTCCTCAATATGCAATGCAATACATGAATCCTTAACCTACTTTTAATCCATGAATAATTTCCTAGAATCCCAGACCCAAACAACTCCAAGGGCTATCTAATACAATCTGAACAGCTCAGCAAGGTGGCACAGTGCATGTTGTACTAGACTTGGAGTCAGGAGGACCTGTGTTCAAATTTGGCCTCAGATACTTACTAGTGTTGGACCTGGGTATGCCATTTGGCATCTCTGTACCTCTATTTTCTCATCTATAAAATAGAGATATTAACAGAACTCACCCCATAGAGTTGCTATGATAATGAAATGACTTAATATATGTAAAATGCTTTGCAAACTTTGAAGCACTCTACAAAGTTTATATAAGTTAGCTATTGTATAGCACATTATTGCACAGTATATTATATGTTATAAAGCATATTATTGTATAGCACAATAAGCTAGCTATTGTTGTGATTATGACTTCTATAACATCTGTAAAAAGTAGCCATCTATCAATTGGCTGGCAGTATTCTCATGATGGACAGTTCATTGACTTAAAAACCGTTCAACATATTTCTGAATGGTTCTAATTGTTAGGAAGTTTTTCCTCATATTGAGCTAGAATCACTCTCTCATATTTATCTGCTGCTTCTAAGTTTTATCTCTGAGGAATGAGCAGGACTGATCTCACACCTCTTTCACAGGACAGTCCCTCAAATGCTTGAAGGCAACAATCATATCCCTTCTAAGTCTACTCTTTTCCAGGTGAAATAGTCTCAGTTTCTCCATTTCTTTCTTGTATAGGCTAATCTCCATCACTCACTATCCCTGTCTTTCTTCTTTGGACATGTTCAGGACTGCCAATGTCCTTCCTAAAACATGGTGTTCTAGATGTGGTATGAATACATTTGGTACTGTTCACAGGAAGCCTTTAATCAATTCCCACTATGCTAGCTAGAGAAGAGTTGATGGAAAGATGATAGATACACAGATAAATAGATAGATAAATAAATAAATAGATATATAGATAGATTCATTCCTTTGAATGATTTGATTTAATTGGTGCAGGGAGCAATAATGGAGGAAATTCCCTTCCTCCTTCTACTAATCCAAACCAACAACTTCTCTGCTTATCTCAGGCATTCAGAGATTAAGTGATTTGTTCAGGAGGGCAAAGACAGTATATATCAGAGGGGATGTTTGAATACACTAATTGATAAGGCTGAGACTGGCCCTCTATCCAATATATCACCATGACTCTGGACAAATAAATAGGTTAATTCATGGATTCGTTCCTTGTTCTTCCCTGATGATGATATTATTATCTGTGGGAGGAACTTGCAGTTCACATAAGCAGTATTGTTTCTGACAGTGAATAATAATATAAATGGTTGTTTATGATGTTCATACAGGAACATGAGTTCCTACATGTGTACTTCCATTACTGGGGGAATGTTGAGTATTTAAAGTCATTATTAGAAATAAAAGAAACGATAAGAGTTACATAGCTAGGGATCCTTTGAACGATTCCCTTCCTCAATCCGTGGACTATATAAAAGGGCTGCATTCAAGTGAGGCTTGTGCCTAGTGATCTGACTTAGTCATTCAGACTAGTTCTCATAATTGTACTAATAGTCAAATAATAATTGACATTTACATAGTACTGTAATAGTTGTCAAGCCCTTTACATACATGATATCTTTTGATTCTCACGAAGATCCTGGGAGGCATTTTATCCCAATTTAGTGGATGAGGAAAGTGAGCCTTGAAAAGGTTAAGTGACTACTTTATGATCATACATTTGGCAACTATCACAGGAAGGCTCTGAACCAAGGTTTTCCTGACTCCAAGTCCAGCACTCTAACCTCTATACCACACTGCTTCTCACAAGTCTCATGTACATTTTTATTTGTGTTATCGATGGTGGTAGAAATGATGATGATGATTAAGATGGTGAAAATAACAGCAACAAGATTGCATTTATATAATGTTTTTATTTTTAGTGAAGTGTTTAAAAATGTTAGGGCACTATGGGTTTTCTAATATGAAAGCACCGGAGACCATAAATACCAGGGATCTCTGTACCCATGTTACAAATCTGTTACTTCCTGTCTGTTTGTGTGCATCAGTATAGCCACAAAATACAGCCATTGAAGTTTGGTTTCCAGGAACAATGTATTGTAACTATGCTTCTCTGAAAATGAAAGATATTGAGTTTAAGTTCCCCTTTTGAGTTTAAGGAGGTAACTGGGGAGTGGGCATCAATTCAGGACTGGTTTAATTTTCCTCTTTGTCTAAGAAGATAGCTCTAATCTCCCTCCATGATTGCTTATTCAACCATACAGCACATTGGAATTAAGTAAGCACCTCCTAACTGAATATATTAAAAAACTTTAATGTTTAATCATAACATTATTTTACTGTCCTTCATATAAGCAGTATTGTTTCTGACAGTGAATAATAATATAAATGGTTGTTTATGATGTTCATACAGGAACATGAGAAAATGATTCCTGCCTAAAACAGGGAGTCCCTAAAAAGGAGACACACATCTTGTTTCCTCAGAGATGTAAATGAGTCTTGTTTGATTCTTTGTAGACACAGTTGGTGACCTTACTAAAGGGTAAGTAAACTGAGGAGACTTCCTTCTGGTTCTTGTCCAAAAGGACTGGAGAAGTCCAGGAACATTAGCTCTCAGAATAAAAGAGGAATATAAACTATTATTTTCATTCCAAAGTCAGAAGAAAGGAGAAAGTGAAGGAGAGGAGGCTTTCAAGGAAAACCAAGGATACCTAGTATTTTAAAACTTCTTATAACCTTATAACTCTCCTCTTTTGAATCTTTGCCCATTTTCCTATAGTAAATGCTTTCATGCTTCAGTGGATCTGTGACATTATCTGTGTGGACATAGCCTCTAAGGTCAGGATTATAACCCACCTATATTTCTTCCAAAGGATCTATCCAAAAGTCGAAACTCTCAGAAAAGAAAATGATATTTTTGTTTTAGTGGCAGCAACAAAGGAGAAGTAGAAACCTGCTTTCTTTTTCACAAAGATCTTTGACTTTTCCATCTCCTTCACCCTGACATCAATTCCATTGCTGAGACAACCTCATTGCCAAGTTCTACCAATACAACACCTTTCACTTTGGTCCCTTTATTCTCAGTCACTCTCCTACCACCCAGGACAAGTCCCCATTACATCTCCCCTTTCCTATTACAATAGCCTACTAACAATTCTTTTCTTCCCTTTCCAATCCATTATTCACATAGCTGTCAAAAGAATTTTCCATTGGAACACTTCCCCTCATCAAAAACCTTCAATGGCTACCAATTACCTCTAGCATAAAATGCAAATTATTTAGCCTGGCATTTAATAGTAACCATGATTTCTAATTTAACATCCCTGTTTCTCATTGATCCCCTGCCTTCATATCCCATAACCCAGTCTTCTAACCAAACAAAACTACTCTCCATCCTCTGAATTGAATGTCCTATCTCTCATGTATGCATTCATCCTTGCCTAGAATATAGTCCTTCCTTGTCTGTGCTTTTCAAATCTATAAATTCAAATCTTCCTTAAAGTCTTATCTTATCTTGTCTCCTACCTTCTGTGACCCATTTGGTGAAAATGTTTTCTCTCTCCTCAATTTTTTTTTCCCCTAGAGTAATTGTCCGCATCTTTCCTTCACTCCTTTCACATCTTGCCTTGTCTGACCACCAGGTGGTGGTGCTACCTATTAGCCTGATCATCTTCAACAAGAAAACTCAGTAGCTGGCCAGTCTAGTGTTCACATTTGTGGTTCTACATTGTTATGCTCTTGTCTCCTGAATGGGAATACACAAGGAAGTGTCAAGCTTACTATGGTTCTCAGAGGACCTTCTATCTCTCAGCTCTGCCTCTCTTTGCATATCCATCCCTTCAATCCTCCCTTCAATCTTTGATGTGTGACTTAATCATATGTGAATAAATCTGATCATTTCTGAGACCCTATCTACTTTCCTTGTCCCACCTCTTCCTTATGTTTGCTGTATTTCATGGAGCATCCCCTTGGTATAGTGGGATTGACTTCTCATAAGAACAGAAAAATATTTTTAACTATAGCTGTGCTTTACTCTTAGCAAATGAAAAATAAAAGCCACAAGAACCAAATACCCAGTAAAAGGTCCACTATCAGCCTGTGCCACCCCAATATTTTTATAGTTTCAGGCAGCCTCAGAGAGTATACAAGCCTCCCCAAATGTAGAAATGCTAGGAAAAGCAAGGTTTTGTTTTTGGCCACAGCCAGCCCACAAGGAGGCAAAGAAGTGAAGAAAATCTAATACAATTCCTAATTGATGTTTCACTCAAGTTCCTATTAAAGACAATCACTGGATGAAGACTCAGGAGTTCTTGTTCTGAATTTCAACCTCTTTTTCTTACAGGTAGTGCTTTAAGTTAGGTGTTCTGCCATTGGCTAGGACCCTGGATGGCTTCTTACTACAGCTAATTATGTATGAAATATGGGGGACTCAAGAGCAGACTCCTGGCCAGGAGAAGCCCATCACCACCATTCCACCCTGGCATCTCTGTCTTTTTGTCTTTTTATACAGTCTTCTGGTGGGGAATGGTTCCATCACACACTCTGTTCTGGACCTTACTATCCTTAGCACCTCCCTTTGGCTACTGCTTCTTATCACATTTATTTGCTCACCTTTCTGGCCACCTAATGGAAAGTCAAGACCAAGACAATCTCTTCTTAGGGGAAGGACCCGAAGGGTCATTGTATATATACATATTTTACACCACTAGTCTCTTATTCTAGGGTGCAGGTGTTGTGTAACTTCTTACCTCTTTATATCTCTTAAGCAAGCATTTTCTCTTACTATCCCCCATTCTTGAAATGTTCTCTTTCCTCATCTCTGCCTAATGGTAGCTCTGTCTTCCTGTAAGTGTCCACTAAAATCTAACCTTCTATAAGAAGTATTTTTCAGTATCTCCTAATTCAAGTGCCTTCCCTCTTTTAATTATTTCCTATTCCAGCCTCAGACACTTGACACTCTTACTAGCTGTGTGACCTTGGGCAAGTCATTTAACCCCAATTGCCCCACCTAACCCTTTGCAAAATAAAATAAAATAATTATTTCCTATTTATCCTGTATGTAGCTTCTTTGCACATATTTGTTTCCTTGTTGTCTCCCCTTAGGCTTAGATTGTGAACTTTTTGAGGGCAGGAACTATCTTTTATCTCTTTTTCTATCCCCAGCACTAAGCACAGTGTCTGGCACATAGTAGGCACTAAATGAATGTTTATTGACTGACTATTCCCAGTGCTTAGAACAATTCTTTGCACATAGTAGGTGTTTAATTTGTGACTGCAATCCTTAATTGGAAGGAAGTTCCACGAAAGTAGGACAAGGAGACCTGGCAGACCAGGGGTCTTGATTTAGAGAAAAAAATGCAAGTGAGATTCAGAAGCCAGCTTGGGAATGGGAATTATTTGGAGACATTCAGGTCCCATGAAGTATCTCAAGGTATAAATAAAGACATATAGAACCAAATTGTATGCATATTGCACACTTAAGAAGATGATTTTATAGTAGGCAGTTGCAGCTGCTATTTGTATGACCTCTAGCTAATAGTGACAAATACATAAATGAAGTAAGAGTTTTGTTTTGTGAATAAATGGTACATAGTTCTGGCAAATTGAAGCTTAAATTTTGAAAGGCTGAAAAATAAAAAAAAAAGACTTTAAAAAGGCTAATCCCAGAACACATAATAAATCTCTGACTACACACTTCCGACTTCTTTATCCTCCTACCAGTGCCCTCTTTCACAATCTCCTTAGAATTTTCAAGGTAGTTAGTTGTTCTGTACATTTAAATACAGATTGTGCCATGTGGCTAAGCATCCCATTAAAGGGACATTTGGGCTATCCATGTGTTGAAGTAAAAGTATTAACAGCTGAGAGATTTGTTAGCTCTGATCTCACCCCAATGCCAGTGGCTGAGATAGAAATGATTAATAGTTCCAAAATATAATGACTTGAATTTTTATTCTTTTAATAGTCAGATTCTGTGAATAATTTCTGTCGGATCACTGTAATTCTTGTTTCTTGGCATTTGGTTAAGTAGTATTTCAATCCAGTATATTCACAGTTACAAAATATAGACATACAGCTCCAAGACTAATGGGAAGGTTAGCATTTTGCAGGTTACAGCTTTCTAATTGAATCCTCTTCCTGCCCCTGCCTTCGCCACACACACACACCTAAGTTACTTCCCTGAACACTGGATAGTCTAAAAAGCCTAGACTGAGACTGATTTTTTTTTTTGCTCTTACCTCTGATTTACTGCCTAAACCTCATTTTGCCTCCTTTCAGGGCAAAGAGAAATATTATATGAATTCATGTGACCCTCCTCAGACCCAAATTTCTGTATGCAGAATACTGATATTATCTCTCTCTGATTGGCTGCAGTTCATATTTTTCTTTCCTCTTTCTATTCTACCAATATCTTTATGTAACCCAAGGCCCAGGATTCCATAATCCCTGCATTCACAGAAAGTGGGTGCAATCCTGGGGGCTTCCCCAAAAGATCAGTATCAGTCTTTGGCTCCTTATACCCCCAGCCAGAATTTATCCAGGATTCTGCTAGATAGAGTTTATGTAAAGTTCATGTCTAGTTTTACACAGTTGTGAATAATAATGCCCCTAGCTTCCATAAACAAACAAGCAAGCAAACAAACAAAAAATGCAAGGTAAGAGATTCGTCAATGACAAGATAGCCTTTATTTTGTCCAACAGAAGACAAAAACAATTCAAAAGAGCCGATAAACAAATGTAGGGGAAACAAAATAAAGGGATTTTCAGTAGTCCACAAACAAATCTCCTTCACTAGTGAAAATATTTTTTTTTCCCTAAAGTGGTGATAAAAATTTTTATGACAGCACCATTCAATGGTACGGACTTGGACTTGGTAGTAGGGCAGTGCCCTGATATTCCAGAGAATTTTTTTCTTTCTTACCACATCCTGCAGATTCCCCTCAAGATGAAAGGGAAAGCCAGTGGTTTCAAACCCCTCCAGAAGGCACATCTCCTTAGGCACTGCTGCACAAGTATGATAAGACCAAAATCTACCAGAGTCTCCCCCTCCTATGGCAATAGAGATGTAATAGGGATTAGTTTTCCATAAAAGGTTTCCCTGGCACATGATAGGCTTTTGCTTCCCTTGACTCAGTATCCTGGTGACCTGGGGCACAAAAAGTCACATTTGCAGTGTCAGGGCAGCTCAAAATAGGTGAATGTCTAAATACCACTTGAGTCAGTACATCCTGCTTTGCTGAATAAGTGAGTTTCCACATGGAAACCAAGGGCCAAGACTACAGAAGCTAAGTACAACTATGTTCTTTTTGCATATCCCTGATACATTAGGATAAAGTAAACCTCCTTTTGATGGTTTCAGTGACTTATAAGTGTCTCACTTCATCCCTCAATTAAATCTGAACAGGTCCCTGGTCCTAAGACAGCCTCAACAAAAAGCAACCCTTTTTTTCACACCTGCTGATGTATCCCCTGTATGCATAATTCCCAATAATAGTGGGGAATAAAATTAGTCAATCAGTCAACCAACCTTTCTTAAGTATTTACTAAGTATGCTAAAGTATATAAAGTAAAGCTATACTATGCTAAGTACTAGGGGTACAAAGAAAGGCAAAAACTGGGTCTCTGCCCTCAAGAAGATCACAGTCTAATTGGGAAGATAACAAGTAAATAACTAGGTCATCCAAGATATAGAGAAAGTAAATGAAGAAGAGAAGGTCTTTTGTCTCATCTTGATTCTTCAGCTACAATAGGCCTGCTGGGGAAGCCTCTTTTCTCTCCAGATGCACTCTTCTCTCTTTAAAAGCACAGATTTCTGAACTCTCAAACTGCAGGTTACTCATAAGGCATCCCCTAATGCTGATGATATGACCAAAACTTTCCCTTCTCTTGCTAGGATGCTAGATTCTGGGATCATGCTGCAATCACCTCCTTTAAGTAGGAAGCAAGGACTCAAGATTAACATGGTCTATTAATCCCCTCTTCTGAGGGGCCATGTGGTACTTCTGTGGGATTCTTCACCATTGCCTCAGCTCTGTGGGCATTCTCAAATTCTCCTCATTCCATTCTCAGATCTCTGTGCTTACAAAAGAAAAAAGGTAAAAGACAGAAACCCTCCTTTCCAATTATACAGTAATGCACAAGTAGTGCTTTTGCCCCCAGTTGAGCCATTAATGGCTTCTGGTATGCTCAGAAAGAAGGACAAGAGAGAAAAGTTGAAAGAAAACCAAAAGGGCCACTTTTATGAAGGGCATCAGAAATGATGCTTGCTCTCAAGAGGATTGATTCCCCTAAGATTCTAAGCTAGCTCATTCATCTTTCATCAGGGTAATTCAAATCATTGAACTTCTTTCTCTAAAAAACGCCAAAAGGTGTTTGCTAATTATATCAGTAAGGTAAGATTCATGACCTGGAGGATGACCATGAACATGCCTGAATGGTTCAGAATCACAAAGTAGGAAAAACTCTCTAGGTAGAAGGCAGAGGAAGTATAACATTTATTATCTCCTTGGGCTGAATTCTGGAGTCTGGCTTCTCTTCTGACTTCTGAATTCTCAGTGCTCAATAGCTACCTTCTGGGTATATATATATATATGTGTATATATATATATATATATATATATATATATATATATATATATATATATGTTCTTTTTAGGGCCCCAGGGCTTCAGGCCCAATAAGCAAAAGAGTGTGGGAAAGATCTTTAATCACTGATTGGCATCACCAAGGTATGGGCCTGTCTCTCTTAACTGGCCCCACTTGAGGACTATTGAATGGGTGGGAAAGATCTTCAATCACATTATCATCACACTAATCAATGAGTGTTGATTAGTATAGCCCCAGTCACTAAAGTTTTTAATCTTAACAAAGTGCCTAAAGAAAATGGCTACATATTCTATGGGAAAGAAGTATGAATAATCAAATTTCTAAAGAAAGTTGACCTTAGGGGCAGCTAGGTGGCAGTGAGTAGAGCACCAGCCCTGCAGTCAGGAGGACCTGAGTTCAAAATTTGACCTCAGGCACTTGACACACTTAATAGCTGTGTGACCTTGGGCAAGTCACTTAACCCCAATTGCCCTGCCTTTCCCCCTCCAAAAAAAGAAATAAAGAAAGTTGACCTCCCAATCAGCTCTTCAAGTTGATCAGGGAACTTCTTGGATGACTCACAAAAAGTGAGAGCATTCAACTAGATAATGTAAAAGGTCCAATCCCTTCTTACTCTATATCTAATAGTCCTGCTTCTTCAAGGCCACAGCTTCTCTAATTTAACATAATTTAATAAATTCAGGAAAGTTGCAGGATATAGAATAAACACTCAAACCATCAGCATTTCCATATATTATCAACAAAACCTAACAGCAAGATATAGAAAGAAAAATTATATTTAAAATAATGGAAGACAGTATAAGATACTTAAAAATCTACCCGCCAATAAACTCACAGGCACTATGAACACAATCACAAACCATTCAATATGAAAATAGAAATCTAAATAATTGGAGGAATATTAATTGCTCATGGGGTAGGCACAGTCAATATAATAAAAATCACATACTTTCAAAATGTATTTATGTATTCAATGTCAGAATAATCAAACTATCAAAGAACTGTTTTACAGAGATAGGAAAAAATAAAATTCCTCTTGAGGAACAAAAGATAAAGAATATTAAGAGAATGTATTTTCCAGTTGTTGTTTTGAAATGGGAAAGATACGGGCCTAACAGAACCAAATCTCAAATTATAATCCAAAACTGTAATCATCAAAACAATCTGGTACTGGATAAGAAACAGAATGGTTGATCAGTGGGATAGAATATGTACATAATATTCAGAAGCAAATGAGCACAATAACCTAGTTTTTGAAAAACCAAAATTCCCAGCTATTGAGACAAGAAATACTTTTCAAAAAACTACTGGGAAAACTGTAAAATAGTCTGGCCAAGACTAGGCATAGATCACCATCTCACACCATATACCAAGCTAAGCTCGAAACTGGTACACAATTTTGACATTAAGGTCAGTGTCATAAGCAAATAAGGGCAGCATAGAAGGAATTACCTATCAAATCTATACATAGGTGAAGAGCTCATGACCAAACAAGAGGTAGAGAGGTTCGTGGAGGAAAACAGATGATTTTGATTACATAAACTTTAAGTTTTTTCAAACAAAACCAAAGAAGCTAAACTTAGAACTGAGAAAAAAATCTTTGCAGCAAATTTCTCTAATAAAAGTCTCATTTCTTAAATATATTAATAAGAATTAAATATAATTCTTAAATACACACACATATTCTTAAATATATTGGGAACTGAGGAAACTTTGTAAGTATAAGAACTATTCCCCAAATTATGGTCACAGTATATAATCCGGCAGTTTCCAGAGGAAGAAATCAAAGCCTTCAATAGTCTTATAAAAAATGCCCTAAATCACTAATAATTAGGTAAATGCAAACTAAAATAGTTCCAAGGTACCACCTCATAACCATCAGATTGTCTAAGATGACAGAAAAGGAAAACGACAAAAACTGTAGGGGTTTTGGGAAAAATTGTCGCACTAATTCACTATCAGACAGCGCTGTGAACTAATCCTACCATTCTGGAAAGCACTTTTGAACTGTGCCTCAGAAACTATTAAAACTATACATACCCTTTGATCTAGCTATGCTGCTGCTAGGTCTAAATCACACAGAAATAAAATTAAAAAAAGAAAATATCTCATATTTACAAAAACATTCATAGCAACTCTTTTTATGGTGGAAAAAAAAATGGAAATAAAGGGAATGCCCATCAACTGGGAATTGCTGAGCAAGTTACTTTACATGAATGTGAGTACTATCATGCTATAAGAAATATTGAAGGTCATGGTTTTAGAAAAACCTAGGAAGACTTACATAAATTGATGCAAAGTGAAGTGACCAGTATCAGGAGAACAATTTACACAGTAAGGAATATTTTAAAGATAATCAGTTGTGAAAGACTTAATAATTCTGGTCAACACAATGGTCAAACACAGTTCCAAAAAGCCAAATGATGAAACACACTATGCACCTCCAGACAGAGAACCAATGGATGGAGAGGGCATATTGAAGCATATTCTTATTCTCTTATTTTCTTTTTTCAGAACATGATTAATTCAGAAATGTATTTTGCATGACTTCATATTTATAATATTTTTGTATTTCTTGTCTTATTAATCAATTGGAAAGGGAGTGAGGGAAGGGACAGAATCTGAAACTGAAAATAAAATAAAATTGAATTAAATTTTTGAAATGTTAAATAGCTCTCGGGGGCGGGGGGATGTTTGCACAAAACACATTTAATTTAGATTATTTAGATTTTCTCCATTGCTTTCTACCCTTACTCATTCTGCTTTTCATTTGCAGCTCTGCTTACTCTCAACTTCATGGAACAAGCCCCCTGGATACTCCTTCTGGTTCACCCTTAACAACTTCCTCTTTCCTGTTGTCTTCCCTCATTAGTCTGTAGACTCCTTAAGGTCAGGGACTATCTTTTTTATCCTTAGTTGTAGCCTCAGTGCTTAGCACAGTGTCTGGAGTCTAGTCAGTGCTTAATAAATGTTTATGGAATTGAATTGGATTTTCCTAAATCTAGGTGATCAACTAAACATAAATGAAGTGCTCATCTGTAGCATTTGCTGATTTCCAAAGTGAATATGCAGGGAAATTGGGGTTAAGTGACTTGCCCAAGGTCACACAGCTAGTAAGTTTGTCAAGTGTCTGAGGCCACATTTGAACTCAGGCCTTCCTGACTCCAGGATCAGTGCTCTACTCACTGCGCCACCTAGCTGCCCCTCACTCTGAAAATTTAACAATCAAGTCTTAACAGCCTGTTCCAGCTGGTTCTAGCATACCCCAGTCTATAATAATTGGACTTCTCATTCCAATGACATTTCTTCTGGTTCATCCTCCATGGATTTTAACTCAAATGTGCTTCTCTATGCTTCTCTCTGCTAATTTCTTAATTTCTTCATGTGAAATCATCTTTTCAATAAGCAGTGCTACTATAAATCTTCCCATTTATCTATTCTGTTTCTTCTAAAGGAAAAAGATATGCTCTCCAGGGCCATGTTATATGGCTTAGGTCTCATTCCTCCAAGTCTCAGTATTACATGTGAGATCAGATTTGCATCATTATATTATGAATTTCTAATTCGACTTATTTGTTACACACACACACACACACATATACATATATATATATATATACATATAATGTGCATTTTATTACTGGGGATCCTTTACTTTCTACTATATATTTATATATTCATTAATTATATATGTAAAACTGTCATAAATTATATACACATGTATATTATAAAACACAAAAAGAGAAATTAAAAAAAAGAATGAGATAAAGGTGATTTAATGTTGATGCAAGAGCAAACAGAGAGCTATTAGTGTTTTATGAGTATGGGAGGAGCATGCTTAATTTTACAATTTAGGAAAATCAATGTTTTACCTGCATGAAAGATGGGTTGGAATTGGGACAGACGTAAGGCAATGAAACCAGTTGATAGGGTATATTCCAGGCAAGTGATGAGGTCCTGACCTAGGGTGGTGATAGTGTGAGAAAAAAGATCAAGGTAGATATTACATGAAAAATGTTGGAGTAGAACCAAAAAAAGATTTGACAGATGATTAGATATATAGATCTCTGATGAGATAAAATGAAGAGTCAGAGATAATAATGATAACCAGGGTGACTGGAAAGATTGTGGCATGCTCTTAACAGCAGGGAAATTTGGAAAATGAGTAGGTTTTGGATGAAAGATAATGATGCAATGATATCTGTGATCCAGGTTATAATCCATCCAAACCTGTTGATCTCATGTGATTCTTTTTATTCCACTCAGAGTCATATGGTGATCTAGGTGGGATGTAAAAGATGGGTTGGAATTTTCCTAATGACACCTGCCCAGCTGCTATGCATAGCAACTAGTTTAGATTATAAATATTCTAAGGAACCAATACTTGGCTCAGAATGAGGAACATTGGGAGTTTGCCCAGCAGATGTGTATGGGGGAGTACGGGGGAATGAGAGGTGAATGTGGTTGAATTGGAGACAAGCCCCATGACTGGCCATTGTCTTGAGTATTCTCAGATTGCCTATCACATCCCCCTTTGGGGTAAGATTAGAGCTTCCTTGGGATGGGTCTTCTGTGCAGATCCACAGTTCTTCCACTTTTGGGGAGGAGGAAGGAGAAGGAGGTTTTTAACCTCAGGGTAGTACTCTTAGTCTGGAGGACTATATAGGTCCTTGGGGGAAATGAGGCTCACTGGAGAGAGAATTAGAATTGTCTTGTCTGTTTATAGGCTGAAAGTCCTTTATGTTTTTTATTATCTGTCAGGTAAAATAAATCCCATACTGAATTTGATGTACTGTTAGCCTGAGTGCTTACATAGGAGCCAAGAGCCATTTTATCTTTTCTCTAGAGGCTTAGATAAACTCTATTCTTATGCTCCCACAGGAAACTCTGGGTCAGTATATGACCAAGAGGAGACCTGTCTATGAAAAAGTCCAAGATTAAACATGGTCCATATAAACTCAAAGCTTTGACCCTGGACCAGAAGGGTAATTTTTTTTTTCCCAGAGGTAATCTGACTCTTGTCATGTTTCTCCCCAAATCAGGAGTTTTTCTTAGAGGTGGAAAAGACCTTAGATAATATCTTGCCTCATCCCTTCTTTTTATAAATGAGGTGATTTACCTTTATTAAGAACAAAAATAAGCAGCAACAGGAGTGAAATATGAGCCCATGCTTTCTGATTCCGAACCTTGAACTCTTTGCACTACGCTAGACTAACCTCCCTTAGAGGTTCTTCTTAGCCTGCTGGAGGCCTTCCTTTAGTAATTTCTTTGTGAACCTGAGAGAAAACAATGTAGGAGTCAGGCCACCCATCTGTTGTCAGATTGCTCATAACAGACACTTAATTTCCTTTTGGTGGAAGAATGCTGATTGAATAATTTGGTAATGTGCTCCTTCACCCAGGTACAAACACATTTTAAAAAATATTTTCATTTTAATTGCATCCTTCAGAAGAAAGAATGGATCATTATGGTTTAGTGGAAAAGACATTTAACAGGCAGCCAGGAGATCTGAGTTCCAGTCTTCGGTCTGCTTCTAACTAGCTCTGTAATGCTGAGCAAAGCTTTTATCTCTGTGGTTCTGAATTTATTTATTTAGAAAATGAGAGGTTCAGATTACTGACCTCTAAATTTCATTCTACTTCTAACATTTTGTGCATATGTAAGAGTATAAAAGAAGAGATTATCAGGGGAACCATAGGGGAAGAAGTTGACTAGGAAATCAGTTTGAAGAACACCTGATAACTGTTATGCACTTACAGGACTAGAGCCTTAGTGTGTAATCAGGAGTGTGTCTCACACTGTAAGTCTGAACTTGCACACTGGCACCTTGCTATAAGGAAAACTGACAAAACCTGGTGATTTCTAATGACTGGGAGTACCCTTGAAATACTTGTCAAGAAAAATTATGGGAGTCAAGGAGACAGGAGCCATCCTTTTTGGTAGCATATAAAGAAAAGTTACAGAACACTCTGAATCCCTTTTAATATTCCTCTTTGCCTTTCCCTGTTCTAACATATAACATATGACCTGATGCCCCACAAAATCTTCAACTGGGGAGGAGGTGTGACAAGAGTCATTTTCTCCTTTCGAGTCAATATACTCCCACTTGCAGTTACTACAAGAAATCTCCAAAGTTATAGTTTCTGCAATGTGGGTAGAAGAGTTCCCAGATCCTACACATGAATTCAAGGTAACAAATGCCTGAGATAGAACAACCTCCAGAAAATGCAGAAGATGAAAAGAAATCACAGAATCCTATAAATGGATGTAGAAAACAAATAAAGCACTCAAAATGACTCATAAACTCCTGAAATGAAATTATATTTTAGGAGATGCTGAATGAGCAAAATTCCTTCCCACTAGATTTCCACTGAATCACTTACTGGAAGAGAGGGAATGACAAAGTACAGTTCCATCACTTCCCCAAGTCATGGGTCACCTTTGATATTCCTCTAGTTGCAGGGTCAAATGAGTAGCCTCCTTCTTACTCCATGCTGTTCAGGAAAAGAAGAAAATCTCTTTCTAAAAAGCCAGGTTTCTGATTCTAAAATTTAGAAACTCTAGGACTAAGGATCACCAGCCGGTCCCTTTCCAAGGTTGGTGATTCCTGGGAAATGTCTCTCTCTAGCTAGAAGTCTAAATTCTAGGTTCATGCCTAGAAGACTGATATTGCTTCTCATATGCACAGAAAGTTGAGTAACATTGTCCAGGAACCACCATCCCAAAATATATGGGAAAGCACATTTCTGCTTCTGCCCTGTGCTTCTTTAAGAAATCTATCAATTCTATAGCTGCTATACTCCCTTGAGCTAGGAATGTCCACCATCAAGCTTATAGTCCCTAATTTGTGCTTGGAAAACTATGGCCAACCTCAGTCCTTTTTATGGATAGCTGAGTGCCTATGGATGTGGAATGATGGGTATACTATCAAATGTAGTCCACAGGATTCTTTGGTTGAATGGTATTTTAAAAGCCACTTTACAAGTGAGGACTTGATTGATAGTGGAAGGAAGAGGGACATATTTAGAATTGAATATGACAGTTTAAAAAAAGCATCAATAAAACATTTTCTTAAAAAGTCAGTATAAAATTTAAACAAAAACAGAATTGTTTCTGGTGAGCACATTTAACTCCCATGTGCTTCTCCTTGTAATGGGAAAGAAACTGTGCATGCTGCCTCCAAACCACAAGAACACAGTCCTGTTCAACTGCTTTTGCACTTTCCTTTGAATAGGAAAAAACCAAAAAGCAAAATAAAGAAGAGCTGCTTGCAACTCTCCTTTATATGCAAAAATAAATGGGTAGCTATTGTAACAAAAATCTTTGCTCCTAAATCTCATCTATTCTCATTAATGATAGCTATCCAATTACTTAGGGGCACCCAGAGTTCCAGGAAATCAGTTAAGAGTTGACAATTGTCCTCTTAGTAAAATGCCTCTTTGCATGTCCATATTCTGGGGATTGGGGAGTGGGGAGGGAGATCCTGAACACAAAGACTCTAGCCCCATAAGTTCATTAAATTGATCAGGGATCCCTGATTAATCTCTTTTACACTTACCAGCATCTCCCCCCTTTTATAAGAATCTAAAAATGGAATTTCAGGCAATGTGGCAGGTTGGTGAGGGGAAAATGTTGGGAAGAAAAATTTTAATTATTCAAAAAAATAATGCTACATTGGTGACTGCCTGCTTTCAAAATGTATCGCGTTGAACTTAGGTTGAAGATTTACATAACGATTTAATTTTCCTTGTTATTGCTCTCCCTCCTTCTCCTCCCTTGGCATGGTTGGTCTTATCATCACCTATTGAGCTTCACTGCTACATAGGTTCATAGGGTCATAGATTTAGAAGTAGAAAGTACCTTAGAGACCATCTCATTTACACATTCCCCTCCACATTTTTTTTTTATAAGGAGACTAAAGACAAAAGTATTTTTGCATGCACTCAATCTTCTTAGCTTCCATGTAATATTTAGCAATACTATTTATATCTCTTCTTATGTTAAGGAACTTGACAATATCTATTTACTTTTTATGGGAGCTGATTTAAAGTATATTGTAATGTTTGTTAAGTGTTTATTTAGTTTGTTAAGGCATCAAACTTTAAAAAAAATTTGATATGCAACCTCTTATACTGACCTCTAGTGGTTGATAATGTGAACTACATATTTCCATTTAGTATTTATTCATTGGGCAAGTGCTAAAGTATGCTTTTATACTTCATTGGATTTAGGTTATTACTTCCATATATCACACTCTGGTCATGACATCTTCTATTCATTTAATTATTACAGTCTCCTGTTTTGTGTGGAGAATTTCCTATGTTTATCTAGCTTCTCAAACATTAGAAGTGCTAGGGAGGCATCCATTTAATGTCATTTTTTTTACTTCTTATTAAATCTCAAACTCATGAAACCTAATGCCACGACGTTCTTGATGAGATAAGAATCTTTTAATAGATACAAAAATTATATAAAAGACTTTGGCTTCATTATATCATTGTAGTTTTCTTAAATATATGTGCAGATAGATAAGTAGATAGATAGATAGATAGATAGATACATAGATGACAGGTGATAGATGATAGGCAGATAGATTTATTTCATAAAGAAAGAAATGTGTATGTGTATGAATAATAAGCAATTCCCAGTGATATTTTATTTGTTCAAACCTTCTATGTCCCTTGTCAATGACTTATCTTTACCTTCCCCTCAGTTAGACAATTTTTAATGGATTTGGTCCCTGGAATAGCTTTGATTATCTCTCACTCCTCCTTTCCTCCATTGGGTTGTATTCATCCAGGCATTACAACTGCCTTTCTGGTTCATATCTCATGAATAACACAGGCCAGTTCCCTTTCCCCATTCCCATTGATATTTGGCAAAAAACACACATATAACAAGACTGATTCTCCACTTTGGTTTCAGGAGAGCTCTATGGGGAACTCTTATGAATTCATTAAAGAGGATATTAGCCTCCATAAGACTCCTTCCTTTTTTATACCATCAGTTATACGCAAGCACTGCAGCTATAGAACTGGGGGTGGGGTTGACTAATGAGGTCTCCTGGGAAGTTTGATCAGAGAATATAGAATGTTAAAGCTCAAAGGGACTTTAGATAGTCCAGCCTCCTCACTTTATAAATGAAGAAACTCCACCTTAGATAGGCTAAGTGATTTGTCAAGATCATGAGGTCAGTTAATCACAGAATCAAAGAATCTGAAAGCTGGAAAGGATCTCAGAAGACATATGATAAAATGCATCTTCCCTATAATACACTAGGAAAGTGGTCATCCTTCCTTTCATTGGAAACCTCCAATGAAGAGGTCCTTTTCCTCCTGAGCCAATCCATTCATTCTTCCTTTGAATCAGTATTACAGAATTGTCTTCTGACATCAACTTTAAATTTAGCCTCTTTAAATATTCACCCATTTATCCAAGTTCTTCCCACAGGAGACAAGGGACAGAGCTAATTTCTGATCAAAATAACACAAGTTAATACCCTATTATAGATGTGGTCTAACCAGGGAAGTGAAATGAAAGACAATCACCTCTCTAATCATGCACACTGTCTCTCTTAAAGCAGCTCAAATTTGAATGAGCTCAGTCCACTGAAACCTTCATATCTTTTTTCAGATAAACTGTCTTGTAGCCTCACCTCCCCCATCCTATACAGGTGAAGCTGATTTTTAAAGCAACTGTGAAAATGTTTGTGAATCTTGATTCTATTAGTACACACTTCAGTAACCGCACTCCCAGTCATATCTGTACTTGCTTTGCCTTTTTCATTCCCCTAAGCAGGTAAGGGTCATTGTTGAATGGGGGAATTACTTAGCTCCTCCACATCATTACTCACCAGCAGGCTCCTAACCTACCTACAGACATCAGGCTGCCTGGCCTGCATTATGTATAGGCCAAGTTACAAGGATTGTGTAAAGATACATAGATTATATCTAACACAATTGCTTGAAATAGGACTTTGTTATTTTTTTCTTTTTTTTTAAAGTTCAAGGCCTGAAGATCAACTTAATTTAAGACCACAATAATGATACTAGTTATTCAGGGTGTTCCTAAAGTCTGGGCACATAGGCAAAAATGCATATTTTCAAGAAGTGAAATGAATGAAATTTTCAACATTTTATTCAATTGGAATATTAACAGACCTTAGTCCCCTCGACTTCTTTTTCTGGGGCATGCTGAAGGATAAGGTGTACTCAATGAATATCATAGATGCAGCACTTTTGATTGAACAGATAAAGAATGAATGTATTAAAATGGATGGCAATGTGGAATTATTGCATCAAATTCACATGAATCTTGCAAAGCTCATCAACCTTTGCATCACAAATGATGGAAATCATATTGAAGGTATTATTTGTTAATATTCCAACTAAATAAAATATTGTTGGAAATTTCATTCATTTCATTTCTTGAAAATATGCATTTTTGCCTATGTGTCCAGACTTTAGGAACACCCTATATAAAGATTTGCACAGTGCTTGCTAATGCAACATTTTCATCTCCATTTGCAAAGACAAGGAAATGAAGGTTCAATGTCCTGCCTCATGATATACAATTAATAAGTTCTGGAGCCAGTTTTCCAAACACAATCCTGATATCAAGCCAGAAACTTTCCCAATATTCCTTGACACCTCAAGCAAGATGACTGTTTTGTGAATTGAATGGGTACAGGAAATTTGGGGCTCTTTTTATGCTTTAAAAGGATAACAATATTGCTTATGTGTCTTATTTTATTTTTTCATTCCATTTGATAGTTACTGACCTAAAATCACAAGAATAGTAAGCTGATTGGGGGAACTTGAGGATCTTGCCCTTCCTTTGTTCATTTCTGACCTGGGAAACCTTTCAGTCTATGGGCTAATTCTTTCTCTCTACCCTAAACATAGTCATGGTTCAAACTTAGATCCCTTGGGACATATCAAACATAATCAGAAATTCTAAGTATTATCAGGGTAGATATGTCTTTACATGTAGCCTTTGAGCCTAGAACTTAAGTCAGATCAGTCCCATTCCATGTCCATTGATCATTGCAAGGTCCCATGTAGGCTCTGTTACTGCCTTTACCCTAGAATGCTTGGATTTGGGAATAAGGGCTTAGGTCTTCAGATGCATGCAACAAAGGCAACAGTAATTAATTATTATTATGGTAATGGATTCATCTGCAGTGCTGATTGTCCTAGTCCTGCTCTCTCAGGTCTTAGCCTATTACATGTATTCTCCTCAAGTTTCTCAGATAGTATAACAGCAACGCTGCTTGCAGCTGCTATGGAAGTGTAAGGCCAATAAAACCAGCACACAGGAGGGCTGCTATCCCAGGTTCTTTGATCTGCTTTTCTAAGGAAAGCAACTTTAAGGTGTTCACAATCTTACTTTAATTAAACATACATATACCATTCACTTAGTTCAGGGGGAAAAGCCAGCACCCTGAACTTCAGAGAGTACATAAACAGAAATTACAAGCATATCTTATATAACCAGAGCAAATAAACAAAAACCAATAGACAGGCTTCTAACTGCCTAACTGCAGCAATACATAATTACCAGAGAGACAAGCATCAACATCTAGGTTTTCAAAGCCAGGGGTCTTTGTGACAGCTACCCAGAGTCTTTTCTGGTCAAATCACATGCCACTTCCAGTGAGTGAGAGCCCCAAAACAAAGGCCAACCTCAGATCATATATATCCTTCTCAGGGTCAGAGGGTGTCACAACCATGTGACTTAAGCCCATGTGACCTAGGCTTTCTTGTGCCTTAAATGCTTCTTCAGGGTCAGAGAGCATCAAAACCATTATATTCAAACCCATGTGAACTAGGTTTTCTTGTTTCTTAAGCAGTTCATCAAAGACTCTTGATTCCGTCAAAGAAACAAAGGCAAGAGTCATCAAAGGCACTTGATTACCTCATTGCTGAGAAGCACTCAAACAAAAAACAGCAAAAAGTTCCACTTTGCCTGCCATTACATTTGAAAGGCAAGACCCAAAGGTATTTGATTACCTTAGCATTCCAAGAGAGAAAATAGTAAAAAAAAGTCCCACCCTGAATACCATTACAGATACCATTCTATGCCTTTGGTTCAAGCTCCCACTGCTGTGTTCCCCTATTTGTTATGGACCTAGTTATTAGTAGCCAAGTCATGTTTGGCAACTTAGCAAACACATTTGTATTGGATGTGAAACCCAGATTTTTGAGCTACAGTGTGTAAAAGAGCTCTCCGGACTTTTTGGATTTATTAGATTGTGCTGACCTTAAGAGTAAAGAGGCCAAGAAACCACCACTTCAGTTTCAGGGGATATAAATATCTCTGCATGTAATCAAAAAACCTCCTCTTCAAAACATGATTAGCTGACAAGAACCAATTACACAACGTCTGCACACATTCTAAAGTCTCTCCAAGGGTTAGCTACTCACCTGCCTCCCAGGGTTGTGAGGATCAAATGAAATAATATTTGTAAATCTCTTAGCACAATGCCTGACACATAGTAGATACTACATAAATGCAAGCTCTTCCCATTTTTGTTATCATTATCTAAGGTACTTTCTTATAATTCATCATGTTTTCCTAAAAACAGCTCCCTAGCATCCTACACATGGAAAGCTGTCTTCTCAAATGTCTGAACACATTCCAAATGTGTAATGAATTAACCATTGCAAAAATAAGGAGTACTATAATGTTAGGAAAGGCCTTAAAATAGGAGGTCAGGAATACCCAATACCCCAGCCTTGAAAGAAGTATAATCCAGGTTTATCTGTATATCCAGACTGCCTAAACCAGAGGCACCCTAAGAGGCCTTTGGAGCATACCCAGATTGTCTAACATGGAGACCTCTGCATCACCTGTCACACGGGTGGGTGAGTCCTCTCTTGATTGGCTACTGCATTCCTGAGTGGAATTGTCTTTACACGGGTTTTTGTTTATTTCTTTGTGTTTCGACTGTAGAGTCTGGTTCCCTGCCTGCTGCTGTAATCAAGCCAGGGTTGCATAAGCAGACAATTTTTAGGGCACCTTTTCTCCCCTTCCTCACAACAGAAAGTGAGTAGTGCAATCCTTAAAAGGCTGCTCAGACATGCAAGGTGCTGGTGAGTCTCACTGCTGCTTCCAGCGAGAAATGACTCTACGGCCTGGAGAGGCCTCTCATGTTGCCTCCATGTTAGGCAGTCTGAGAATTCTTAGACAGTCCCAGGTTATACAAGTAATCCAGTTTTTCAATGGCTGTTACTTAACATTAGAAAGTAGCATATGTTTAGGTGTTTCTGACCATGGTCACATTTATAGTTGGATCATGCAACCATTTCCCAAATGAGAGATGCCTGTGAAAACTCACAAAAAGCTACATTAAAATGTAAAATAAGTCCAAACTGATATTTATAAGTAACTATCAGAACTAAAATCCGATATATACAGAAAGAAAAGGGAACATCTTAAAGAGAATAAGGGTCTCAGCTGCTGACATGATTAGCAGTTTTCGCACCATGTATAATGCAGCCCGATCCATTCTATTATCAGGGCCAGCCCAGTCAGTCAGTCATCAGGTATTTGTTAAGAACCCACTGTATTCCAGGAACTATTCTACATACTAGAGATATAAAGAAAGGCAAAGAACAATACTTTCTCTCAAAGAACTCCCATTCTACTGGTGGAGATAGTACACAAACAACTATATAAAAACAAACTATATACAGAAGATAACTAACAAAGGCACTAGCATTAAAGGGGACTGAGAATGCTAAGAGTTGGATAGATCAAAGTGGGAAGAGACTTGTGGCCAGCAGATCAACCAATACACTATTGCAATAGTCCAGGTGATAAGGGCCTGAACCAAGGTGATGGCAGCATCAGGGGAGGGAAGGTACATTTGTGAGAAACATAATGAAGGTAAAATTGGTAGTCCTTGACAACAAATTGAATTTGGGGGATAAGAGGGTGAGAAGTTGAAGATAATACCTTGGTTTTGAAACTAGGTGACCAAGAAGATGGTAGTACCCTCAACAGTAAAAGTAAAGTTAGGAAGAGGGGAGGGTTTGGGGAAAAGAAAATTAGTTCAGGTTTGGGCATGCTAAGTTTAAGATATCAACAGGACATTTGAGATGTCCAATGGGAAGTTGGAGGTATGACTAGAGATCAACAGAGAAGTTAAGATTGGATAAATATGTTTGAGACTCATAAACATAAAGATCATATTTGAATCCATGGGAGCTAAGAACCAGGGTAGAGGACTGTCATGGAAACCTAGAAAGAAAGAAGCAAGCCCCAAGGAGAAGAAGGTGATAGTGTCAAGAAGGATGAAGATCAAGAAAAAAAATGCATTAGGGTTATCAATGAAGCAATCCCTGGTAACTTTGAAAAGATCAGTATTAATTGAATCATGGGGTCAGAAGCCAGATTGAAAATAGTTAAGAAATTAAAGGTAAGAAAGTTTAGGAGAGTAGTAGAAGCATGTAGGTAGCTTTTTCAAGGAATTTAGCTAGAGAAAGGAGAAGAGATAATAGCTAGTGCTCACACACACACATATATGTATACATATGCATACACATACACACACACATACATATATATATATATATATATATATATATATATATATATATATATATATAATTTTCTCAAGACAAAACTTTGAATATGTCCATACAGTTATTGACAGGACTAGGCATAACATTCAGGCCTCTCAATTCTCAATTCAAAACAGTGAGTCTAAGAAGAACCAATAACTAAAGTGAGGAAACCAGCTCTTGGATGTGTCTACTTAACCACCCTGTGATAACCTCCTAATTGGCCTCTCTGCCATTATCTTCCTTCTTGAATCTTTCCACTACCAAAATAATTTTCTCAAGACACAAGTTTGAATGTCACTTTTTTTACAAAAGAAAACAACAAAAAATGAGTAGCATTCCAATTCCTATAGGATAAAATGCAAACTCCCTTGTTAAACCTTCTAAAACCTGGTACCTTGCACCTTTTTCACCTTATTTCCTACTATTCTCCTTCATGAACTTGATGTTTCAGTCAAACTAGACTACCTGGCATGCTCCAAACTTGATGAAACTAGGTCCCAATTAGTGCGAATAATAAAACCTTAAAGTGATTGCATTCTTCAAATTTGTATCTCCATTGGGCTGGAAATAGTTACCATATTTTACATAATTTTAATTTTGAACATTGCAAATTCAATTACATTTCACCTCTTTTCTGGATTCTTTTTTTTTTTTTGCATTAGTTGGGATATAGCAGATCCATTATTTTTTTTAACCTCTGTACATGTATAGGAGCCATTCCTCAGTCCTGCAATGGACTTCCTTCACACCTCTCCATCTAAAAAAACCTTTTTTTCCTTCACTCAACAAAGGTGGTAGTTGTCCCAGACAATCTGAAAGATCAACCCCTAAATATGATTGCATTTTTCAGGACTTCATTTGATATGTGAATGATTTCATGCCCTTTAGCTAGTATTCATTTCCTTCATAATACTGCTGGACACAATGCAACTAAGTCTTTCTATATCCCTTTCTCAACACCTTCATCCTAAACATATAAAATATTCTCTCTAATCCTGGTTTATCGAACTTTCAGCTCACCTGCATTTCTTTCATTTCCCCACTGCATCTTCCTGTAAACCTTCCTCAAGAATAGTAATAGATATCTAAGGTTCCCATAAGAGAGAACTATTTCTGTTACATCTAACAAAGGTGTCTTTGACAACTAACAGATTCAAAAAATAGTGATAGCAAGAAATTCTTATTTAAGTCACCTTTCATATATTGATATCTCCCAAGAGAAGACAAAGGACAATAAATTCAATGTTAAATGTATTCCTCTTCTTTTATTCCTACTTCCTTTACTCCCTCCTTCCTTCCCTCTCTTATTCTTTTTTTCTCTTTTCCTCCCTTCCTTCCTTCTTCCCCTCCTCTTTACCCCTCTCCTTCCCTTTCTTCTTCCCTCCCAGGCAATATCTGGCTATCTTTCACACAGTCCCATTATTCAGATTCAAATTTGTAGTGGCTGTGTATATACTAATCAATATTTCAAAATTGTACATTTTACTGGGGAAGGATGGAAAGAAGGAAGGAAGGGAGGTGGATGGGAGAGAGAAAGAGAGGAAGGAACTTAGGAAGGAAGGAAGGAAAGAAGTTAGGAAGGAAGAAAATGAAAGAGTTCCTTCTTATTCTTGGAAAGTGCCATGTTCATTACTTACCATGTTTTATTTTTGTATGCTAATTCTTACATCTACATGGTCCTTTTCCATTTTTCTCTTCTTATCAAAATCCTAGCTTTATCAAGCCTTCCCTGATAAGAATCTTTCCTCTTCTAAAAACCTGTAAAGTTTACTATCTTACCACTAATTTGTTATTAAATCATATAATGTCTTGTATCATAACTTAATTTTTTAATATATATATATATATACTTCTTATCTCCCCATTATGATCATAAATTCCTCCAGCACAGAGATTGCAGTTTCTATGCTTTTTAAAATTCTTCCCATGGCCCAGGAGAATATTGTTATGCTTGTACTAAACACACAATAAAGGTTTTATTGGATTTAGAACTGGAAGAGACCTTAGAGACCATGTATACTGAGCCTCTTATTTTATGTGAAGGGTGGCTTAAATCTTGGGAGGTTTGTTACTGACCAATTTGCATGTCAAAGTCAGAAATTTAGAACAAAGATTTGGAGAAGGTTAATAGGCTCACCATAGCTTTACTTAGCTGTTATAATCTCATCATTTGTATGGTAGTCCCAGAGAATTTGGGGAACACAGGTAAATTGAGATGGCTCAGACAAACACATTTTATCGGGATATAACCTCCAAAAATGGCTTGAAGGGGGAATGCAGGTCAACAATGAGTGATTTACTGTAAACAAATTGGGAAGAGAGGAGGAGGTCCTAACCTTAAGTCAGAGAATTGTGAACTGACAGACTTCTTATTGTGAAGAGAAAGCAGTTGATTTTTTTATTAGTTGGACAGGTGAGCCATCAGTCATTGATCTAGCGTGTGTCAGGTACTATGCTAAGTGCAAGTAAGACAAACAAGATATAAACAGTATAAATTGGAGATATTCAACAGAGGGAAGGCACTCGCAACAACAGGGATTTTGAAAGGCTTCTTACAGAAGGTAAGATTAGAGATGAGGCTTGAAGGAAGCCAAGGAAGCTAGGAGGCAATAATGAAGAGGGAGATAATTCCAGGCATAGGGAACAACCAGTGAAAACATTTGCAGTGTGTTTGGGAAAGTAAGGTATAAGAAGTTTGGAAAGGTAGAAAGGTGCCAGGTTATGAGGGACTTTAAAAGCCAGAGGATTTTAAATTTAATCCTGAGGATGATAAGGAGTCACTGGAGTTTATTGAATAGTGGAGGAGCGATTTGATCAGACCTGAAGTTCAGTTTCACAGATGAGTAGAAGATGGAATGGAAAAGGGACAGAACTGAGGCAAAAGGAAAAACCAGCAGGCTACTGCCATGTGAGGTGATAAGATTAAGCTCCTGGCACATTACCAGAGGAGAGAAGAGGGCTCACTAGGAAGCTAGAAGATGCTTGATGGTGGATTGGCTATCATAAAAGGGCAAGAGTTTATCTTCTACAAACAAACAAAACAGATTATAGAGTTAACTTTCTTTTTGGAGGGAAAAAAATAGTTGAGGACTACAGGTGAGGCCCAGTAGAAACCTATAGTAAATACAACATGATACCCAATGGAGAACACCAGCTACATGTTTCAACAATCCAGCTAGCAGATTCTGTGGGGGTGTAAGATCCACCCACAGCCAGCACCCAGAAAGCTGCCAACAGCACAGGTTCTTTTGATCTGCCTTAATAAGGAAAGCAAGGTTAAAGGGGTTGACAAGCTTACTTTAATTCAGCATACAAATATCATTCACTTAGTTCAGGGGAAGAGACCAACACACTGAACTTCAGAGCAAATTACAAACAAATTACAAACATCAACAGACAGACCAAATACAGATTCATAGTTACCAACATCTAGGTTCAGCCCGGGAGCTCAGAACAAGGGCTGGCCCAGTGTCACGTGCACCACAACTGCTGTGGGTAAGAGAGCTCTAAGGAACAGACAGCCAACCCCTGATTTTTATATCTTTTTCAGCATCAGGGGTGAGTCACACACGCGACTCATCCACGTGACCTAGAATCATCATAAAGAGGCGGACTTAAACCCACATGGTCTAAAAGCCTCTGCTGTCCCAGACATGTAAACTAGGCCCTCCCTGGAGTTAGCCCCACCTTGGGCCCCACCTTAATTGCCAATCCACACCCACATAGGTTCCACACCTAATGGGGGTTTGGGCCTGGGGCTTAGCACCCAGTAAGGATTACTCAAAGAAAACAAAGGCCATTTTGCTTACCAACACACTATATCATACTCAGTGGTTAGCATATACAGCAGAGAGGTATAATTGTAGCCTCAGAAGATATAAACAGACTGGTCACTAATGTGCCCTGGGTATGTAATCCCCAATGTGTAATCCTTACATGTGCCCTCTCTCCTGCCCAATGGTGTATATTTTTGGAGAGATCCCCTACAGGTTTATGGATGGAATATTCCATGACTACTTTTGTCATGCTTATAGTTTTGTTATGGCAATTTTTTTATCTTAATAAATGCCTTTCCTTGGAGTTTTTCTGCTAGAAAAAAAATCTAGAAAAAATTAGATACATCAATTGGGTTTAGGAGCTGTGGTTACAAGAAGATACAGATTCAGAATATCTTCTCTTTTTCTGGGAGACCTACCTTTGACATAGAGATGAATAGACAGTGGCCAAAAAGATATTAAGATTAAATAGCTTGAGCAAAATAATTAACAGCATAACTCGGATCCAAACCCAGGTTTTTGAAATCCAAATCCAGAACACTTTCTTTAGCTGAAATGAATTCCAAGTTAGGTTTAAGACAGGCTGTTAAATGAATACAAGGTTTTAGAGAGATACTGACATGTGTGAGGTGTTGAATCCGTCATTAAGGACAAGACAGGCTATTGACCTCCATTCTGTGTCCCTGCATCAGTTAAGGGGAGGACACCACCTAGTCATGTACTTGAAATGATAAAATAATGAATTAGGCCTCACACTCAGCTGACTCAATAAAATCCAGGCACTGGGTTTCAGATACCATTAGTCTTACTTTACTTGAAAAAGCATTTGGATATAAGACAAGCAGAGTCTGAAGCCTCACAGCTGTCAGGGATATCCCCTTTTGAACCCCTGCCTGTGTGGCTTTGATACCAAACATGCAACAATGAATACAGTGCTGGAATAGCCCTGCTAAGCCAGATTCTTTTTGATTTTAAATACCCTTTTGGTTACTTGTAGTTGGTGACAATGGCCCAAGTGTCACTGGAGTCTTTAATGACAAGCACTGAGAGGGGAAAAAAAAATAAAACTACCGCAGTGGCACAGCAAAAGCCGAACAGCAACAACAGTTTCATGTAGAACCACTTAAAAAATTACTGGGTTAATAAGAAACATTGATTTCCCCCTTCCTAATAGCTGTTTTTGTATGTATGCTTTTAGAATCCAATTTTTCTTTATCTCTGTGAAGGATAATTGCGGTAGGAAGGAAAAAGACCGGGATCCTAAATAAAGTATGATCTTCCTGTCTCAAACTTTTGTGGCTTTCAGCTTAGGTTCAGTATGGAGTCTGTAATGAATGGAGTCTTATAGGAAAGTGCACTACTCTGCCTGCCATGATCTCCTCCCTCCTTCTTTGTCTGCTGAATTGCTACCCATCCTTTCAAGTCAAACTCAAATGTCAGTCAGCCAATCAACAAATAAATATTTATTAAGAGCTTACTGTGTGCCAGGCACTGTGCTAAGTGCTAGCAATGCAAAGAAAGCAAAAACGAAACAAAACAAAATAAAACGAAAACTCGGAACGTTCCTTCAAGTATCTCACATTTTAACAGGGAGATGTCATGTAAATAACTATGTGCACACAAGATATATGTGCTATAAATGAGATTAAATCTAAGAAGGAAAATATTGGGGAGGGGGACTGGAAAGGTATATTAGGAAGGCAGAATTTATGATTTCAAAGAGAATCTCATATGTGCCTAAAAGGTCCGGAACCGCAGGATATAAGGAATTCTCTAGGCAGAAGGCAGGAGAACTAAAGCATGTATTTACACTCCACAGTAACAATCCCACAAACCAGCATCCCCATTTTGATATTTTCATCAAAAGCTTCCAGGCCCAATAAGTCCGCCTCACAAGGGTTACCAGGAGGCCACAGAGAAGCGAGATGGTATAAAGCAAAATCGTATACATGCTTCCCCTCTACGGTAAGAAGATTACCCACTAGCCTCCAGTCAGTTCTGCTACCGGCAGCTCAGCTTCGGCTGTAGGCGTCTCTGGCTCCAACCGGAAAAGGAAAGGAGGATCTTCAAGCTGTCCTCTCCCCTCTTATAGAGTTTTTGACATCATCAAGTGCCGCCTGAACGACCAGAGCCGATTGGTTCTTGACTTGGCCCCTCCCCCAGCATAGACCACGTTAACACACCTCCCCTCAGCCAGCGCCACGACTCATCACACAGGAAGCTCTGGTCCTGCCCCGGAAGAGCAAGCCCCAGCATCCAGGGAAGCTCAACGAGGCGAGCTGAGTCATTCAAAGAAAACAAAGTCCATTCTGGCTGCAAAAGGTCTCCTGCGAAAGGTGGAATTTGAGCTTACTCTTTAAGGAAGCTAAGGAAGAAAGTCGATAGAGGTGATGAAGAAGAGCATCCCAGGTATAAAGAAAGTCATCCCAGGCATGTGAAACCATGCAGAGTCAGGAGATGGCATGTCATTTATGAGGAACAAGAATATCAGTGCTGCTGAATTGTAAAGAATGTCAAGAGGAGCAAAGCATAAGAAGACTAGAAAGATAAGAAGGGACCAAATTGCAAAGAGTTTTAAATGAAAAGAGGAGATATTATGTTTGATCCTGGGTAATAGGGAGCCCCTGAAATTTATTGAGTAGGGTAGAGAAGTGGCCAGACCTTAACTTTAGAAAGATCACTTCAGATGCTGAGTAGAAGATAGATTGGAGGTAGAAGAGGCTTAAGGCAGGGGCGACAACCAGAAAGCCATTGAAATGTCCAGATATGAGTTCGTGAGAACATGCAAAAGGGTTGTGACTGAGTGAGTGAAGAGGATTTTATATGACAGATGTTGTGAAAGTAGAAACAATGCATCAGGTATCTGGGGATAAATGCAAAAGAAGATTCCACTCTAGGATAACACTAAAATTTCAAGCCTTGATGACTAGGAGAATAGAAGAGTCATAAACAGGAATAGGAAGGCTTGGAATGAGGAAGAAGATTTTAGGGAAAAGATAACAAATTTTTTCTTCCTATCTCACATAGTCTCTGCATCTCATTAATTAGTAAAGACCATTTCCTCCTCTGAAATCAAACAGAATTTTGTTTTGACCCCCTGCAATGAACTCATGTATTAGTATGTATTATAGATACTTTTATTTGTATTTCTTCTCCTACTGGACTCTAAGTTCCACAAGGGTAGGGAGTGATTCTTATCTAAACTCTATATTACCCTCAAGTATATATATATATATATATACACACACATATACACACACACACACACACACACACACACACACACACACACACATATATATATATATACATATATATATGGACATAATAGTTCTCTGCATGGAAAAGGTGTTTAATAGATGTTGGTTGGTGCAAATTTCCCATTTGAGGAATAGTAGCTACAGAATGATTGATGCTAAGGAATCTGGGCCCAAAATATGCATGGATAATTGGAGGGAATGCTGCATTAGCCTTTGTCTAAGTCCTAGATGCAAGGTCCTAGCACCACTCCAGTATAATATATTCCAATTTGACAACCACTTATTAGGTACCAAATATATATTAGATACTATTCTGAGAGCTTGAAAGTTAAAAGACAGAAGACAAAATTACTATTTTAGTAATAAGAATGAGCTTATTCTATTGTTACTACATTTGTTTACATCTTCGTTTGTGCAATAGGTATGACACAGCCCTGTGGCTGTTCAGTCATGTCTTTGTGACCCTGTTTGGGGTTTTCTTAACAAAAATACTGAAGGAGTTTACCATTTCCTTCTTCAGCTCATTTTACAGATCAGAAAACTGAGGCAAACAGGGTTGAGTTATTTGCCTAGGGTCACATAGCTAGGAAGTGTCCGAGACCAGATTTGAATTAAAAAAGATGGGTCTTCCTGACTCCAGACCCATCACTCTAACCACTGGGATACCTAATGGCCCAAGCATAGGTCCTATAAACACACAATTCCAAGGTATAGTCCCCAAATAAGTCCTCTTTTACATAAACTATCTTAAGAGACTTTCAAATACTTTAAAAACATTCTAACCGTAGGAAAGTTGACTTTTTTTAAACAAAACCATGACAATTTTCAGTCTTGCTCATTATTGTCAGCATTGACTAGAAAAAACAGTACGGGATAAAATGCTTCAAAAATAGACAATAATTGAAATAGACTCTCAGTACATAGTACTTAAATGATTATTCAATTGAAATAATAATGACACACATTTTATAATACATCACAATTTAAGCACCTTACAGTAGTTCTGTAAGGGAGATTTTCTCTTCAAGTGGTCACAATGGGAAGGGAATAAGGATTTATAGAGCACCTGTTTTGTGCCAGGCATTGTTCTAAATTGTTCCTTACAACCCTGCAAGGTAGGTGCTATATCATTACTTTACAATTGAGGAAAATGAGGCAAACAGAAAGTAAGTGATTTGTCCAGGACCACACAGTTAATAAGTGTCTATAGTCAAATTTGAACTCGTCTTCCATCTAATGCATCAGCTAGCTGCCTCCCATGGCCAAGTGATTCAACACCTAGTGGCCAGCCTTCTAGTGATGAATCTAGCTTCTTTGTACTTACCCAAGCTGGTACCCAAGCAGTAGGTGATAATGTGTTGCCAGATGTATAAGTGTTATTAGCCATCTTTTACAAATGAGAACTGGTATCCAATGAAGGGTTGCCCAAGGTTGCATAACTAATTTGTCATTTATCAAGTTTTTATGTGGGTTTTACACTAAACATTTTCTCAACTATGACTGGAGGAGAAATTCTTATGTGAATCTAAATCCAGAAAAAAAATTGTTCTTCTATTGATAACTTCATCTAAATCTGGGCATGGATGTTTCACCTCCATGTGGATGCATTGAGACACTTAACTCTACAGCTTTTGCTGTAGAGCAAAAGCTCAAGGTGAGGGTTGAGATAGAGTTTGTTTTAATAATACTTTATATTTCTATTACATAACATATAAAACTTTTCGAAATCATCATAATACTAGAATCATAGTATTTTGGAGTCTGAGGGGACCTTAGATATTTCATCAGTTCTACCCGTATTACATATAAGATCACCAAGGTTCAGAGATATTAAGTGACTTACTCAGAATCATGCATCTAGTTAGTAACAGAACCATGAGCAGAACCCAGATATTTTAAGGAGCTAGGTGGCATAGTGGATAGAGTACTGGATTTGGATTCAGGAAGACCCAAATTCGAATCCTTCCTCAGTTACTTACTAGCTGTGGCCAAGTCACTTGGCCTTTATTGACCTTGGTTTTCTCCTCTGCAAGTAAAATGAAGGTGGTAGACTTGATGACCTCTAACCTTCCTTTCAACTCTAAATCTATCATCCCAGACTTGTTCTACACCATGGTATCTCTAACCAGATCATCTAACAGCTGTGTGTAATAAGTAGGGAAGGTATTACCTGAATTTTCCAAATGAGAATCTGGGAGAAAGGGTGGTTAAGTGAACATATACAGGAATTGGTTTCCTCACTCTAGTTGTTGGTTCTTCTTTGACTCAGTGTTCTGAATTGAGACTCGGGAAGCCTGAATTTTATGCCTAGTCCTACCACTAACTGTATGGACTCTGGCCTCCCCTTTTCTCATTTTTAAATGCAAAGCTTTATGCTTGTTAATATCTGAGGTCTTTTTTTCCAGCTCTAGAATTCTCTTACCTATGGCCCAATGCTCCAAACTCTGTGTTTGTAAAGACTGGATTCAAGATGAGGACTATTCATCTCCCTAGGGCAAATTATTGTCTTTGCCTCATTTTGTTCCCATCCAATATGCCTTTGGGAACTCCAGCATTTTTCATTTGCCTCTACCCAAATTTGCCTCTACCCAAATTTGCCTCTGGAAATCTCAATGTAGCTCATATGTAGGTTTCTAAAAATGTGAGTAAAAAAGGTTTCGGTGCCTGTTTAAACAATCAAGGTAACACAGGGGAACAGATACAGGAAAGCATTTATTTCACCCCAAAGAAAATGCAAAACAGAACAAAACTAAAATTACAAAGAACTAACTGGGGGCAGGAAATTTAACTGTCCACAAAGATGAAACAAACAGCAATTATCCCTCAACCTACAATAGATTGTAGCATTATCAGAGAAATTCTGTAATACCATTGATTTGATCTGCTAATTGGTGCAAATTTATTAGTTCTGTGCTTTTTGAGCATGAATAGAATAACAGCTGGGTCAGTTGGGTCAGAATCTGTAGCTCTGTATTTGCAAAACCTAACTAAAAGCATAGCACAACTAAAATGCTGCCAATTAGCAGAATGTTAGTTAATACCAATCTTCCTGTAATGGTCTTTCTGATATGTGCTCTAAGTGGAGAGATACTATTTAAGGCAGGGAAAAAAAGAACACACACAACTTTCTAATTTGTAAGTCCTTATTAAAGATTATAATCTAAAGAAAGTCAATTTGCAAATTCATCATTAGGGCTGTTTGTCTTCCCTGAAGCTTGGACTAAGGCTATGTGTGTATTAGAAATTCTTTTTCCTTGGACTGTCTTTGGAAAAAAGGAAAACAAAGATTAATATGTAAGTTCTGTACAAAGACAGGTATAAATATATATTTGTGTGCATGTGCCTGTGTTTGTGTGTATGTATGTATAAATATATATGCGTGTGTGTGTATGTGTGTGTGTGTGTATGTATGTATTCCAAGAGACATGGGATCTAACCACATGAGTAAAATGAAACAACATGTTGACAGGGATATGATGGAATTTTTTAAAATTCTAAATGGAATTTTTCTTTTATTACTTTTATTGTATTATTTTATTATATTTATATTATTATATTTGGGGGAAGTAGGACAGAAGGTAAGGTCAGTCAAACTGAGATTATTGATAGAAGAGAGAGAGCGTGTTGAAAACCAAAACCATGAAAACATCATAATCACTTTCTGCTTCAGAAAGACAAAACATACTTTGAAGATCCTTGAGATAGATGAATTGATGTTACATAGCATTTCAAAGTGCTTTACTAAAATTATCAAAGTGGGGTGGGTAGAGGATGGAAAAAAATAGAGACCTAGAGAGGGATGAAGGGAAGGAGGGAGAAAGGAAGGAAAAAGAGACAGAGGAAAGCAACAGAGGGAAGCAAAAACATTCTAACAATAGAGGGATTAAACACACACACACACATATACACACACATACACACACACATTTTTCAGACTTGATCAATCCTTTCCATCATGAAACCAGCAAGTCTTCATTTAAAAATAATTTCACAATGAGCCCTAATGGTAAGTTATATTATGTAATAGTTAAAGTGGATATAGTGATATCATTGCATTAACATTGTACAATGTTCCTAGATTGTAGGAAAGAAAAGCTGATTGTCTAGCCAGCCTTTGGTGTCAAGAGACTTTCTGCTTACAAATATATTTGTGCACACTTTCAGTTATCAACTTATCCCGGTAGAAATATTTCCATCCCAGGAGAATGTAAGGTCCTTGAGGACAAGGGATCATTTCTTGTGTTTGCAGTTTGCATCTAGTAGGTGCTTAATAAATATGCTTTGGATTGAATTCTATTAAGATCCAGGTCACGGTTGCAATCATTTTCCTGAGGTCTATTTACCTTACTATGGCTCCTGTGTTCTATTTCCTTGCAAGACTTGGCAGTTAGGTCCTTACAGACGAGAAAAGTAATGAAATACTTAACAATCCCACAAGTAGAATTGAATTTATAGCTCGACTTTGACCCTTTTTCTGTACCTCAAATCCTGATAAAGAGCAATACCTTCTACTTTATAAACTTCTTGCAAGCCTTGTTTCCATTACATTTCCCAATGCTCATCTTTTATAGAGGTTTCCTTTTTATGACCCAGGCAGCCCTAATGTTACTTTGCTGATTCTAGAGGCTGTAGTGGGAGACAAAATGGGTAAATTCTAAGTCAAGAGGAAGCTGCTGTGGTCAAGTTACTCACATTAATTGCTATAACCACAGCCCATTCTCTTCTGAGTGACGCTACTAGTATAAGAATAAAAATCTTCTTTGACAGCTGAAATACCCATACCTACCAAACCTCAAAGCTAAGTAAGAGCAATATGTGCACTGGAGATGACAGCTTCAAAAGTTCTTGAATATCAACATTTTGTTCACTTTTATGAAATTTTCTTTTTTTATCCTAAAATAGGATTTGATATTTCTGTTGTTCATACAGCAAAGATTTTTCACATCAGTAAACATGGCAAAATGAATGAATACAGTACTCCATCATCCAGTGAAGCACTCTTTTTGTTTTTTTAAAGAATACTTCTATTTAAAAATGTTTTATTCCTGACTCCTTCATTTGTTAAAGTAAAATTTAACAATATTGAATAGTAACATTGCCATATTGGATAGGCATCCCCAATTTCATGTCAAAGAACACCTTTTTTTAACATATTGATTTTGGTGGGGGAGGGAATAGCTACTTGGAGGCACAAGGGGAAAAGCAAGAATAATCCTATTCTTCAGGGTCAGTTTTAATTATTGTTTTTCAAATGCATCAGGCTATTTTTGAACATGGGATATACAAAGTTCTAAGTCTTGACTGTTCTGAAAGAATTTAACTTCTGCAGGAGACCTTTTTTCTCTATTTTATGCTTCCTTATTAGTTTGCATTTGATCTTAAAGGATATAAAATAGCTTATGTTTTCAACCCCATTACACCAAGGGGTTGCTCTGAGATATACTCTATCCTGGAAAATGAAAGCCATGTAACTCAACTAAATGTGATTAACCCACTAAGGGGTCTAAAAGCATCCTACACCTGACATCAATTTTAACTTTGAACAGCGGTGCCTCTTCGGCACTGTTTCCAGGGCAATCAGTGGTTGGTCTAGTGAATTGCTAAAGACTACCTTGGGTGGGTGTCTCCACTAAATGGAATAGAAATATAGTGAACTACTGAAAGTTAGGTCCAAAGTACCCAGTCTTCCTGTAGAAACAGGCCAAATGGAGTTCCTCTGGGAAAGCCTAAAGATGTCTCCGTTCCTCAATAGATTTCCCCTGTGCTTTTAGTCGGTATCTAAAAGAGGCTACCAAACGCTTTATTCTAGACAAGAGATTTGGGGCAGACTTTCCAAAAGCAACATGAAAGGTATTTTCAGGAACAGATGAATTTTGTAATGTGCAACCTCTTCTGTGGGCTGGAACTATTTCAGTTATAATGTTTCCCTGGGCTCTGAACAAGCTTTCAAAGCATTTTGGAGGTTAAGTCTAAATACTTAGCATTCACCCTATGTACATTGCTAATGCATTACTCAATTATATTTAAGGAAAAAAAAATTGTGTTCAGGTTGTACAGCATTGGCATTGACATGCCTGTTCATTATTTCCAGGCGCTAGTCAACTGAAGGGCAAAAAGAGAATGAATCCAAATTACCAAATATCAGAGTTGGAAGGGATATCAGAGGTCATCAACTTCAACAACACTCTCTTGGACAAAAATCCTCCTTACAAAATATGCGACGAGTCATCAGTTAGCCTTTCCTTGGAGACTTTTGCTAAGTGAAAATTTCTTTGTTCAGCTCTTTCCTCTTTTAGATAGATCTAATTCCTAGGGAGTTTTTGTTTGTTCATTCTCTAGGCAGTTATTTATGAAGGTCTATACTAAGATAGCACAAATGGGACTAAAATAGAAGTTCTTAACCTTTTTTATTTCATGAACCCCTTTTCGAAATACTTTAATTGCATAAAATTAATAAGATTCCAAAGGAAAACAATTATATTAAAATAGTTCTCAATTTTTTTAAAAACAAATTCACAGACTTCCCCCTACCCACATACACTTTAAAATCTATCATGGGGTTCTGAAGTTGTCTGTGGAACCCTGATTAAAAAACCCTGGATTAGGAAGAAGGGAATGGGGGCAAAAAAATATTGCTGAGGTCCAACTTAGAGGACTTGGTAACTGGATATGAGAGGTAAAGAAGAGAGAAGAATCAGATAATACCAACAGAGTCAGTGAGGTGGTACAGAGATGAAGTTCTGTCCCTAGAGTCCAGAAAACCCGAGTTCAAATCTTTCCTTAGATATATATATATTAGCTGCGTGACTCTGGGCAGTGTCACTTAACCTCTGTTTGCCTCAGTTTTCTGCAAAAATGGGATTATAATAAAACACCTAAGTCCCAGGCTTGTAGTGAGAATCAAGGGACATAATATTGGCAAAGTACTTTGTGTTTAGCACAAAGAAGGTACTTACTCAATTCTTTTTTTTTCTTCCAATATTTAAGATGGGTGGGGGATGGGAATGGGGTTAATGGCCATAAGTAGAAACAGAGAAGTCAGAAGGAGGATCAAATTTCCAAGTAAGAATAGTAAGTATGGTTTTAGATTTGCAAAGTTTGATCAACCCAGGAATATTTGTGTGCAAGTATCCTATGACAGCAGGAAATTTAGTTCCATATCTCAGATAAAAGGATGGGGCTGAAGACCTAGATTTGGAGGTCAGCTTTTTGGAGGTGTTGTTGAATGATCTTACCAAGGTAAGTAGTACAGAAAGATTGAAAGGACCAAGGACAGAAGTTCTGAAAGTGCCAAATGCCCATAAAGAGCTCCGAATACCCTTCCTCCTGCTAAGTAAATTTTTACTATGCTCATCACTAGGAAAAGAGATTAGGTACTATCTCTTTCACATTCTCTGTTAACTTGATGTTATATGAGTTGATTATAGTTGCCTGGCTTAATCTTTCACTTTTATCTTAAACCACTAAAACACTAATTAAACTTTTTCTTTCCCTTCGAAGTATTCTGTAGTTGTCAGATTGATACAGCTTCATTGTATAATTATGTACAATTTACCTCACAAAGGCTATCTTAATAATCCCAGTCACTGGAGAAACCCTAAATCAACCCTGGAAATGATACCTTATTAGGTAACATTCTACCCTTTAAATTCATATGCCAAGGCAAGTAGTGAAGCACATGCGCCTAAACTGTTTTCTCCAGTGTTTGTTTAAGCTCTGCCTGATTTCATTAAAATTGCTATAGGAAAAATATTTGGTATTAAACAAAATCTGGTAAACAACACCTTGGATAAGAACTTTTCTGATTCAGGAGGTTCCATCTTTAGCACAACTTCACAAACAATAAAATTTCTTTATGTAATCAGAATAGATTTTGTGTTTAGGATAAAAGTAAATTGATGACAAAGAAATATTTCATTTAGACCTACAAATGTCAAACTTAAGCACAGGAACAGTACTTATATATACCCACATAAGTGTCAACCTATGCCCAAAGCTTAGTGTTTATGTCCACGGGTCACATTAAAACATATCTCATTAATCCCTTTGCTGACTTTTTTCCATGAATAGTGACTTGGAAAATTTTATATTTTTACATATCAGTTAATTATCATCTTGTTAAAATGTGTCAGAACTCTCTGCAAAGTAAGGAATATTAGTGTTTTCCTAAGGTTAAGAAATAATATAAAATACCTGGGTATTAAGAAATTCTTAGGAAAATGTTTTGGGAAAGGGATTCATTGATTGCAACTAATTGTAATCAACAGATTATAATAGTTCATGACAATGGAAAGTTCATTTCCTCCCCAAATATCACTTTAATGTCAGTGGCTCAGAAACCATTAGTGCTTATAAACTTTTCTTAAAACAAAATGGGGGTAGAGCACCAGTCCAGAAATATTGGTTTTGGCTTATGAAACCATGACAGTGTTCTAGTCATCTGTCAGGAAGAACACAGATACATTTATGTTTGTGGGCAGAGCACGTGTGCTACTTCGTGATCCCAAATCCCCAATATTTGAAAGTATATAACTAGTGGAAAAAACCCCAAAGCTCTGAATGATCCCGATTCAGCATAAGCTTTCAAAGTTTGGCATTCTAGTTTCTGGGCATATGTGAAGGATTAGAACACGAACATAAAGAGTCATTCCCAAAGGGGCTGTCTTCTTGTCAAGGTGTGTGTAAAAAGCGACATTAGCATAATCAGAGCATGTGCGCCATTAGGCTATTCCCCGAAGTCATTGTATTTCTTGTTTGAGTGAGCTTTACACAGTAAAACACAACAGTATGTTGCAAATAATGATAAAGCAACACCTGGAAAGCTAAAACAGTGCAAAAAGCTAAATTACATTTTATTCCTCAGTCTTGAAACACAAATCGAGAATTATTCAAATTAAGCTTACCTACTTCCCAAACCTCAAAATTGTTATATATAGTAGTATAGAGCAGTTTCAAAAAAATTCTAAGTCCAATAGTTTGCACAAGGGTAGAATCGGAAAGTTAATTGATGTTTATTGGTTTATTGGGGTACTTGATTGTGGTCCATAAAAATAGCAAAGGGGAAAAATGCTCCCTCTATAGCTTATGTTTATTTGGCGGATATACAAGGGTTTCTCCCACTGTTCTGAAATACTTAGCTTTCCTCATTGCCAAAGAATATGGACTGATAGACCATGCCAACAACACTTTAAAACAATCTGGAGAAAATACAAGGAGTTCAAAAGAAAAGTCACCTTAGGTAGGAGAAGGCTGAAATGTCATAATCTGTTATATATATTTAGTTAACAACTCCCCACTCCTGATTGCTCCATGATGTTGTCCCATGAATAGTACATATTTTATGTTAAAAATATAAAGCCTTATTTATATGCATGAGTGTGTGTGTATGTGGAAGCATCATGGGCCAATCAGAAGTAGACAACTGCTCTGACCAAATATAAACATAATAATACCTTACATTTTAATAGCGCTTTACAACATACAAAGCACTTTAATATGTTATTTGATCCTCACAACAACCCTGTGAGGTAGGCAGAATAGGTATTATTATGCCCATTTTGCAGATGGGGGAACTGAAGCTCAAAGAGTTTATGTGAGAGTAGAGCCCAGGTCTCTTAACTCCAAGACCAAGGTGTTTTCCAACATACCACAGGTTTCTTATAGATGGCGGTTTGGGGAGTGGGGTGGGGCAGGCGTGTGTGTGTGTGTGTGTGTGTGTGTGTGTGTGTGTGTGTGTATGTCTGTCTGTGTCTGTGTCTGTGCATATAGAATTTGCCAGGGAGATTTGCAAAGCTTGAATAATTAATTAAAATATTGGGTAACCAATACTAGTTCTAATAAGGGGTTTCTAATATAAAAGGACAGTCATCCAAAAACATATTCACTGTCTCTTAATTTCTTGGTGTTGTATACTGTTGCTATGGGTCATGCATCTTTGTCATGATTTGTGGTTTTTCACATCTAAAGGCTTAATGGGGAGCAAGACAATAGAAGACTGAACATAATTTCATCAAATAAATTCTAAAATATAGTGTAGGTTTGGCCAAGTGACAAATCCAATTTCATATTCTTCCAAAATTAAAAATCAGAACATTCTGGATCTCAAAAGGACCTTAGAAGTCATCAAGTCTCAGACTCAAACTATATCTTTGTTGTTTTAATCTCATAATATTTATATCACTATTATTTAAATCTCTTCTCTTACCCACCCCCTCAGAAAATAATTCAATCTTACATTTGTCTGAACAAAATTATGTGGGACATAAATTATGAGACAGATCATGAAGAGGGGAGAGGCTTTGGTATTATTGATCATTACCTCTTTTGCCCAGACCCCCAACTTATAGTTGGAAGGGAATTTAGAGGCTATTTGTTCTGCATCCTTTCAGGTCCCTTCCAGCTCTAGGAAGCTCTGATAACTAATTACTAAATATTCTGAAGACCCATTTGTCACTTATCTTATTGACTATCTTTATGAATTTTACAGATATAATAATTTAATCACCTATGTGAGTTTGAATGATCTTTACATAATTCACAAAGATAAAATCTCTTTCTATGTTTATTTCCTCTTCTTGGTTTTAGTTAAGCTCATGATAATTTAAAATTTAAAAAATAAACAGGAAGGGAAATGACAGGGAAGAATTAGAATATAAGAGAAGGCACCACAGGGATGAGGAGAGTACAAAAACAACAAAAAATATGAATGACTGCCAATTAGAATTGGGTCCAACTAATATTAACTTTTCAGTTTGGAATTTTTTCCTCTTTTATTGCAGAAATTAGTGTTTTCTTTTAAAAATGCTAACTAGTTAACAAACATGAGGCCCACAGCCAATATTCTCTAATTATACTGATCATGTTTTCCGCACCAGTAGACTTATTAGTCTGAAACAGAAATCTTTTTTATGATGTTTGATTCGCAGTACAGAGTGCAGCATAGAATTGGTTACTAGTTACTGAATCCAGGAAAAGAATTACTCAAACAGTTGCAGAGGTTAATATTTCCTTCTTTTGTGATATTTCTTCAGTCTGCCCATGCCTTCTCAGCTTCACTGAGTATACAATAACTTTTAAATCATTTATTCTATCTAGGGGAAAAAAGAAACTCTCCAGTTTGAAAAAAAAAGATAAAAAGAAAGAAGAAAAAAAGGCAACAGAGACAACAGTCTCTGCCCTCTGCAACAGTGCACATTTGGTGCTCAGAAGTTGCATACATCACAGTACAGGCAGCAAATCCCCATGCTCCATCATTTTCTTATGGAGAGAAGAAGAGGGGAGGGCAAAAAGGAACTAGGCATACAGGTCCACATCAGGGTAGCCTGGTGTTACAGAAAGATTTCATTCAATTTAACTGAAAGCCTAGGTGGGACAAGAAGGAAGAGGTCTGCCATTTCAGCAGGGTACCGGCTAGAGTCTCAGTTTGGGCTTTCCCAAGTCATTCCAGAGAACTGGAAATACAAGGCTCACCTCCATTTAGATGAATACTCCAAGGTACCATCTCTACAAACACTACACATTAGTTATCAGGAGTGTTTGCAATCATCTGCCTTCAAATAAGATTTAGAAAAAAAAAACATTTGCAATAAAATATCATTGTTTGGCTTATTTAGGGTATTGTTAATGAAACGGTACCACAGACTTTATTGAGCATTTAAAAAATATACACAAGGAACAATAGCTTCTTTTTTCTCTGTATTTTCAAAATTTAACTTTCTTCCAATCAAAGAACCCAGTTTCACACTTGAAAAGGGCACTTGTTTCTACAGTGACTGTGTGCAGGCTTGCTCAGTTCCCAGCACTATTGCCAACCCTTTTCATTGCCATTACTTGAGCTTATATATCCAGTTGCCCAGGAAGCAAATTCCAAGAGTGCTCATCCCTAACTTGTTCTTTCCGATTCTAATTCTCCATAGAGTTCAGCTAACTTTTTAAACTCTGGCCCCCAGTCACCAAGATAATTGTAATCCTGGTCTGAATGTGTAGTTGCTGAATCCAGGGAGCTGATGGACCCAGCTTCAGATCTATGGCCTTCATATGCATAGGTCTGTAGAGAGTCATAGGGAGGGACACTGGGGTCAAGGTCTGCCTCTGCCAGTCTTTGTTTAATAAATTCCTGAACATCTATACTCTCAAGAGTGGACGAAGGCTGGTGTCGGGGTGTAAGCATCACTTCAGGTCGAACATCTCTTCTATATTTCAGCTCCTCAGCAGCCGATGGGTTCCTTAGGGCTGTGATGTCAAAGGCTTCGGTATCTTCCTCCCCACCCCCTTCATCATCGTAAGTGACAACATTTTCCCGCACATCCTCCTCCGAAATGATCAAAGGCTCTTTCTTGCTGCGTCTGAGAGTGATGAAGAGAACCACAATTGCTGAGGAGAAATTGGAAGAAAATTTCAGAATTAGGAAAATTAAAAAGGTAAAGTATACACATATGGTCTAGGAATGAGAGAAAGTGAATCAGTCTATTGGTTTTGGTACATTTAATAGACCTTACTTAAAAAGACCTTACTTAATCCCAAAGCAGGTGGGGAGACAACAAAAACAGACATTTCCTTGTTTCTCTACTTAAAATTTAGTCTTTCATCTTCTTTTTCTTTCTTTCCTCACTTCACCCTTAAAACTAACATATAATATAAATCAGTAATTCTTTGTTCTATAAGAACATCTCATGAGAACATGTAAACATATATAATACAGTAGGCAATCCTGACCTCCCCCCAGCTATGGCTGGTAATAAATAAGTGGCACATGTAAATATAAGGCCGTGCCTGAAGTCAGTAAGACGTAAGTTTCATTCTGGATTCAGATGCTAGCTGTATGACCCTGGGCAAGTCACTTAATGTCTGTTTTCCTCAGTTTCCTCAACTATAAGATGGAGATTATAATAATATCACTTGCCCCCCAGTGATGTTGTAATGATCATACGATATAATATTTGTAAAGTATTTAGCACAGTGCCTAAAGACTTACCCTTAGGTGCTATATAAATATCAGCAATTATTTATCTAAGCTTTGTGGCTTATATAGTACTTTCCTCACAATCACTGTATGAGGTAGGAAACATAGATATAATTATTCCCATTTCAAAGATATAGGAGCTAAGATTCTCAGAAGTGAAATTATTTATGTAAAGGAACCAAACTAGCAATTGTGACAGGCCTCAAACCCAGGTCTTCTGACTGTAACACGGTTGCCTTCAGAAACAATGTCACACTTTCTCTTAGGTTCTTCTAGCAGAACTTGTTAAATTTGGAAATGTTTAAGGCCTCTGTGGGAATAGAAGATGACTCAAGTGGATTCAGAAGACTTATTCTGATGTGGAAGTTGATACTGAAGTCAGGATTATCCAGGAGCAGCAAACTGATTTACGAATGTGATAGTTTTTTGTTGTTGTTTTGTTTTGCTTTTTATTAATTTAATAATGTCTGTGGCAAGGCAGAGGAAAGAGTGATTCCAGAAACTTCTAGAATATCTCCTACCTGCAGGTCATTTAGAACTTGTAGTAACAACTATATTGTACATTTGCCCCTTTTAGGTCTCTGATAGTATGAAGATATACCAGGTATAAATATCAGGTGCTGAAAAGTTGATCATTTGCATTTAGAGAAGTTCCATTCCTGAAAGTTCATTACACCAATGAAAACAAAAGTCTATCCAAAGAAATTCAAATAAAAATGAATATTTTATATATATATACATGTTTTATGTATGTATACATAAATCAAAATGAATATTAGATGTGTAGAGATGTATATATACATGTGTACATATGTTAATTAACAGAAAAAGGTAGTATAGCTCAATGAATAGAGAGCTGGCCTTGAAGCCAGGAAGATCTAGGTACCAGAACTATCTCTGACAAATACTGACTGTGTAATCCTGGACAAGTCACTTAAACTCTCAATTCTCTAGGCAGCTATCTGAGACTGAGTTGCAGAGAAGGTGCAATCATGTGTTGGGAGAAGGGATTTCTTCACTTGGAGTTTCCTCTACAAAACGAAATCATAGGGTCAGTCACTAACCTTATATGACTAAAACTAAGGCTACAAGAAAAAGCAAAATATTGGAGCTCAATTTATTTGTTTCAATTATCTCATTATGCAGGCTTACTGACATTACACATTTATACTCCCAGCTGGTAAGTAGATAATCCACTCTGGCCTGCTTATACTTAGGCAGTATAGTCTAGACCTCTTTATCTAGTAGGAAGCAGAGGAATGCAATGGAAAACAAAACAAAACAACAACAAAAAACAGGTTTTGAATCATCTGACCCAAGTTAGAATCCTAGCTTTGCCACTTACTACTTATCTATGTGACTTTGGGTAATTCAGTTAACCTCTATGGAAACTTTTTCCTCACAGGTAAAATAAAGGGTTGGGACTAGTAGTCCTTGAAGTCTTTTTCAGTTCTAGGTCTTGATCCTATGTGTTTTCCATCTTCATGTCTATGATCCTAAAAACATCCCTCTCCTACTTCTATCCCATTAATCTTCACTATCCTGGAATGGCTCCACCTGAAATTCCCACATCCTAATTCTCAAAAGTTATGGGGCTGAAATCCCACATGCAAAACCAAAAGCTACTTGCCCAGCAAGAATGGAAAAACAGTATTTCACTATTTGTTATTAACCTCTTAACTTGGCAATTAACTAATAAGTATTTCATGATCAACTGCTATGAACCCAATACTGTATACATGGAACAGAATAAAAGATTATATAGATAGGATCCCTATCCTCAAAGAATTTAAAAGCAACCAGGCAGAAAAACAAAAACAAAACAAAACAAAAAAACAAAAAACAAAATCAAAACTGTCTGTCCCAATTGGAAACAGAAAAAATTGCAAGTGTAATCAAAAGACCTATGGAAGTGGGAGTTTGGGGGAAGGTTGCTTCCTGTGTTATTAGATATTTTAGCAACTGGTGGCGCAGGAAACAGAGCACCATGCCTGGAGTTTGGAAGACCTAAGTTCAAATCCACCCTCAGATATGTCCTAGCTGTGTGACCCTGGGCAAATCAATTGAATTCTATTTGCCTGTTTCCTCAACTATAAAGTGGGAATATAACATATCTACCTCTCAGAGTTATTGTGAGGATCAAATTAGGTAGTATTTTAAAATGCTTAGCACAGTGCCGGATATATAACAGGTCCTATATAAATGCTTTTCCTCTTTTTGTTTCCCTTATCTATGCCTCTCATAAGCATCAGAAAGAGTCCTGTCTGAGAAGCTAATGTAGAGAAAAGAAAGTTGGAACATACTTCTATACTCGTGATATAACTGAAATATTCTCCTGAATGCAGTGCTTATATTTTAAAGAAAAAATTTCATACAGCAATTTTTCTTTAGCAAGATTATGAAAGGCCTAGTGCCATCTGAAGTATACAATAAATGTACACATGACTATATAGCTTAGGGAATGGCCAGGTACCAGAAAGCCCTGACATTTACATTTTAGTTAAAAAGCAATATAATTCAAAAGCTCAAATAGCATCCTGAAGCTAACTCATTCCATTCTATCTGCTGATTTAGATTTATCACCTAGTATATTTCTCAGGCCACATTTATGATTAAATGAGGAGGCTGTTCTAGATTGCAACACCTATTTCTGCTGACTATTTAATTTATTGTAGTACAACATTTTTCCTTCATTCAATAAATCAACCACTTTCTACAGAGAAGAGATGGTTGGTGGTTAATGTCAAAGGGAGTTATGGGAGTACACAGAGAGGTAAATGAGGTCAGTGGAATTTTAAAGGGTATGGAGCTAATTTAATGTCAATCATCAAGGTTTGCTGGTACCAGACATGATATCCACCGTATGTAACATTACGAGGGACTTTAGTGATCATCCAGTCATAGGATTTAGTCCAGGCTTTTCATTTATTTTACAGGTGAGAAGACAGAGGCTCTGAGAGTCTGGCTTCCCATATGTTTAATAGAAATTAAGACCTGACACACAAATACGTATTAAATGAGTATGCCAATAGCTATAAAAGAGTCCTTTAATAAAATGAAGGATTAATTTATGCTAAGAACACAAAAAAGGATGAGAAGCATTCTTTCTTAATATACTATAATTTATCCAACTTAAGTCAAGATCGAGCCTTCTATGAAAAATAGGTGCAATTTAGAGATATTCCCAGTGAAAAGAGGTATAAAACAGAGAACTCCATTATCATTATTTCTACTTCGCATTTAGGAATATTATTAACTAGTGCAAACAAAAAAAATGTGATGCACAAACTAAGGGAACAAGTATTGACCACACTGAGGTTAAAATATCTCTTTTTACAGAAAATCTGTTTGCATATATATTTTCAAATACAAGAAACTGAATAACTCAAGTTAAATGAAGAAATAAATGGCTTCATCAAGGTATCAACATGAGAGAGGAAAACAGAAAAATCATCTACATTTTTATGTCACTAACAAAATTCAAGTACAATTAATAAAAATACATTATTTATAACCAAAATAATTGTACCAGATATTTTGGCTTTAACTTACTGAGAAACAAATATTTAAAAAAAGCTAAATGATTTTGACAGATATAAAAGAAGGCTTGAATAACCAGAGTAATAGTAATTGTCATTATCTAATAAAGATTGTCTAGAAAATTAGAGAGTAAAATGGGAAAAATGAATTGAGACCTGTATCTGTTACCGTATTTCAATACTTCTGTACATCCATTGTATCATCAGCATAGGTACTGTCTCCAAAGCTGCATATTAGAACTCACACACACCTTCTCTTCCTCCATGAGTCTTGTCTATGTTCTCTCAGGCATCCCCCATCAAGTACCTATAAAATGTATTTGACGACTTCCTTCTACATCTTTCCAGATTCCTTGGCTATCAGTCCAGCTATTGGGTTATCCATCTGTGATCCCTTGCTCTTGTTATATCACCAGCTCACTTCCTTTTCTAATTATCCATGTCCTGAGTTGTATCTTTTATATAACTTTCTTCACAGAGAAAGTAATATTCTGTAGTCTGACTATATCAAACATGTATCTTTCATTTTCCTTTGAGTTGCCCACACCTTTTGTTTCTTCAAGAGATTGAAAAGAAAATATGTGTGTATGTATGTAAATAAAATAAACATTGGGATATTGTTTCCTGGAAAACTTTCCCTAAATTGTGAGAAGATGGGACCTGCTGTGGTCATTTATAAAGGCTTGGTCATTCTCTTTTTATATTAAAGACATTTTTAATACATATATATCTCCTCACAAATCTTTTTTCAGAGATGAAAAAGTTACCATATGGGATAGGAGTTGTTGATGTGCAATCCTCTTCTGTGTTCCTGTTTTTTGGTTTGGTTGTTTTGGGGGCTGTTTTGGTGGTGTTGTTGTTTTGTTTTGTTTTATTTTGTTTTTTAGTAATCAGAGAATCATAACATCATGGATTTACTGAAGAACTGGAAAGGAATTTACAGGGAATGAGTTTGACCCTCCTTCATTTTACAAAGGACAGCTAGGTGGTAGAGTGGATAGAGCACTAGGCCTGGGGTTAGGAAGACCTGGGTTCAAATCTAGTCTCAAACACCTACTAGCTCTGTGACTCTGGGCAAGTCACTTGACCCTTTTGCATAAGTTCCTTATCTATAAAGTGACATGAAGAAAGGGCAATCCACTGCAGTATCTTTGCCAAAAAAATCCGAAATATGGGGTTACAAAGAATCTATAATGACTCAACAACAAACTTCCAAATGAAGAAACAGTTTCAGAAAGATTAAGTGACTTACTATCACAAAGGTTACTCTGTGTGAGAAATAGAATTTAAGCCCAGGCACCCTGAATCCATATCCCTTGCTCCAGGATTTTGTTCAATCACTTTGTAGAGTATATTCCATCAGACAATTTAGACAGTAAGTTACTTTGCTTTTCACATTGTTACCTCCAGTATAATTTCTTCTTCGTGTACCTGGGCTGGCCCATCTGCTCTTCTGCATTTCATTTCTCTCAACTGCCATTTCTTCTTCCTCACAAAGTCATCAGGGATGGATGTGCCAGAGTCCAGATGAGCTACTCTACTCTCATCATTGATCACAGCAACATGGCTTTAGAAATGAAAGGGACCCTAGAGGGCATATAGTTCAACTCCCTCATTTTACAGGTGAGTAAATTGAAGTTAACCAGCTTGCTCAATGTCAAGTGGGAAGTAGCTGCGTAAGGATTTGAACCCAAATTATCTGAAAAAATCCACAACCTTAATTACACTGTTTGCCTGTAAAACTTTTTTTTAGCATTATGGAAACATGAATGGATTATGAAAATATTAGTGGATCTATTCTTTTAATCTTTCCCTCTGGTCTTTCAAGTTTCATTAATAAATGTTCTTGGTCTAATCTGACTCAGTTGATCTCACACCAGACTTTCTTTAGCCTGGTTCTCACCTCTATGACTGTTTACTTTTTTTTATGCGGTGACATTATTCCTAAACTTCCACTGTCCTTTTCTGTAACATTTTTCACATGAGCATATGTTCTAAACCAATGTTGTCCTCAAATGTCATGTCCCTCTACCAGGTAGAGATCAAGTATTTGAGGTTTTTTGACATTATGAGCTCTTTTTAGCCTCCTGATTGTAGCAGTTACTTTATATCCTTAAATATGATAATTGCTCTAAATGTCTTTTCATTAAACTGAACCCCTTTTTATTTATTTTCAATAGGTTGCCTGTACAAATTAGGTTAGAGCTTTCATAATTCTATGTGGTATCTTCTTCTAAACTTAATCCTTCTTTCCAGTTTGATGTTGACTTTGTTGCTCTAATTGGTCATTTTTTAGACTGCACATATACTGCTTATTCAATGATAAGCCACTTATTACTAATTGTTTGATATTTGTTAAAATATATTGTTTCAGTTTTTATTGTGTTTAGTCTTTTCTGACTCCCTTCTCGAAGAAAGGATTTATGATATTAAATTGCAATGCATGTTGGCAAACAACAACTATTTCCATTATGCTTATTACTAGTTCATTTCCATCAGAAGCATTTAAACTTCATAAACTTGACCTATGACACCATGTTTCTTATTGCTTTTTTCTTTTTTTAATTAATCGATTTATTTTTAGTTTTCAACACACACACTTCCGTAAGTTTTAAATTTTCTCCACCTCCCTTTCCTCTCTCCTACCCAAGATGGTGTGCAATCTGATATAGGCTCTACACATACATTCTTATTTAACATTTTTTCGCATTAGTTATGTTTTATAGAAGAATTGGAATGATCAGGAGGAACCATGAGAAAGCAAAACCCAAAACAAAACAAAACAAAAAAGGGCACAAATAGTATGCTTTGATCTTCATTCCGACTCCATATGCCTTTCTCTGGATGTGGATAGCATTTTCCATCATGAGTCTTCTGGAGTTGTTTTAGGTCCTTGCATGGCTGAGAATAGCTAAGTCTATCAAAGTTAGTGATCACACAGTGTGGCTGTTATAGTGTACCATGTTCTCCTATTCTGCTCACTTCACTCAACATCAGTTCATATAAGTCTTTCCAGGTTTTTCTGAATTCTGCCTGCTCATTATTTCTTGTAGCACAATAGTATTCCATTACATTCACATACCACAACTTGTTCAGCCACTCCTCAATTGATGGGCCTCCCCTCAATTTCCAGTTCTTGATCACTACAAAAAGAGCTGCTATAAATATTTTTGTACATGTGGGTCCTTTCCCCATTTTTATGATCTCTTTGGGATACAGATCTACAAGCAGTATTGCTGGGTCAATGAGCATGCACAGTTTTACAGCCCTTTGGGCAGAGATCCAAATTGCTCTCCAGATCAGTTCACAACTCTGCCAACAATGCATTAATGTTCCAATTTTCCCACATATCCAGCATTTATAATTTTACTGTTTTGTCATGTTAGCCAATCTGTTGGTGTTATGTGGTACCTAAAAGTTTTTTTGATTTGAGTTTCTCTAATCAATAATGATTTAGAGCATTTTTTTTCCAATATGACTATAAATAGCTTTAATTTTTTCCTCTGAAAACTACCTGTTCACATTTTTTGACCATTTATCAATTGAAGAATGACTTGTTTTCTTATACATTTGACTCAGTTCTCTACATATTTTAGAAATGAGGCCTTTACCAGTTTTCTGCTTCCCTCCTAATCTTGGTTGCATTGGCTTTGTTTGTGTAAAAACTTTTCAATTTAATGTAATCAAAATTATCCATTTTGCATTTCATAATGTTCTCTGTCTCTTGCTTGGTCATAAATTCCTCAATTCTCCATAAATCTGACAGGTAAACTATTCCTTGCTCTCCTAATTTGCTTATAATATCAGCATTTATATCTAAATCGTATGCCATCTGGACTTTATTTTGGTATAGGGTATAAGACTTTGGTCTATGCCCAGTTTCTGCCATACTATTTTCCAGTTTTCCCAGAAGTTTTTGTCAAATAGTGAGTTCTTTTCCCAGAAGCTGAGATCTTTGTGTTTATCAAACAGTAGATTGCTACAGTCATTGACCGCTGTGTCTTGTATACCTAACCTATTCCACTGATCCATCACTCTATTTCTTAGCTAGTACCAAGTAGCTTTAATGATTACAGCTTTATAGTACAATTTAATATTTGATATCATTAGGCCATCTTCCCTAGCATTTCTTTTCATTAATTCCCTTGATATTCTGGACCTTTTGTACTTCCAGATGAATTTTGTTATTATTTTTTCTAGCTCTATAAAATAATTTTTTGGTAATTTGATTGGTATGGAACTGAATAAGTAAATGTACTTAGGTAGAATTGTCATTTTGATTATTATTACCTTTGAGAGCATGATGAAACTGACTTTATCAACTCCTTTATTTGCATCTCTAAGAAAACACAAATGCCATACTTTCATTTATCTAAAAGTTCTCTTCCCCAGTTTAATTTGTAGAAAAATGTCAATCTTAATATTTTTTATTTCCTCCAGAAGCATGTCAACTTTGTGATCACAGGACAGGGATCTCATGTATTAGGAATATGAAATAGATGATTGGACCCTTGTTTTACCCCAATACGTATTAATCAGCTAATGATTTCATAGGGACAGTGATTGTTAGTAATTATTAACATTAATCTTATTTATTAATATACATGTAGTCAACTGACTAATACATGTACATTCAGGAATAAATAGGATAGGTTCTTTCTTATAAAAGGCCCCAAACTCTTACAAAAGGCTCCAAACTGTATTTTGCATAATCAGAAGTTTTACTTGCTATGAAGTTCATTTGCTTAATCATCAGAAGCCAACTAAAGGACCTCTATCCTTTCTTCCTGCTGAGCAGGAGACCAAGCTTAGTGTAACAGAGGTGACCCAATGATATGGAAATTCCCCTGGCCATTTTATTGCTTGTCCACCCTTCATCACCCCCTTATTGCCCAACATGGGGAGATGGCTATGAGCGTTTGGCCAACGAGTGATCCTGGTTGCTGGCTTCTGGCCTGCCTTTCTACTTGCCCATTGGCCCATGTAGATATTTTGACATCTGTTTATCGGCCCAGCCCATATGCCTACTTATTAGCTTGTTGGGACCTCCTGAAAGGCTAAGATGGGTCTGTCGAGGTCTGCTCATTAATCTGTTTGTCAACCCATGAGATTCTATATTTGTCTAGACCCTCTTGGTGAGGGCAAAGTCTATACACCAATAAGATCATATTTTTATTTCGCTTCATCTGTATTGTTTGGGTATGAAGCACTATAAAACTAAGGTCCTGGAGAAACGGGGAATCTCAAATTGTGAGGAAGATCTGAGGTCCTGTTCATCAAAGGGAGTAGGGTTCCTTTAATAAATGATTATTGGCTTGGAGATCTGCTTCAGTGGTTTTTCTTGCAGATTGGTGATTTTTGGACTTACAACCAATAGCTAAATTAATATTTATGTATTCTCTAAAAACAGTGATCCTCAATTTCTTCTATCATCTTTTCACTACTCTACTAACTTTATTACAAGTTAAGACATCACAAGTCCTCACAGAATGAGAGGACAAAAATAGATTGTGATCTGTATCCTAGAGGGGAGTACCTACAACCCTAGAGAATACATGGATATCCAAATATAAAAGTGGAAAGGGGGTAAATGTTAACTCTATCTCCCTCAAAAAATGATAAAATTCTTGAAGACAAAGGGGATGAATTTTATTATATAAATTTTTTTTTCACAAAAATTATATATCCAGATAAAAGAAATCTATTATTAATAATGATGATAGTAATAACTGACTTACCTATAATGTTTTATTTCTACAAATGATTTTATGTACACTAGCTCACTTGAGCAGTATAAAAGTCCTTTGAGACAGGAACTACAGGTTTATTTTTCTCTATTTTAGAGATCAGGTTCAAAGATGTTAAAAGTGAGTACTCATGGTCACATAGATAGTATCAGAAGTAGAATCTGGACCCGGGTCTCTCTAATTCTCTTCATCAAATTCATTCAACAAACATTTATTAAATGTACAAGGCATTATTCTATTTATGAGGGATATGAAACCAAAACAAAATAGTCTCTGCTCACCAGCTTATGTTGTACTGGAGATGTACAAAATGTACACAGATAAGTTATATTTATATATGTATATATGCATGTGCATACATACATACACATACATATTTATATAATGTAAAATATATACAATGGGAATTCAAAGTTATCTGGGGGTGTGGTGAGAGGACAATAACAACTGAGGGGCCCAGGAAAGGCCTCCTGCACTTGTCCCAGGTCTGGAAGGGAGCTATAGAATCGAAATTCAAAGACAAGAAGAGAGGAAATTTCAGACATGAGGAACTGCCCATGCCTAAGGGAATGGAAAGGAAATGAAATGGCCTTCATGGGAAATAATAAGTAGGCCAGTTGGGCTCAAAGCAATATTGTTCAATAAAAGCAATTATTAAAAGATAAGGAGTTCATAACTGAGTTTATTCTTGTTAACTGGTAAAGATAATATGACATCAAAAATATCAGAGATTCTCTCCAACTTGAGTGGAAGCAACTAAGCAGCAAATTTGGGAGGATTCTCCAGTTCTGTTTTCCTGTGACCTCAGCACAGGGACCCAGCTGGCTATCAGCATAAAATCACAAATATATTTCAGAGGAGCATGGCATATGGGATTATAGGTTAGGGAAGTAGTGTACTGTATGTAGTAGATGGGGAACCGGGTTCAAATCCCACCTCTGACACATTTTGGCTGTGAGACTCTGAATGAGTCACTTAAACACTCATTGAAATAGATGAAGAACAGTTGCCGATCTGCATCGCTGGCTTCCTCACCAGCAATTCTCTGCATTAATGAAATCACAGCACTCAACCCACTCTCTTATTAAAAAACAAAAAAAACAAAACAAATATGGGGTGAGGGGGGAGAGTATCTCCCCTTTCATCCATATATTTATCTGAATGGGGAAATGAAGTTTTCCTTACAGCTAAACAAAAGAAAAAGGAAAGTGAAAAACCAAAACAAAATAGAAAAGGGGCTTATTTGTGAAAACAAAGAAAAAGGATTTGAACAGGCTGAGGAGAATCATGGCTTATCCCATGGGGTTGGAGAGAAGAATGCTACGTGACAAAGAAGAAAAAAAGGAAGAAAAAGAATCACTTGAAAGATAGAGCTAAATAAGAGATATGAGGCTATTTCCATAGAGAAAGAAGCAGTTGCCTGTCCCCTAAAGAGTGATGAAAAAACTATTGCTGCTGCCAGGTGAGATATCAGCCACTAACAGTCACAGGAAGGAGAGACAAATAGGGGTACTTGGTGACTCTCTGAGATAAGGGGTAAGGAAGTAGCTATTCATTAATCTGATAACAATGAGAGATTTCTAGTTTTCCCAAGTCACTGTTGCAGGAGGAGACAGAGAAGCTTTCCAAACCATCAGATTAGAGGACTATTATCCACTTGTGGTGGCTTAGGTGGGCATAAATAACACTGCATAATGAAGCCTAGAAAACATTCCTAAAGATTATGAAATTTTTGGAAAGAAAATGAAAGACTTTAGGATCATTTTCATTATAGCTATTATTTGAAGTCAGAGTTTTCTGAAGAAAAAAGCAAATTGGGAAAGATGGCTAAGAAGGTGGTGTCAGAGCCAGGTATCTGGATATTTGTGCTGTGGTTTAAAATGCATAGGTAATATGATCTTGATAAAGGAAGGGATGCACTTAGTGGCTAATAAATTCATATTTGGGGTTCACCAGGGCCATGGAAAGACCTACGTTATCCAAAAGGAATAAATTAGATGAATGAGAGGGAACAAGTACAGTAGTATTGGAATTACAAAAAGGCAAATTCAGAAGAATTTCGTCTAGCTACCTGACTAGCCAGAATCCTGGCTGGATTCTGAATTGCAAAATATCTAAAGTAGCTTTAGGCTTTGATCTTTCTAAATCTGAGATCCAGAGATATCAGAGAAGTTCCAAAATTAAACTATATCATAACCAAAAACCAGAATGTAGTAATAGAGAGTAATAATCAGCTCAATCCCCAATAGAGAGTAGAAGCATCCAGTAAAAAGTAACGTGATGACATTGCATGATACCTCGCAAATACAAATTGTCCCTGACCATGTATGTTCTCTGGCCACAAGTGTTGTTTCCATGGGTACCCCTTCACATGAGTTATGTGGCCACACATGTTCCTTACATATGTGTGCTTTCACGATTGTTTCCTGATCACAAATGTTTCCTGTGTGTACCACCTACCTATGAAAGTCATGGAAGTATCTATGAGATAAGTATATATGGTGGAATCTTTATTGTCACTTATTTTGCTAAACTGTTTGACAAAATATCTTTTGTTTTGAAATAGAATGACTTTCTCTTGGTCTAGCAAAACAAAAACAACACACTGGTTGGAGCACCTGAGCTAGTGGTTTAATTGCATGCTGATTCACTAATTAACTTAAAATTGGGATAGCTTTCTTGGAACCTTCATGTGACTGGAGGACGCAAGTGCTATGCTTTTAATTTTAAGGTATTTATTTGCAGAATCAAATAATTCTATTGTGTTTATAAGATGATTTTCAAAAAAACATTTTACCTCACATTTTGTTTTCTAATTAGTTTTTTTTAATTGTTCTGGTATTTGATAAATTAAGTATTGAAAATCCATGAAAATGTAGTATCCTAAGGTAAAATACTTATAGAATTTTAGAGCTGGAAGGGTCCCAAGAGACTAACAAATTTGATCTGTCCCTGCATTTTGTAGACAAGTAAATTTAACCCCAGGAAGAATAATACTTTAATGGAAGCACAGTGCACATAATGAGAGAAGTTATATTCTTACTATACTTTGGCTTCATCAAAACACATCTGTGCTCCATTTTTCTATTGCTATTTTTCAAAAGGGCATTGGCAAGTTATATTGTATCCATAAATAGGCGACCAGGATGGTGATGGGATTCTAAATCATCTGATAGAAGGTTTAGTTAAAGAAATTGATGGCATTTATACTGAAGAAAAGTGATGTGGGGTAGAGAATGCTAAGAGCTTTCTCCAACTATTTAGCAGGCTGAAATAAGGAAATCTGTTTTGCTTGGATCTAGGCAGTAAGGCTATAAACTATGGACAGGTAGAAGTTGTAGAGGCAGACTTGGGCTTAATACAAGGAAAGACTTTATTAAAGTGTGTTAGTTGACTTATTACCTGCTTTTAAGGACTAAATCACTAGAAATATTCAAAAGTGATCATTTATGGAAGATATCAAAGAGTACATTCAAATTTTGCTATGAGTAGTACTTGATAATCTGTGAGTTCTACTAAGATTCTATGTCCTGATAATTTTAAATGACTGTTCCAAGGTCATACAGTTAATTAGTTGTAGATGTGGGAGTAGAACCCAGGGTCTAATGTTCCTTCCACTATGTCTTGGCGTCATTTTGTATTGTTTAAAATTCAACATCATTCTGTGACCAGATTTGAACTCAAGTCTTCCTGACTCCAGGTCCAGTGGATAGGTATCCACTGCTCTATCTAGCTGACTCAGTAAGTACCCCATCACCAAGTTTAGTTCCTCCTCCTTTAGGTCACATATTTCTTGCCCCAGCAGATGGAAGAAAGTTCCATGACAGCAATGACTTTCCACCATACTGTGTAAACACATGCCAGCAATGTCTACTTATGTTATGATGACCTAACTTTTCTCCTATCATATTCCTTATTGCTTGATAGGCTAAAATATTATATGCACTGCAAAAAGATGCTACATCCTTGTTAAAAATGATGCTGAAGGGCATTACCTCTATGGGAAGCATTCTAATAAAAAGTAATACATTCAATTTTTAAAAATGTTATTTTCTGGGAAATTAATATGTCTTGCATTTATCTCAAGTCTTTTTTTTTTTCAAAAAAGTTCCAAATTTTAAAAACAAACAATTTTGAAAGATTTGAGAGCTCTGATCATGAATCAACCATGATTCCAGAGAATCAATGATGAAGCTTGCTACCTACCTCCTGACAAAGAGGGACGGACTTGCAGAAGAATGAGATTTTTTTTTAAAAATTTGGCCAATGCAGGAATACATTATTCTTGAGTATACGTATTTGTTGTAAGAATTTTGTTTTTTTTTTCTTTTTTTCCTTTGAATTGAGAAGTGGAACACAGAGAAAAAAATGCTTTAAAATCAAAAGTGAATAATAAAAGCTATAAACATAATTTTTCATCATTTATAAGTCATAGAAACACCACATAACCACAAAAAAATTGATATTTATGTTGTTGCTGTTTATCTTTCTGGAAGAGGATCACAAGTGTAATGTTTTGATTTGCCCATGATTTGGATTTGAGTGAGGCAGAGTTGTGAAAAATCATAAGCCTCTCTCTCTCCTCCCGAGCCATCACAGTCCAGTGGCAAGAAAAAGGTCAAGACAACTGGCAGGACCCAGTGGGTGACCTTGGCCTTTCTAAATTATGGTCTTCCCAGGTCTCAGTTTGTCTGAGGCCGTGCCCAATTAATGAATAAGGGGTAGGTAAGAATAAGATGACCCAATTTATAATCCCAAAGATTGAGATTGTCCAGGAGGAGAAGACTCTCAGACTTTCTAGCCAGAACAGAAAACAGTTGCTATTTACACTCATTCCAAGCAATCAAAATCTAAACAATGAGCCACCAATCCTTGGGCTATGCCTATTATTGGTTGTTCAATGAAAGCCATAATGATTAGGGTTTAAAGGCTAGTCAAGAGCCTGTATTTAGAACACAATGGGCTTTTTAAAGCCTGTTTTACAGAGCTATGTTTTAAGAAATAAAAGTGAAAACTTCACAGGACAGAAGTAAATTGAACCAGCTTTTTTTGAACAAAGAGGAGAAGGGGAAGAAAAGGAGGAAGAGGAGGAAGAACAGCAATATTTCCCAACTTCTGTTCAAATTGACAGTTTGGGTCCCCATAGGGCATTTGTTATTCTCAGATAACATGGTAAAGGCAATTAACATAAAACCTTCTCCTAAGAACTTGGTTCATTTCTTCCCACAAATACATGAAGCATCCATGGGAGAAGTAGGCTTAAACTTGGACCATAATAGTACTGTTGAGGTTTAGGGGTGCTGGGATCCCTAAAGAGTGAAACACAGGTTCTGCCTGTGTGGGGTGAAAGACCCTCACCAATTAAAAAATTAATTTTTAATAAAGAGCCATCTTGGGGTGGGAACAGAAATAAATTTTATTCTGTTCTCGTAAGAAAAGGGTGTCCTCTGCCAGAATGGGGCTAGCAAGAAGGAGGTGAAGTAAAGAAGGCAAGCAGGTAATTATATACCCTTGCACAAACAATTCTAGGAAACCCCACTTCAGAGGCTGGACTCCCATTCCCATTGGCACGGTCAAGTGGCCTCACAATCTAACCAGGAATAAGGAAATAAGTTTTTACCCAATACAAGCACAGAAACTACAGAATTACCTTATGGGGGAAATAGGTGAGGGGAGGGGGAGAGGGGAATACCATAAATCTAAAGAAGGAGAATAGGGAAAAGGGGGAGGGGGAAACTCTTTTCTGTCTCACAGTAAAGAAAAGCAGGTCACAGTGACTCTATTCTTATTTGGTAAATCTTTAAACCAGAACTAGAAGAAAGAACAAAAACTTCAGGGGAGAAAGACGTTCCTAAAGGCTAAATAATCAGATTCCCACAGATTCAAATTTATCCCATTTCCCTTTTCTCTAAATATTGAAAACATTTTAAATATAGATACATATATATTCCCTGTGAAGTCTTCACACTTTATTCTCTCACTACCTCACACACGCCCAAATGAATTCAACCCAAGCCTCTTTCTGCCAAAGAAAAACAGTTTATTAAAAATACATCATATTAGACAAACTCTTAAGGAATCTCAGCATTGGCTAGACTCTTAAGGAATCTCAGCATTTGTATTGCTAATGCAAGTGGGCCAGATTGAATCTGATCACCTTCCTGTAGACTGAAATGGATCTTATATTTAGAAAGACTGTGGGAGGAATATAGGGTTGGCCAAGTAGTCTGGGGTGATTGGAGGAGGGGTTTAGGGAGGATTTCGATGGGAGTGACCAGCAAGCTGGGGTGACTAGATGTAGGAGGCCAGGAACCTAGAGAAAAAGGTTTAGATAGGATCAAGGAAAGGAAGAAGCTGGAGGCTACTGGGATCAGGAACAGACAAGGAAGGCCTGGGCTAGGTTAAGGGTAACAGAAATTGGACTGAGGGATAAGATAATAAAAGGCCAGTTGACGGGATTAAAGCCTCAGTTGAATTCAAGATCTAGTGAGAAGATTCAAGGAGAGTTCAAGGGGTTTTCAGGAGCTTATACCACATCATGCACAAATTGTAAATACCTTGGAACTGAAGTCTACTTTTTATCCACTGAAAAACTGATTTTTAAACTCTCAAACCAACAAAATGTTTATTTTACCAAAAAAAAAAGAAAATAAAAAGAAATAAAATGGAAAATGTTTTCTGCATCATGATTTTTAGGAGATAAGACTATAAAATTTGGAAATATTTTATTTATATTTTCTTTTTCCAAAAGAGCAAATTTAGCATTTTCACATGAGTCAAAATAGGTCTCTGATCTCCAAATATATATGAAAATAATTGAAATTTAGGTTTTATTATTTTCCTGATTATGACATAGGAAAACAAAAGCAAAACAGAAACAAAACAAAGAATCTAAGGATAAATGACTCTCTTTTCAAATTCAAATATTATTTGCCAGTCTGTGAAATCCCGAGGGCAAATCTCTAAGGAAGATGGGAGTAGAGTAATAGAAGAGTGGGTCAAAAGGAAGGTGACCAAAAAATCCCCAGTGCTTAGCACACTACCTGACATCTAAGTCCTTAATAAATACTTGTTTCATTTCTTTTTTCCTTATGGGATTGACTCTGGTTGCCTCCTTCAGTAAGCCCCAGCAGGGACTTTCTTTTAATCCTTATGAAAGTGTTAAAAGAAATTCAACGTAGGGGCTTTCAGAGGACATAGAAGGATACAATCATAATATTAGAACTGGACAGTACCTAGGAAATCTCTCATTCTATAAATAAGGAACAATAAGACTTAAATGACTTGTCTGTCCAAGTTCACATAGATAGTAACAGGCAGGATTTGAACTCTTAGTCTCTGACTTCAACTCCAGGGTTCTTTATTCTGCATCATTCTGCCTCCCAATCCTGTTAAATATCAATGAAATAGACAACATGGATGCTTAGTATAAGTTACTATTTAGATTAGGAACCTTATACTTCCATGACATGAGGTAGAGACATGCCTCTTCCAGATTCTCCCCTTCATTGTGTGAACCTACCAGATATGCATGGTAGAGAACTCAAAGCTCCTCTTGGGTACACATAAATAGCCCCATGAAAACAGAAAGAATAAATACTTACAAAACATATAATAATTATCACAAGTGTAATCATTATTATTGTAACTAGCAATCATATGATGTTTTAAGGTTTGCAAAGCACTTTGCAAATCTCTTATTTTATCCTCACAAAAACCCTAGAAGATAGGTACTATTATTGTCCCCATTTTACAGATAAGGAAGTTGAGGCAGACTGAGGTTAAATGACTTACCCAGGATTACAATTACTAGGTATCTGAGACATTATATACTTTATAGAAAAAAAAATGTCAGTACCAGGAGTGTGCTAGAACCAGCCCCAATGGGCTCCCAAAAGTCAATTGTTAAATTTTCAGTTTGAAAATTTACATCCCACAAATCAGCAAATGCTATTAGTCTGGGCTTGCTTTATTTTTTTTAATTGTGTAGACTTAAAAACTGATGATGAAAATGTTAATAAAGTAAATTATACTTAAAAGCGTGTCATATACATGTTTCCCCTAGAGAACTATTTAACTTACTTAACAACCAGCTTAACTATTGTTAAGCATTTATTAGCATCCACATAGCAGCAACCTTTCCCCCTCAAATATGTCAATGCTAGTGTGTCCTGAGGCTGGCCATCTCCCAGCTATAAAAATTCTCATCAGGAGAAGGTTGAAAAATGGAATTATTTGTTTTGGGATGAAAACAACTGGTACAACTTACAGTAATGCAAGGTAGAGAGCTTGAAGTGTAGAGAGGTAAAAAATTAAGGAAAATAACATTTTTTTTGAAAATTTATGCTAATAGCACACTCAAATCACTGATGCCAATTAGAAATTTCTTCTCATATCACCAATAAAAGAGAGCAGAATTGTTATCTCAATTTTAGTCAATGATCATTTCAAATAAAATATTGTTTTGACTATTTTTCCATATATACCTTGGAAGCTCTCCAAACTCCATTGATCCATTTTATAAAGGGGAGGGACAAAGACTTAAATCTCAATGACATCAAGCTCTATTTAAATATAAAGTACAATTCATCTGCCAACCCAAAGATTGTTTTATATACAGCATTTTAAAATTTTGCTAACTTAAAATATTAGACTACTTTCCAAAGGGGTTGGGCCACTGAACTGCTGATCAAAGAATTTCTCTCCAAAGTCACTTCCCTTCCCCTTTTTCTTAAGTCTCAGATTCTCTTGAAATGGATCAGTTCCTCTGAGAGAGATTATTAGATAATATCTATGTGAAAAATGAAAGTAACATAGCTCTATCTGTATTTTGCCATTTCTTTTGTCCCCCAAAAGCTTTCCACTGGCTTTATCCCCTTTCAAACTCTTGCATGTAATTAAATCAAAACAATTTCCAAGTTGCTTCTGATGATTTTGTAGTACTAGTTACCCAATGGCATATGAAGACCAGGAATTCCAGAACACAGTGGCCTTTTGTGGTTTTGATCTTGCAGCCATCTTTGTTACCTGTTTCAGTGGCCTGCTACCAAGGGCTTTGGACTTCTGTCACTTCTGGGGAAACCTCAGTTTTGCCACACACTAGTCATTTTGGGGACATTTTAGGTAGAGCAAGAAAAGGAAACACAATGGTATTAAGTTTCAATGGCTTACCCAAGAGAATGAGGACACAGAGAAGAATTGCAATTAAGGCTCCTGTACTTAAGCCAGCAGAGGACAGGAAAGCTTCAGCATGGCAGGTCCGCACACGCCCATCTCTCTCACATGCACATACCCTGATGGTGAGGGTGCTGCTGCTGCTGAGAGAGGGGATTCCACCATCAGAGATCATAATGGGGAGATAATACACATCCTGAATAGTTCGACTAAATCTCCTCCGCCTTGTCACAATGCTGGCTGTGTTATCTATGACAGACATAAGCAAAATAAAACATATTTAGTAAAACCATGGTAGTTGGTATGCATTCCTCTTACTGAAAAGAAATATATATGCATCAGTAAAAATCTTTTTAAGCTTTGATGAAATTGGACAAGGAGATAGAGAAGAGGGAATTCTGAGGGTGAAAGTCAGTTTTACATAATAGATAGAACTGACCTATCCTACTTCTGACCATATACTGACTGTGCGTCCTTGGGAAAGGCTCAACCTCTTAGTGCTTGGGGACCTCTGTAACACTATAAGGTACAGAATGGATGCTGATATAGAGAAATAGAAGGAATTTCCCCACCAGGAGTTTCCTATACCAATGAAACTTCAAGTACGTTCCAGAAAAGAATTAATTATTGTATGTTGTCAGATGGCAAAACCATCCTAAGCATAATGCCAGAGAGATAAAGTCATCATTATTGTTGACTATGTCACTCAACTCCCCAGTCTGGAAAATTGCAGCAAAGAAAAGAATGACAATTGAAAATAATATGGGACTTCTAAGTTGGCAAAGCCCTTTACATAGATTATGACTCACAATAATCCTACGAGGTAAATACAAGTATTGTCTCTATTTTACAGATGAGAAAGCTGAAACTGAGATAGGTTAAGTAATTTGTAAAGGAATATTCAGGAGGTAGGATTTAATGCCAGGTCTGGAGTAAGGAAGACTTGAGTTCAAATCTGGCCTGAGACACTTATTAGCTGACTTTGGGCAAGACATTTTACTCCTGTTCACCTCAGTTTCCTCATGTGTAAAAATAATAGAACCCATCTCCCAGGGTTGCTGTGAGAATCAAATGAGATAATAATAATTTAGCGTAGGGCCTGGCACATAGTAAGCACTACATAAATGTTACGTATTGCTATTCTGACTATAGGTATGACTCTCTATCCATTGAACTGTCTTGCTCCCAAGAAATATACTGACATGTCTGGTGCTTGGTTAAAATAGCCTAATGGAGAAGCCAAATCAATATCATGACATTTTAGCACAACTTTTTCTTACAAATAGTCTGTCCTACTATGGTGAGTAGAAATTTTGAGCCAGAGTTTAAAAACAAAAACAACCGCAACAAAAAAACAAAGAGGGAAGTCTACAAGCAGATGTTGGCCAAGGAAAACTGTACTATAGTCCCTGGTAAGTACAGATTTGGTGACCTTCCACTTATATATTCTACAAGTGCCATCAATACATTTTTGCTTCTTTTCAAGGGCTACTTGATTTATTTACTAGCTGTGTTAAAATTTTATCTTGTTTTGGTGCCCTTGACCCTCTTTCTAAGTAGTATAGTAAGGTTATAAATAGGCAACATAAAGTAACAAGAGCAGTAAGATTGTAAAGGACAGCCCAGAAGTCACTTATAGACTGTCCCATAGAGCAAAGGAACATGATTTGTGAATTATATCACATATTAACTAAAAATAACATATTGAAACTATTTGTTAAATCAGAAAAAAAGCCATTTAGCCTTTGTTGTCAGGGCTTTTTGGTCTCATGATCTGTAAACCTCAAATGAGCTTCAGACATCCACAGGAAGACCAGTAGAACACTAGATGTTGCTGATAAGTTTGAGATAATGTGGATATGTTAATGAATTAACGCCAAGGTGGCACGAATAAGAATTAATCCTGCATATTCCTCAAAAATGAGACATTAAACTTCTGCTCCCACTACACTCTTCCATCTACTAAGGGTCTATGCTGCTTGAGTGCTCCCAACTGTTATCCATTGTTATCTAAGTGACTCCCTCCTTTCCCATACACTTCCCCAAGTTTCCTGCCTTCCTCTACCACCCCATCTCTGTTCCCACATTGTCTCTTTTGCTATTTGTCTCTATGCTCTCTATGCTATTTGCCCCTACATCCTCTGTTTCTTGTTAAAGTGTGATTGAAGCATTATTCCCTGGAGCCATTATAGTGTCTCCTGGACAGCACCCAAAGACCCAGGCATGCCTGCCCCTATTTAATAATTCCATAAAATAAATAGCAATTCATTAGCTAAGTGTCAATGACTAGGTCTCTTAACCTCTCTAAGGCTCAGTTTGTTTGTATGAATTTGGAGATGATAATACCTATAATTACTGTCTCACAGGGTTATCGTGAGATCACTTTATAAACCTTTATACATAAATATAATACAGATAAATGTGATTTTTTTTCTTCATCAGCAGTGTGAAAATTCATTAGCTACACTAGCTACATGAGCTCCAAAATAAACGGTCAGGCACAATATGGAACTAAAGAGAAAGTGGTTCTTGAAGGACCAAACAAACTCTTTACTTATCTTTCAACTCACATGCTGTGGTTTTGCCATCAACATTTCTTGATCTCTTTCCCTTTGGAGCATCTGTTCATTACAGGTCAGGGATTCATCTGACCTGGTGCTAAAAAGCAAAAGTAATGGACAACTCTTCTGGGAGAACCTATAGATATATATGCTGCCCAGAGGTATCCAGGGGTTCCTTCACAAAGGAAGGGACATTTGTCCTGCTAAAGCTTACACCAACATTTTTCACCATTCCTTATTAGTAGAAACAATATGACAGAAGAAAAAATTCCTGCCAATTCAAAGTAATATACTTTAATAAAAAACCCACAACCTGAATGTAAAAAAAAATTTCTATCCACCTATATAGGTTACACATATAGACATACTCACAAACACACACATTATCCCTCTATACAGATATGCTGTATGTATGCACGGTTTTGTCAGGATACTTTTGGGAGATACCCTTTTTTTTTTTTTTCCAGAGCTAAGGCCTATCAAGCAAAGCCGTGACTTGAGCTTGACATAACAACAGTCCTTTGAACTCACCCTCTGGGTGAACTCAGCCACAACAAAATCCCCCAATTGTTTCACACCAGCACCAGGTGTTCTCTGAGTTCAGACAAGCAACTGCAGTACCCATGTTCTGGTCGTGCAGCCTTGCTATGAATCAAACTTGTCTTATTGTTGCTTTTGCCCCTCATTGTCAGGGGTACAGCTCACTGCATAGCCATTGGTACTGAAGTGGGTTCCCGACTAGAATGGGCCCTGGCACATGTGTCTAGTTTCCTTCCTTCAGTGGAATAAAGAAAGCTTTATGCTTATGACCACTATTACCTCTTTGGTTTTATTTTGTTATTTCAGAGTAAACTGTGGTTGTGATAAACCTGTGTGAGCTCTTTGGTATTTCTAAAGTTAATAGTGGTTGCATAACCTCTGTGACTCTTTGGTCATTTATGACCAGGGTTGACAGTATATATATGCATGTTTTAGGGCAGTGAGGTGGTATAGTAGATAGAGTTCCAGGCCTGAAGTCAGGAAGAGCTGAGTTCAAATATGACCTCAGATACTAACCTGGACAAGTCACTTAGGCTTATTTGCCTCACTTTGCTCATCTCTAAAATGAGCTAGAGAAGAAAATGGCAAATCCCTCCAGGATCTTTGCTAAGAAAACCCCAGATGGGTCACAAAGAGTTGGGTCCCGCTGAACAGCAACAACAATAACTTCGACAATCTCAATAACAACAATACGTATGTTAAAGCTGTGATTTCTTTGTCACAGGAACTCAATGTGAAGAATTTTCTTTAATTCTAATTCACTTTTTCTTTCCATTTCACACTCTTAAAGTTTTCCCTGGAGCTTTGAGAAGTTAAATGATTTGCCCAGGTTTACACACTTAATCCATGCCAGAAATAGGACTTGAATCTAGCTCTTTTTCTAAGGCTAGCATAATAATATTAACAATAATAGCAGTGATAATAATAATGAGCATTTACTTAGCACTCTATAAGGCCTGCTCCAGGCACTATGCTAAACACTTTATAAATATTCTCTCATTTGATCCTCATGGCAACCCTGGGAGATAGACGCTATCATTATCACCATTTTACAGATAAGGATATGACAGCAAACTGAAATTAAGTGACTTGCCCAGGGTCACATGGCTAATAAGTGTTTGAGGCCACATTTGAATTCAGATCTTTCTGATTCCAGGCCCAGTGCCCTACTATACCACCTAGCCAGCTATCAAACATAAATTTACATCTGGAAGGGACCTCAAAGGCTATCTAGTCCAAACCCCTCTCTCAAGGTGAAAAATCTCACAGAAATATAAAGTGATTTGCCCAAGGTCTCACAGGTTAATAAGTTACAGAACTAAAGTTTGAACCCAGGTACTCTCAAACAAATCAAATCTTTTCCCCACTATACCATGCTGCCTATTTGAGAGATGATATATTCTGTGACCCCAGGATTTGGAGACTATGTTGGCAGTTTCACAATGTTCTTTCATTATTATTATTAACTTTCATTTTTAATTTATGGAACAAAAGAAGCATTTCCATAACATAGTACAATTATAAAGATGATTGCACATGAAACTCCAAATCTACTATGCACAACTTGCTATTCCTTTCAAATATACAACAAAATTATTATGTAAACTTCTTTTGTTTTTTGGATAAACAAGGCTATATTGATAGTTTTACAATACTCTTAAGACCCTAAAATTCAACGCTTTTAATCATCACCCAATACCTTATTTCACAGCTTTTCTTCAGAGTATTTGTTCTGTCTTATTATCTTGTCACTCTCTTAGACAGGCACAGTAACTACTGAGGTCAGAAGGATCCAAGTTACATTCATGACATTATATTCAGAAAGACCATTTCTTTAGGCCATAGTGGACCTAAGCCTGTACATTCTAATCTCAGGATGCCAACCTCAGAATCTCATCAAATTCCACAGCTCAGAGCTCTTATCTTGCCTTCCAACATAATTGGAAAAGAACAAGAAGGCTCACAAGATTTATTGGAGAAGAGAATAAAAATCTCTTGTACTTTGATACATTTATAGTGTTAAATTTAGAAAATATTATATATGAATTAACCAAACATTGTGTCATATTGGGGCTAACTGCTATTACCTGAAGAGACTAGCATAGAGGAACAAGGAATCAAAAGGGTGGAGGCAAGGCAATTTAAAAGGAGCCTTGCTGAAAGCCCCCATGAAAGAAGAGCCTTAATAGCTTGGCCAGTGAGCACAGGACTAGTGGTCTGAAGCAACGAGTGAGAAATTTTTGAATATTCTGGTCAAGGGTCTCTGTGTGTCTGTGGATTAAGTCTAATGATTGCTTAAGAAGGGTGGGATGCTGCCTAGCTGACAAATTCATGGCTAATTTCCAATATTTGAGTGGAAGAACAGAAGTAGCAGAGAGCCAGAAGAGAATGAACAACAGAACTTAAGGGAACCATTTCTGCAGTGTAGAGGCATGGAAAACAGGTGTAGGTTAATCTGCCTGTTTCCAGAAGTAATTACTGGAATTTTCAGGGGAATTGCAGAGTAGTTCTATTTGAGATGCAGAAGGGGTGGTAACAGGGGCAATGGTTAAAATGACCTCCTTGTTTGGCTTGTGCAATGTTTTATTTTGTTTTTCTCCTAGAAGTACTCACCAACCATGCATTCAATCTGACTTCTCTGCTTGTGAAAGAGTTGAACTGTAGGGCAGAATGGAATGCCTTTCCAAGCACTGATTTATGAAGTTAGTGATACAGAAGTTGTGGCAGGGCAGTGGAGGTGGGGTACAGGTGCAGGGGAGAAGTAGGAGGTTACCTCAGTGTAATATAATGGAAAGAGGGAAGATTTACCAAGGTAGGAGGAAGAAAAGAGGGCATGGAAAGTGTATCCTAGGAGGAGGACATCCATGAAGGAAGGCAGAAGAGATAAGAGTTAAGAAAACAGATGGCATGCAGATGTTTATATTTTAGAGGCATCCATTCTACTCTTTGACAAGAGGATTGCAAATTTAGTGCCCGAAGGAACTTTTAAAGACCATGTACTCTAAAATTACTAAAAACAAATAATCTACTGTATATAAAAATAATTGGTAAAAATCATCTACTTTTGAAGATCGTCTTGTAGCCTAGACCCCTTATCTTACAGGAAAAAAAAGTGAAGCTGAGGGAGATTAAGTGAATTGCCCAATGTCACACCGAGAATGATGGTTAGAGGTAGGATTTATATCTATTTCCTTTGATACCAGAAACAGTGCTCTATCCACTGACTCATGTCAAGTAAAATGGCAACATCCCTGGTGTTGTAGCAGAGAAGAGAAACTGTTACATGTCTTACATAGAGAGAAACTTTGAGCAGCAAGTTACTAGACGCAACAGCAGCTGGCCAGCCCCATGGCAGGCAGCCATTCCTAATTATTCACCATATTGCTCATCAGTAGCTGGGCTATTTAAGGCAGAATTAACAATGAAGCTGAAGCTTATAAGGCATTAGACTGACCCATTTGGTTCTGGAGAAGCCAGGACAAGCAGATTATGCCACATAGAGGGTAACAGTTCAGGAAATTTGGACAAGATCTCAGATGCACAAGTGATCATGAAATAGCTGTGGGTTGAAGTGGTGGGGTCATCTTTTTCCTTTCTTCCTATGAATGGTTGTAACTTCTTATAATTTATTTTCTTAGGCTTCACAAGACAGACAATTTGCCTCGTCTATAGTGCTCAGGTAACCAGGGACCCTGGGGTCAGAGGCCTATTTTATCTCATGTGTTTGTGGGTGCTGATAGCTACTTGGACCACTATCCTTCCTTCTCAGGTACCAGTGGAAATTTGTCTGTGATGTGAAATGGCCCTGATCTTACTAACATTTACTTGTAAGTGTCTTATTAAGGCTTTTCTTACTATTTACATAAGAGGAAGAACTAATGGAAAGAAGAAAAACATTATAAGGAAACATGGAAGGAATCAATCACTAGAAATGATTACATTTTAAAGATGTGCAAAAAAATATTGTTTATATTTTGTGTCTTTTTATCAGGAATGAACTACTCTTTAATTGGGTTGAGAAGGAACCAGCTAATTGGCTAACCAATCTAACCACACCTCTGGGAATTTTAACTCACCTGGAAGATTTTAACAATTACTCAGTGTAATGAAATGGTTGAGAACTCTAGGCTCAGAAGTGCCTTGAGGAAACAGACCCTCCTGCTTGTACAAGAGGACAGAGGGGAAGGAGTAGGATGTGAGGATGAGAGTGAGCCAGTCCACTGCAAGCTTTCACTCTATCTCCTATTGACAGTATGATGAGAAAGACCAGACCAGTAGCAGACCATGCATCCAGATGACAGTAACGGTAGACACTGATGTGGACAGACACAGATGGATATAGTAAGAAATAGCCAGCAAGGAATGTTGATTGGGAAAGACTGCTGGTGATGGACTCAACAAATGCCTTTCAGCAACCAGGACTTGTGAATTTAACCATAATCACATGGACCACACTACCAATGTACCTTCAGTTTCAGTCCAGTCTCCCCAGGGACCTCATGTTTAAGAGAAGAGTGTATCCTTTGGGAGAAATGTTTTAACACCAACAGTTTTTACTCTACAACTTTAGTAAATACCTTTGTTAAAAGCCAAGTGATGCTACTGCCTGACAATTAATAGGAAGAACAACAGTGAGCACTTAGGAATGATAGTACTAGAAACCCAGTCCATCAGGATCATCCCTAGGACCCTGAGATTAATAGTAATTAGCTTCTCTCTGGACATCTGACCCAGCATTATGAGTGGAAGTTGCTCTGGAAGGAGGGCTCTACAAATGTTAGTCTCTTCCTACAAAGGATAAACCTGTAACTTCAGAAGAATAAAAAGCTTCCCATACCAACAAAATATAACAGATTCTCATATATTAAAAGAAATGAGGAAACCCCTTCTGCAGAGAAAGAGCTTTGTCCAAATAGGAGGAGGCTCCCTGCTTAGGGTTAGAGAAGCAAGACAGAGACAGAGAGAGGCAGAGAGGTAGATATCTTACATGGATAATTAGGAAGTGTGCTAGCTAGCTTCTTGGAGTATATATCTGAGAAACATCTGTGAGGCTGTTAAGAATTTAAAACCAGTGACTCTTACCCATTTCTGTTGATTTACCTGACAACAAATGTCATCAAAACAAAGGGTGGAGAGGGGATCTAAAGTGTAACTCTTGTCCCTTTGAAGGTCTGGATTGGAAATTATGGGGTTCTGGTAAACAGAAAATGTTCAACTCTTCTTCCAGACAAAGTTTGGGAATTTAGAAGCAAAAGGGAGTCATGTGATAAATTTCCTCTTGAAACAGAGAACTTGAATTCAAATACCACCTAACCAGGAAAACCCCTTAAACTCTCTGGAACTCAGTTTTCTCATCTGTAAACTATGCCAAATAATTTTACAGATGAGAAAACTGAGTTCTGAGTACCATTCAAACTCTAAATCTATGATTATAGGATATAGGCAATGAATAGCTAGCTATACAAGTAGTGCCAGAGACTAAGATTTGGTTTTGGAGGCCATGTATTAAACTATCACACCAAAAAATTTCTGTCAAATAGTAGTATCCATTTCACAAGGAGAGAGAAGAATATATTTGGTGTATTAATCTAATCAAGACAACTTTAAGTCAAAAATAGAAAAAGAGGGAGAAAATATTAGAGTAAAAAATATTAAGCCAAATAGTATGGAGGATAACAGATATGACACAAAGAATAACAATAGATGAAGTGTCCAGGAATCATTTTACATGAGAAAATACCTGGGAAGACCATCTGTAGCCTTAGGAGACTATGGGGTTTGTGGAGTTTGAAGTTTGTGAAGTAACTTGGGCTACTAGAAATAACACTGGACTTAGAGTCTGAAAGACCCGAGTTCAAATCCTCACTCAGATACTTACTAGCTATGTGACTCTGAGCAAATTGTTCAACTTTAACCTCTCTCAGCCTCAGTTTTTTCTCCTATAAAATAGGGATAATAATAGAACCTAATTTATGGAGTAGTGGTGACAACTGAATGAGGATATCATATATATATATATATATGTACATATATACATATATATACACATATATACGTATATATATATATATATACATGTATGTGTGTGTAAATGCAATCACACATATGTAGTGTTTTGCAAACCTCAAAGTATTTAAAATGACAATGTTAGCTATTATTATTGTTGGGACTTCTGGAATAAACTACTATATTTTGGAATTGAGAAAAGTAGATTTCAATGACTCAGAGACATAAGTAGAGTCTCATGACCTGATATTCTAAAAGAAAAATTGGCTCAAAAGGGATTAGAGGTTCTTAAGAACTAAATTCTGAAAATCAAGTTAGAAAATTATTTTGCTGAGGAAGAAAAGGGGAAGGTATCCAAAGAGATAAGGCTTTCCTATGTGATCTCCAATTTCTAAAAGCACATATATTAGAAATGAAAGCAAGAGCAAGTATCTGAGGACAACAATAAAAGAGAGGCATGGTATGCTAAGAGTGACAAGAATATACAGCTTATTATGATCTGGAGGCTTTTAATAAATTCTATGAATATTAAAATTATTTGTTGCTATTTTGAAGACAAGAAAAATAAAAAGGGATGGAAGAAAAAATATAATAATGAATGACAAAATAATACAAAATTACTAAATTGCTATTTTGTTTTTGTTTTATTAACCAGAGAAAATATTTTATTCATAAAAACAAAAACAAACTGTTTTGCTATGTGGCAGGTTTGATACATAGCTCTGTATGGAAAAGTCCTGGTCCTCTGCTGGTATAACTCAAAAACGACTGCCCCTTCACAACATAATTCTCAAGGCTGGCTCTGCTGCAAAAACCAGATTACATCTGTACCCATAAACCCCACCTCAGGACAGGACCATGTTAACATAGACAAAAACTTCACTTTGCTAGATGTTGCTATGACTGTTAAGGGTGGACTCGATGTACTTGTTTTGAAAAAAAAAAAGAAAATGGTTTCATACAACATTTTTTTTCCTTGACGAGTGTCAGAATTTATATACAAGAGAAACCTCTGGAACGGATAAAATGCTAACCTTATTATAAATCAGAGATTCCCTGAAGAGAAATCGTATGGGCGTAACAATAACAAAATAAAGGGGTCTTACCAAGGGAAGTGACAGATCATCATACAAAAAGAATAGTAAAGAATGTATGTACAATTAATAAATGGGAGCTAGCTCAGATAACTTTTTTTTCATTTATATTTCTAGAAAAATAAAACCAAGGCAACTGGGTTCTATTAAATATAGTTTTTTTTAAATATGATAATAATGAAAGGATTCAACAAATACACGAATTTGGAAAACTTTGGATATTGATTGTACAAAATGGAAATTGAATTGAGGTAGAAAATAATAACAAAAATATGTTAACTTATACAATTTGATATTAATATGATGAAGGAAATGATGAAAGCACTACATTTTACCAAAGACCTTTTAAAAAGAGTTTTAATAATGGTAATGAGACCCCAAAAAGAAGTATTATGTAGTGATTTGAGAAATTCACTAAAAGTTGGTTTTGAGGTCCCAAAGTTCCAGCTTCACATCCTACCTTTCATACAAAGTCCCGGGCAACTGCATAAAATCTACAGTTTGCAGAGCAGGTACTGATCTATGTTAATAGAGGAAGTTTCCTCATTTGCTAACAGTAGTGATTAAGGAAAAAATTAATGAGGAGAAATATTATATCTTGTAATCAAAATGAGATGTGAAGAAGAGAAATTGGTAAGGTATAATATAAGAGGAATTGACCAAAGAGAATGGGCATGCTCAAGAAATTCATCATCTTAGATTTTTAAAGAAACATACAAAAAAGGAGGTAAATAGGAGTTCTATAATTAAAAGATCATTAAAGTGGAAGAGACCTAAGATTTCATCAAAGCCAATAAATATAAGAACAATTTTTACATAAAGTATGTGAGGCATACTCGTACAATCTTTTCATGAACACTGTTGGTGGTAGTGAACTCACTATTTCCCATGGAAGCCCATTTCACTATTGGATAGAGAGTTGGGACAGAGACTAGGGTAGCTAATACAATGTACTTAGTCTACTACAGTGGCCAAGTATAAGATAGGGGAGCATTGGCTAGACCACAGTTCAAGTGAAAATGGTCTAGACGTTTTAGTGATTGAAAGCTTAATATTAGTCAATAGTATAGCCAGGATTAGAAAAAAAATAAGCAAATATTTAAGTATAAGATAGGGAAAGCTTGAATAGACAGCAATATGAATGAAAACGAGCTAGAAGATTAAGTGAATTCAAGCTTAATATTAGTCAACAGTAGTACATGGTGGCTTTTAAAAAATAGCTCAATCTTAAGGCTATGTTAATAGAAACATACTGTCAAAAATATGGGGAGTGATAATCTTGCCGAATTCTGTTACAGTGAAATCACATCTGGAATATTAGATTAAGTTTTGGATGCCTGAAAAATTAGAGTGCTTCCTGAAAAGAGAGACCAAGATTTTGGGAGGACCAGATACCATGCCATATAGAGACCAGTTGAAGAAATGAGACATCTAGGCTGGACAAAAGATAATGAGGGAATAATCACCATCTTACAAGAACTATAATGTGGAAGGGTCATTAGACTTGTCCTGTTTGGCCTCAGAAGACAGAAGTAAGAATAATGGGTAGAAACTTAAGAGACATAGATTTTGTTCTAATATAAGGAAAATCTTTGTTTGTAATTAGCATTGTCCAAAATTAAAATTAGCTGCATTAGAAAATTGGAGTTTTCCTATTACTGGAGATCTTCCTCTTGATGATAAGAGGTTATTGTCAAGGATGCTGTAGAGTATATTGCTGTTCAGCTATGGTTTGGGATGAGCTGATCACTGAGTTCTTTCACAACTCCGAGATTCAATGAGTTTATAATGCTATGATTCTCTAAACGAAGATAATTAAAATGTGGCCAGTGATGCTTACTGCAGAAAAAAAAGAGTACATACATATTTGGGGAATTTGGATAATGAAATGTGAAGAATTTTGACATATCATGGAGGACTAGAAACCAATCAACCAGGACATTATGATAGACAAGAAAAGGAAAGGTAGGCACCGGCTGACATGCATCACGGATTATAAGACAGTGCATTTCCAAGATTTCAGAGTAGAAATAAATAGTCCCTACAGGACTGAGGTTCTATAGGGAATGGCAGTTAAGGAAAGATGGGATGTTCTGAAAAATAAAAATTATTGTGACAGAAACACACATGATTCCATCAAAAAGAGAACAGAGGATTGCTGTGGAATATACAAGGAGTACAGGAACCCACAAAAGTTTTAAAAATACAGGTAAAAAAACTGAAAAAAGGAGGTACCTGATGATGAATACAAAAGAGTAAAGCAGTCCTGTGAGAGCAATGTCAAAATACATACAAAAAAGGAATACAGTGAATGCTAAGAAAAATGAAATGGTTACAAAGTACTTTTGGGATAGGGTAAGATCAAGAGGAGGATTAGAAAAATCACTAGATTACACACTATAAAAGAAGACAAGAGAAAACAGAACTTATATTTTGCTTCTTTTTTTTCTACCAAGGAAAACAAACCAAAAAAAAAAGCAAAGAAAGTATCAAAGAGTAGCAAACTATTGTTAATAAGCTAAAGTCACCAGGGTTGGACAGACTAGATGACATAAGTATTGGTTGACAAATAGTTTTGGTGTTTGAATTATAATGTGCTGCCGGTGATTAACATGTAAGGCTCCATATGTTTTATTGAAAGAGGCCCCGTATCAGGTGGAAATCAGTAGTTCTGCAGTCCATTTCTGTTTGGTAGAAAGTCCTGTAGTAGCAATTCTCATTAAGCACAACTTCTCCTGAATTTTAGCTTTACAAACTCTAAAATATTCTTTAGGTTCCCTTAGTCAAAGACACTTTGTGACAATAAGGACATTATCCCCCAAATAAGCTGCCCCATAGTTTCCATCAGAGGACTTGTAAACATTGAAGAAAGACTAAATGAAAATAGTATACTGAGTAATATCCCCCAGGGGTAGGCAGAAAGCTGTATGTAACTTGTGACCTGGGGGACCTGACATCTCTGGAATGAGTTTGTATGAGGAGAGGATGAAGGGCATGAGCCAGTCACATAGGGATTATGGACTTGGGTATTCTGAATTAATCCTACTTACCTTCTACATCTACCATTTGTAAAATGATGGTTAACAAGTGGACTACCATACTACTGTAGACAAGCAAATGTCCCAAATTTTTAAAAAGGAAAGAATTCAGATTTTCTAATTACAGGCTTTTAAGGTTGATTTAAGCTCCTGCCAAAATTCTAAAATCTATTACAAATAAAGCATGGTTTGTGAGTGTTTGAATAAAAGAGCCAGGACAATTCATTCAAGCCCAGTTCATGACTTACCCTCTCCCTACCCCACAACATTATAAGCATGGTGGACCAACATAGAAAGTATGGATAGAGTAAACAGGATTATAGCAAAACATTTTCCCAAAGTCTCTCATGATATTTTTGAGAAGTGTAAACTGATTGAACTGTCTTCCTCCATGAGTCAGTCATTAGTTATGTGTCTAATGACCGGAAGCTAATTTTCCTCTTGGAAAAGAAGGGGAAAGGTCATAAATGAATGAATAAATGAAAGAAGAAAATAATTTATTAATTGTTTATCATTTGCTAGGCACTGTGCTTCATTCTGGGGATACAGATATAAAAATATCTTTGCCCTCAGAGAGCATCCGTACACTTCCATAAAAGAGAGGAGTGGCCTTGAAACAGTGTTGGTCTGAGGAGTCACAGGGATGATAAGTAGGTCCTTAGGACAGTTAACTAACATGTCTTCTTCAGAAACAATGATACTATAATTTTGATTGAGAAAGTGGTGAGGGGATGAGCTATGTGTCAGTGGCAAGCAGTTAGTGAGATGACAGGGTGACATGAAGGTCAAGCATAATGTGGGGCCCGCTAGATAGAATGGACTATAACAAACTGATTTGTGTTCATCAGATATCAAACAGGACCATTGTTTTTTTCAGTGTGAGATTGTGAGTATATTTAATTGGCATTATAGATAATAAAGGAATTATATAACAGGCAAAAATGTAACTAGTAGGGAATTTAATAGTCTGTAAGTCCTAAAATAGGGTTTTTGAGAGAGATTATTTATTGAGCAAGGTGAATATATTGGCCCAAATTATTAAGTCATTCAGTTCAAGTCCATTCGGCAAGCATCTATTAAGCTCCTACCATATGCCACACATTCTGCTAGCCCCTGGGAATGAAAAGACAAAAAATTGAAGAAGTCTCTGCCCTCAGCAAGGTATATATTATATAACATATACAGAGATAAGTCAATATAAAATATATGCAAAGTAAATACAAAGTAATTTTAGGGAGGGAAGCATTGATAACTAAGGAGTGCAGAAAAGGCCTAATGTAGGAGCTAGTATGGATGAGTTATGAAGGGAACTAAGGGTGAGTAAGGCAGTATGGTAAAGTACAAGTTGGAATGGATTTAGTTTCAGAGAACCTGAGTTCAATTCTGCCTCTGACTCTTACTGCCCATGTGGCCTGAAATAACTGACGTAGCCTCTCTCGGCTCCAGTTCAAATTATGTGGCTGAACCTGATGTCTTCTGAAATCCCTTCCAGTTCTAGATCTTTGATTTTATGATTGGATGATTCAGAAGAGGCAGAGGTAAGAAAAAAAAAGTTCATTTCAGGAATGTGCACAGCATGTACAAAAGTTCAGAAAGGAGGTCAAGAATAAAGTATGAGGAAAGCAAATGGGCCAGTCCACACTGTTTTTGTAGACTCTGTTTGTATGCATGTGTGCGTGTGTGTGTGTGTATGTACACATGCACAGGAAGGAGGAAGATGAGGAGGATATTTAACAAGAAACTGGTATAAAAAGGTAATTTTGAGTCATATTGTGAAGGAAAGGAAGACCAATGAAGTTTCTTGAACAGGTGGGGGTGGTGTTTGACAAAGATACATCTGGTATTAGGAATATTGATTTTCTTGCTGTGTAAAATATGGATTCAAGAGCAGAGAAACTAGATGTAGGGAAACTAATTAGGGACATATTATAAGAGGCCAGGCAAAAGGTGATAAAGGTGTGAAATAGGGTAGTGATCATATAATTGACAAGAAGAAGATGATTGAGAGAGATGTTATGGGTATAGAATCAATAATTTGATATGAGGGTTGGATATAGAGACTTAAGAGTCATCTACATAGAACCCATGAGAGCTGAACAAACCACTGAAAGTGTTGAAAGAGAAGAAAGCCCAGTCTGGGGCACACTTAAACAAAGAAGGCATACCATGGATGGTGATTCAGCAAAAGAGACTGAGGATTCTGCAACCAGGTAGAAGAATAAGGAGAGAGCAGTGTCACAAAAACCCAAATTAGAGAGAATATCTAGGAAGAAAGCATAGTCAACATTGTCAAATGTTGCAAAAAAGTCAAGAGGGATGAGAACTGAGAAAAGTTCATTGAATTTATCAATCAAGAGATTACTGGTAACCTCAGAGAGGCCACATGTCTTACAGAAGTGTTAAATGTCTTCGGAAAGGAAAAAAAAACCTCTGACTATGGAAGCCCAGAATCATTTTCAAGTCTGGAGAAAGGAAACAAGACTGATTCTGTGTTGAATACCTTCCATCCAATCTGGATATAGCTTGTTTTAAACTATTTATTTATATGTTGTCCCCAACCCAATAGAATGTAAGCTTTTTGAAGGCAGAGACATTCCCCTGCCCCTACTTTCTTTATATTATAGGTCCATGTGATCTGCTTACATAACAGTAAGCTTAAGTCATATGTGGTGGGAGGAGCTTGCTGAATGGCTGGAACTGGAAGGGTGGAGCAGGAAATGCTCAGAGAAAGACACAGGCAAGGTGTCAGCTAGAATTTGTGATGTTTGTGGGAAGGCCCCAGCATGGGGAGGCTATGGAATGGAATCGCTCTCTGCTGTGATAATGTATGCATGCACAAAAACCTTTATGCTACTTGGATGGATTGGACTTAGCGGTTTGGGGACTGGGTTTTCTGGTGTCTCAATAAATGTTTTTCTTCTTCTGTCTTCTATAAGGAAAGTCTGTTATATTTTGTGAAAGAGACCAAAGTCAGCATATTCATAGCAATAGCAACTGCTGTGAATATTGCCTTGGTGATACACTGACCAGGAATGTATTATATACATGGCTAAAGAAAAAATGGCTTATGGTGCTACAGGATAGTGAATGGGTTCCACCCAAGATTCTAATGCTAATCTGGCACTGAGTATAGGTTCCCAATAAAGTCAATTCTCAGAATATATAATGTTGCCAATTCAACTCCAATTTTGATCATGTTCCTTCCTCAATATAAATCCTTAACTCTTAGCCTGGGGCGAGTTTCTTGCATGTGAAGACAAACCTCTGTCTATTTATATTGTCATAGTATATGTACATGCTTTGTTTTTTCTGCTTGTTGCATTACACACCAATAAAGCTCCTGTATAAAGGCTGTATTGTCCTGAGTACCAAAGTTTTAGAAATCCAGAACCCAGCTTGTTCCTTTAACATGAACTATGAGGCCAAATAAAGCACTATAGTAGGAGCTTAATAAATTATTTCTAGCTGAAAAATTGACTAAAGAATAATGAATCTTAAATTATTTTTAACCTGATGGAAGTTCCATAGTAATGTGTTTATGACTCTGTATTCTCTCCTACCCCTGAATTTCAAAAGGACAGAATGATGAACTGAAGCTTATGAGGCAAAATTCACAAACCCCTGATTAGGTCATAACCATGGTACTATGTTGAGTTCTAGACCCCCAATTCTAAAAGAGACATTGACAACATCCAGAGAATTATAACCAGGTTGGTAAAGGGTCTATAAGGCATATCTCATGAGTCACAACAGAAGAAATTAGTTTGTTTAACCTAGAAAAGATTGAGGAGTAACATGATTGCTCTCTGCAAATATTTGAAAGGTTATCATGTGGATGAAAGAATAGACTTTTTCCCATGTAAATGTAAAGAAGTAGGACTAACAATCAGAAGATACAGAGAGGCAGATTTCAGCTAAAAACTAAGGGGAGAAAAGGGGAATCTAAAATTAGAGCTATCCAAAGAAGAAATGGGCTGCATGGGGGAACAGCAAGTCTTCTATCACTGGAGATATTCAGCCACAGGCTAGATAACAATCTCAGAAGGCTACGTTGAAGGGATTCCTGCATTGGGTTTGAGGTTGGAAAAAGATAACCTTTAAGGTCCATCATGTTAGTAATTATGTAAAGAATGGAAGAAGAACTTAGCATTCATGAGACTGATTAACCCACATGTAAGGGTAGTGAACAATTCAAGACAATACATAATTACATACTCTTACATATTGAATCCTCTATTAGAATGTAAGCTCCTTGAGAGCAGAAACTATCATTATTATACTAGTCTTATTAGTTTTAGTATTATCTTTTTTCCCTTTTTTCTAACTTTTGCTTGGAACTATGAGGCAGAATTTTTAAAAATGACCTGTGTTGGCAACCAAAAATGGGCTCCTTAGCACTTAGTCAACAAGTGCCCTTGACTAGTTTGGCTTTTTCCCCTGAACTGAATGCTGTTTGTATGTTGGACTGGAGTAAGCTTGTCGGCCCCTTCACCTTGCTTCCCTTGCTTAAGCTGATGGAAAGAACCTGTGCTTTCCCGGTCAACCCCTTCACCTTGCTTAAGCTGATGGAAAGAACCTGTGCTTTCCTGGTCAACCCCTTCACCTTGCTTAAGCAGATTGAAAGAACCTGTGCTTTCCCCGGCGTACCTTACACCCCCGCAGAAGCCGGATGGTTAAAAGCAGCTCCCGTTGGAGCCAGAGGCTGCCACAGCCACAGCCACAGCCACAGCCACAGCCACAGCCACAGCCACAGCCACAGCCACAGCCACAGCCACAGCCACAGCCGAAGCAGGAGCTGCCAGTGGCAGAGTTGACCTACGGGAGGAAGCTGAACAAAGACTTCAGGCCAGTGGGTAATCTTTTTACCATAGAGGGGGAAGCATGATTTTGCTTTACGCAATCATGCTTCTCTGTAGCCTCCTGGTTACTCTTTCAAGGCGTACTTATTGGGCCTGGAAGCTTTTGATCAATATATCAAAATGGGGTTGCTGGTTCATGGGTTGGTTACTGTGGAGCCTAAATATATGTTTTGATTCTTCTGCCTTCTACTTTGAGAGTTTCTTATATCCGGCGGTTCCGAACCTTTCAGACATGTTTATGATCCTCTTTGAGATTATAAACTCTGCCCTCCTAATACATGACCTTACATCATAATTGTACTGGACTTAGAAGTCTGATTATGAAATGACTCCTGTTTATGCCTCCAGTTAGGGGCTGGAGATTGAGTTTCCTGCTGCCAGGAAAGATCAACCCTTTAGGCATAGTTCCACGTTGCTGCCAACAACATAAAATCATTTTCAGCCATATTTGTTTATGAGAAATAATGTTAAATATGGAAAATTCATTCCTTTTTTTTAAAATAGTGTTTCCTTTTTTTCTCAATTACAGGTCAAGACAATTTTTTGTATTCATTTTTGACAAGATTTTGAGTTTCGATTTTTCTTGCTCTCTCCTTCCTATCCCCTCTTCCTAAAATGGTAGGCAATTTGATATGTTATACAGGTGCTATCCTGTAAAACATATTCCATATTAGTCACAGTTGTGAAAGAAGAAACAGATCAAAAGAAAAAAAAAAGGAAAAAAGTAAGTGGAAAAAAATGTTTCGATCTTCATTCAGAGTTCATCAGTTCTTTATCTGAATGTGGATAAGCATTTTCATTTGGGAGTCCTTTGTACTTGTCTTGATCACTGTATTGCAGAGAAGAGCTGAGTCATTCATAGTTGATCATCACACAATGTTGTTGATACTTTGTACAATGTTTTCTTGGTTCTGCTCATTTCACTTTGTATCAGTTCATACAAGTCTTTCCATGTTTTTCTGAAATCTGCCTGTTCATCATTCCTTATTGCACAACAGTATACCATTACATCCATATACCACAGCTTGTTTATTCATCCCCCAATTGATGGGCATCCCCTCAATTTCCAATATTTTGCCACCATAAATGGGCTGCTATATATTTTTTTGTACATGTAGGTCCTTTTCCCCCTTTTATGATGGCTTTGGGATGTAGACCTACTAGTGGTATTGCTGGATCAAAGAGTATACATGGTTTGGTCACCCTTTAGGCATAGTTCCAAATTACTCTACAGAATGGTTTGATCAGTTCACAACTCCAAGAGCTATGCATTAGTATCCAAATTTTTCCAAATCCTCTCCAATATTTGTCATTTTCTTTTCCTGTCATATTAGCTAACATAATAGGTGTGAGGTGGTACTTCAGAGTTGTTTTAATTTGCATGTCTCCACTTAAGAGTGATTTAGAACACTTCTTCATATGCCTATAGATACCTTTGATTTCTTCATCTGAAAACTGCTTGTTCATATCCTTTGACCATTTATCAATTGGGGAATGGTTTATATTCTCATAAATTTAATTCAGTTCTTTATATATTTGAGAAATGAGGCATTTATCAGAGACACTTGCTATAAATATTGTTTCCCAGATTTCTGCTTTCCTTCTAATCTTGGTTGCATTAGTTTTGTTTGTATAAAAGCTTTTTATTTTAATAAAATAAAAATTATCTATTTTACATTTCGTAATGCTCTCTATCTCTCATTTGGGCATGAGTTCTTTACTTCTCCACAGATCTGACAGGTAGACTATTTCTTAATCTTCTAATTTGCTTATGGTGTCACCTTTTATGTCTAAATCATGTACCTATTTTTACCTTATCTTGGCATATGGTATGAGATGTTGGTTTCTACCTAGTTTGTGCCTTGTTTTCCGGTAGTTTTTGTCAAATTGTGAGTTATTATCCCAAAGGCTGGAGTCCTTGGGTTTATCAGACACTAGGTTACTATGGCCATTTACTACTGTGTCTTGTGCTATTTCTTCCTATAACTCACTTAACTTCTTTAAGAATTTGGATGCTATACTTGGTGCATATATGTTTAGTATTGCTACTACTTCATTGTCTATGGTACCATTTAGCAAGATGTACCAGTAGTTTCCTTCCTTATCTCTTTTAATTAGGTCTATCTTTGTTTTTGCTTTGTCTGAGATCTGCATTTTTTTTTTACTTCAGCTGAAGCACAGTATATTCTGCTCCAGCCCTTTACCTTTACTCTGTGTGTGTCTCTCTGCTTCAAGAGTGTTTCCTATAAACAACAGGTTGTAGGATTCTGGCTTTTGAACCACTCTGCTATCTACTGCTGTTTTATGAGAGAGTTCTTCCCATTCACATTAACTGTTATGTTTACTGTGTATTTCAGTCTATCCTATTTTTCCTACTGTTTGTCCTCTCTCTTCTTTAATACTTTGCCTCTTTAGCAGTGTTTTGCTTCTGTCTATAGCCTGCCCCAGTCTGTCTTCTTTCATTCTCCCTCTTGCGCACACCTTTATTTAATCTCCTCCCCTTCTGCTTTCCTTTTGGGTGAGATCAATGTCTGTATTCAACCGATCATTTATATTTTTCCCTCTTTGAGCCAATACCGATGAGAGTAAGGTTCAAGCAATGCAGATCGCCAGCCTCCCACCTTTCCCTCCCACTGCAATAGGTATTTTGTTCCTCTTCATGTGAGGTAATTTACTCCATTCTACCTCTCCCTTCCTTTTGTACCCAGTGTAGTCCTCTTTCTCATTCCTTAATTATTTTTATGCTATTCCCTCAAATTCATCTTTATACCTGTACCCTCTGTTTATGTATATTCCTTCTAGCTGTACTGTTAGTGGTAGAGTTTTTAAGAAATACAAGTATCATCTTCCCATGTAGGGATGTAAACAGTTTGGCTCCATTGAATCTCTTATATTTTTTCTTTCTTTCTCTTTTTGTCTTTTTAGGCTTCTCTTAGGTCTTGATATTAGAGATCAAAATTTTTGTTCAATTTTGATCTTTATGAATCCCTGACATCCTTCTATTTCACTGAATGACCATTTTTTACCCTTTGAAGTATTATGCTTAATTTCTCTAGGTAGGTGATGTCTGGTTGTAGTCCCAGCTCCTTTGCCTTCTGGAATATCTTATTCCATGACCACTGATCCTTTAATGTTACAGATGCCAAGTCCTATGTAATCCTCATTGTGGCTCCCTGATATTGGAATTGTTTCTTTCTGGCCACTTGCAGTATTTTTTCCTTGATTTGATAGTTCTAAAATTTGACCACAGTGTTCCTTGAAGTTTTTATTTTGGGATCTCTTTCCTGAGGTGATCCAATGGATTCTTTCAATGCTTCTTTTGCCTTCTTGTTCCAGGATATCAGGGCAGTTTTCCTTCATAATTTCTTGAAAGATGCTCTCTAAGTCCTCCTTTTGGTGATGGCTTTCAGGCAGTCCAGTGATTCTGACATTGTCTCTCCTAAATCTATTTTCCAGATAAGTTGTTTTTCCAAAGAAATATTTTACATTTTCTTCTATTTTTTCATACATTTGATTTTGTTTGACTTATTCTTGATGTCTCATAGAGTCATTAGCTTCCACTTGCCCAATTCTCACTTTTAAGAAGTTGTTTTCCTCAGTTAGTTTTTATATTTCCTTTTCCATTTGAAGAATTGTACTTTTAAGGAGTTGTTTTCTTCAGTACATTTTGGATCTCCTTTTCCATTTGGCCAATTCCACTTTTGAGTGGTTGTTTTCTTTTTCCAAACAATTGGCTCTTTTTTCATAATTCTCTTGCATCATTCTCATTTCTTTCCCCAATTTTTCTTCTACCTCTCTTATATGATTTTTAAGCTCCCTTTCAAGCTCTTCCATAACTTCTTTCTAGGCTTGAGGCCACTTTCTGTTTTTCTTTGGCATTTTACACACAGTTGTTCTCACATTGTTGTCCTTTTCTGAGATTGTGTCTTGGTCTTCATTGTCACTATAATAACTTTCTATGGTCAGATAACTTTTTATTGTTGTTGTTTGCTCATCTATTTTTGGCTTTTTTTTCCTTTCTTTTAAAGTTGAGCTCTGCCCCAGGGTAGCCTGTCTCAGGCTTCTTCTGCCAGGGGCTGCAGCCCCTGGCTGTTTACCTGGTTCTTCAGTGATCTTGCCCTGAGGCCCATGGGGGACCCTTATGTCCAGTGTTGCCCTAAGCAGATGGGGTGGAGGGTGGCTGGCACTACTAGAGGCCATAGGAGCCTTGCAGCTTACCTAGTACCAAGCCTGGGTCCTAGTTGTGGTTGAGGCTAGTGGCGGCATTTCTGTGTTTCCCCAGGGCTACACTGAAGCAAATGGTGTTCTAGCTGCTAGAGGCTGCAGGTTTGCTTAGGCACCCGTAGGGGTGCTGTCTACCTGTTCACCCAGAGCTGTGCTGAAGGATATGGAGGTCTGGCCACTGGAAGTTGCCTGTTTGCTTGGGGCAATGCTGAAGCACCTGGTGGTTCTCTGAGCTGGAGTCTGCCCATTCCCCTTGCTATGCTGACACAAATGAGGGGTCCTGGTGTTGTCATTTGCTTGCTCCACCTCACTGGGGCTAGGAACCTCCCATTGGTTTGCTCACGTGGAGCTTGCTGTTGGCTTGCTGGAATGCTTCCTGTCCTGGACTGTGTTCTTCTTTTACCTGAATGAGACAGATCTTTCCTGATAATCTTGCAAGTTTTTTGTGTTAAAAGATTTCTTCACCCCATCTTTTTGCTGGTTCTGCTATTCCAAGACGTGTTTTGGGGTGCTTTTCCATGGTTGTTTGAAGGTGAATATGGGAGAGTTATGGCAATTTATGTTTACTCTGTTATCTTGGTTCCTGGAAGTTGAAAATGTATTCTATAACAGAGTAATGTTTTAAACACATACAAATTAAGCAGATGCAAAGGAAGGGCAGGGTAGGAATCACTCATTAGTTCTTCTCACCTCTCTTGCTACCAGAACCAGTGCCTACAATAAAAATGCAAAGTCACAACTGTAGGTTTATCTATTTAGATGCTATCTCTTATGATTTAAAGGGGAATTGTAGATATAGAAGACACTGACTGTTGCTATTTCTGTTATTGCCATCAGATAACCTCTACCTTTCTTTGAGAGTCTCATATATTGTTAAGGGCAGAGATTCATTGCAAGCTCACATAAACATGGTAAACAAGGTCGTTTGAAAGTTTTGTGAGATTATATGGCACCGAATAGAGCCAAGATGGCAGAGAAAAGGCAGGATCTCACCTGAGATCTCCCAAATTCCCTTCCTAAAAACTATAAAATAACACCTCAAAACTAATTCTGGAGTGGCAGAATTCACAAAGGACTAGACGAAACAATTTTCTGGCCTAAGACAAGCTAGAAGGTCAGTAGGAAAGGGCCATTGCACTGGAGTGACAATGACGTTTAGTCCAGCACAGGCAATATCAAGGCAAATGGAGCAGCAGGAGGGGTTTCTGGAGCACTCACCTACAGATGGTAAGGGGTTCAGACAACTGGTCAGAGGGAGATGAAAAGAGTTCCTTTGCTTACAGTGGATGCAGGACTCTGTTGCATTGTACATATGCAGATCTGAGTTAAAGTCTTGAGTCATAGTCCCAGGACAAGAAGGAGCACTAGCACACCTGAGCTTGTGGCTACAGTGGGAAGGTGTTCACAGCTCCAGGGTAGAAACAATTGTGTGTGGTCAGACCACAAGCCAGGAGAGTAATGAGCAATCCTTTCCTTAGATTATATCATATTTGAAGAACTGAAAACTTACAGACCCCCAGAACTAGCTCTGAAAATAGCTGTACCAAAGGCCTGAAGCTTGGGACAGTACCACCTAAATACTGGGAGTAGATCCCAACTTTAGCATAAAGTTAGAAGTCAAAAAATGGGCTAGAAAAATGATCAAACAACATAAAAGAACCTGAACATAGCAAATTACTATGGTGACAGGGAAGATCAAAACACAAACTCAAAAGAAAACAACAAAGTCAAAACTGCTACATGCAAAACCTCAAAGAAAAATGTGATTTGCCCTCAGGCCCAGAAAGTAGTCTTAGAAGAGCTCAAAAAGAATCTTAAAAGTCAAACAAGAGATATTGGGGGAAAATGGGGAAAGAAACAAGAGTGATGCAAGAAAACCATGAAAAAAATGTTAACAACTTTGAAAAGGAGGCACAAAAATTACTGAAGAAAATACTTTAAAAAACAAAATAGGTCAAATGGTAAAAGAGACACAAAAATCCACTGAATAGAAGAATTTAAAAAGCAGAATGGGCCACATGGAAAAAGAGGTACAAAAATACATTGAAGTAAAGAACTCCTTAAAAAGTATAATTGGCCAAGTAGAAAAGGAAGTACAAAAACTCACTGAAGAAAATAGTTCCTTGAAAATTAGAATTGAGCAAATGGAAACTAATGACTCCATGAGACATCAAGAAACAATCAAAATCAAAAGAATGAAATAATAGAGGAAAATATGAACTATCTCATTGGAAAAACAACTAACTAGAACATAGATCTAGGGAAGATAATTTAAGAATTATGGAACTAACTGAAAGCCATAAAAAAAGAAAGAGAGCTTAGACATCATCTTTCAATAAACTATCAAGGAAAACTGCCTTGATGTCCTCTAGCCAGAGGGTTAATTAGAAATTGAAAAATCCACGGATCATGTCCTGAAACAGATCCCAAAATGAAAACTTCCAGGAATACTATATACAAATTCCAAAGCTTGTGGGTCAAAGAGAAAATATTACAAGTAGCCAGAAGGAAACAATTAAAATATAATGGAGCCACAGTCAGAATGACACAAGATTTAGCAACTGCCATTTTAAAGGATTAAAAGGGCTTGGAATATGATATTTCAGTGGGGAAAACTATTGATATTACAAGCAACAATCACCTCCCCAGCAAAGCTGAGTATAATCCTGCAGGGAAGAAAATAGATATTCAATGAAATAGAGGACTTTCAAGCATTCTGGAGGGAAAGAAAAGAGCTTTACAGAAAATTTTACTTTCATATACAAGACCCAAGGGACATAAAAAGGTAAATGTAAAGGAAAGAGAACTCATGAGAAACTCAGTAAGGCTAAATTGTTTAAATTCCCACATGGGAAGATGATACTTATCACTCTTAAGTGCTTTATCATTATTAGATCAGTTAGAAGAAGTATGCATAGGGTGTGAGTTGAACATAATGGAATGATATCTAAAAAACAAAATTAATGGATAAAAAGAGGAATACACTGCGGAAGGGAGATGTGGGATGTGGCAAGCTCTCCCACATAAAAGAGACACAAAGGAGTTTTTACAGCAGAGAGGAATATGGGGAATGGCAGGGTGAGGGCTTGAATCTTGCTCTCCTTGGTATTGGCTCAAAGAAGGAATAACATACACATAGAAATCTATCTTACCCTACAGGAAAGTAGGAGGGGAAGGAGATAAGTGAAGGGAAGGTGTATATGTATGGGGAGGGGCAGGGCTGATGGAAGGGATGACAGACTGGGCTAGGTGGGAGTCAGAAGCAAAACACTTCTGAGGTTGGACAGGGTTAAAGGAAAGAGAGAATAGGATAAACAGGGAGAAAAAATAGAATGAAAAATGCAGTTAATAATCATAACTGTGAAAAAAAACTACAGCTAGTTTCCCTGATAAAGGCCTCATTCTCAAATATATAGAGAACCATATGAAATTTCTAGGAATTCAAGTCATTCTCCAAATTGATAAATGTCAAAGGATATGGATAGTTAGTTTTTAGATGAAACAATCAAAGCTATCTGTAGACATAGAAAAAGCTCTAAATCATTTTTGATTAGAGAAATTCAAATTAAAACAACTCTCAGGTACCACCCCACACCTATCAGATTGGCTAATATGACAGGAAAGGAAAATGATAAATGTTGGAGGCAATTTCAGAAAATTATGACACTAATTTATTGTTGATGGAGTTGTGAACTGATTCATCTGTTCTAGAGAACAATTTGGAACTATGCACAAAGGGCTGCAAAACCATGCATAACCACTAGATCTGTATCCCAAAGGAAAAAAAAAATTTAAAAAGGAAAGGGACCTATATGGACATAAATATAGTAGATCTTTTAGTGGTTGCAGAGAACTGGAAATTGACAGGATGCCCATCAATTGAGGAATGGCTAAACAGGTTGCGGTATATGATTGTGATATAATACTATTGTGCTATAAGAAATTACAGGCAGGATGCTTTCAGAAAACACTGTAAAAACTTACATGAACCAGTGGAAGGTGAAATGAGGAGAACCAGGAGAACACTGTACACAGTAAAAACAATTATTTCACAATGATCAACTGCCTGTAAATGACTTAACTATTCTCAGAAACACAATGATCCAAGACAATTCTGAAAGGATTATGATAAAAAATGTTACCCATCTCCATAGAAAGTACTGACGCAGCCTAAATGTAGACCAAAGCATTCCTTTAAAAAAAATTATGTTTCTTTTTGTTGTTGTTTCTGTTTTCTTTCGCAACATGACTAATACGGAAATATGTTCTGCAATGTATATCAAAATGCTTGCCTTCTCAAGGAAGGAGGAGAGGAAAGTGGAAGGGAGAGAATTTGGAACTCAATTTTTTTAAAAAATGTTGAAATTGTGTTTGCATGTAATTGGAAAAATAATATATTAAATACATGTATATGCATGTACACATACATGCATGTAGGTATATCTGAGTGTGTATCTCTGATGTTCATAAGGCCATAAAGAAAAATTCAATGTTATCATTATAAGTGTGTAGGTTATCACTGAGGCAAAAAAGGACTGAGGAAGAAGAAAAGGACACCTCATTCTCCAAATGCTATTCCTCAGAATCAAAAGGTAAAGATAAATCATTGAAAAGTACTTGTTCTATACTTACACAAAAATAAAAATACATTGAAAAATGATGGACTAAGCCCACACATTCTTTTTAGGATATTCTGGCATGCTTCTATTTCTCTGAACTTTTTTGGGTGGTTAATTCATCTAAAATAAAGCATTCCAAAAAGATTATCATCTTCAGCTAAGAGTCTCAAAAATAATTCACCAAATCTATTGTTAGTTCTTAACAGAAGAGAAATCAAAGTGCAAATGCTGAATTAGGACGACTACTGGTTGACATTATGCCTCTGGGGCGGGGGGGGGGGGGGGGAAGGTTGGTAACACATGTGTGGAAAGAAAGGTGTTATTGGTAGAGGGAAGACTCTCCTGTCCAGCTTCCTATGATAGATTCATGTCTAGTCTTCCTCTCTCTCTCTCTCTCTCTCTCTCTCTCTCTCTCTCTCTCTCTCTCTCTCTCTCTCTCTGTCTCTCTCTCTCTCTCTCTCTCTCTCTCTCTGTCTCTCCCTCTCTCTGTCTGTCTCTCCTCTCTGTCTGTCTCTCCTCTCTCAGTCTGTCTCTCTCACTCTCTCTGTCTCTGTCTCTCCTCTCTCTCTCTCTCTCTCTCTCTCTCTCTCTCTCTTTCTCTGTCTGTTTCTCTCTCTCTCTCAGAAATTGGTATTCAAGGTGCCAGAAATTCTGACAAAACCCTGGAGTTGGTGTCAAAGGACCAGGCTTCAAATTCTAGCTCCTCCTCTTATACCATTGACCACAACCCTTAAGTTCTTTCTTCCTAAGATTCTTTATCTGCAGAATGAGTGGTTTAGACTAAATGATATCTAAGGTCTTTTCCAACACTTAATACTATGATCTTCTATGAAAATAACTAACAGAATTAGATTTTGAGCCAGCTAAGTCATTTGCCTTTAGGGGGAATCTGGTTAGATAAAGATTTTATTTAAAAACTTTCAGGTTAAACAAGGAAGATTCCTCTATCCCTTACATGGCCAGTAAGATCACTCTTTTCCAAAAGCAGATACAAGCCATTCAGTCTTTCTCACACCAAGTCCATGGAAGGATGAATTAAGATGCCAAAGGAGCTAATACAGCCAAAGAACATGCCAGCCAAAGATTCAAAGTCTAAGACCTTTAAGAAATTAGGAAGCTAGGATCTGAGATGATGAAACTCTGCACATGAAGACAAACCATAGAGCAGGATCTGCTTAAGTTGGCGAAGGAAGAAGTGACTAAGCAAGAGCTGAGGCATGGCAGGCAATGAGGTCATGGATGCCTTTCATTCTGGCAATATCACCTTTGCCAGTCTGGTAAAGCCTATGGGCATCTTCTCAAAAAGTGCTTTTACGTGCATAAAATATAACATATAGGATTACAAATGAAGCAATCATATTGAAAAATAGTTGGATATTGCAGTGGACCTGGAGTCAGGAAGCCCTGAGTCCAAATTTGGAACTTATTAGCTGTGAAACCCTGAACAACTCACTCGACCTGTTTTTGCCTCAGTTTCCTCATGATTAAAATAGGGATAATCGTATCATCTTCCTCCTAGGGTCGTTGTGAGGATAAAACTATATGTGCAAAGTGATCTGTAAACCTTATAAATTGTGATATTATTACATTTATAAAAATATTTTAAAATCAAAATTCTTAGGCCACACATTAAGATCCCCTGAAAAAGAGGATGGCCACCCAGAAGATGACCCCAACTAAGAAGAGTGGCACTAGAAGGCACTGATAGAGCATAAGAGCACCCTCACACTATTAGATAGGTAGCTAGACAGTTAGGCAGGCACATATCCTGCTTCTAATTCCTTCCAGATTTAAAACTAGAAGCAACCCTAGAAGTCATGTACTCCAATCCCCTTATTTTGTAGGTATGTGAACTAAGGCTCAGAGAAACTAAGTAATTTGCCCAAGGTCATATGGCCAGGAAACAGCAGAGCTTCAAACTCAGATATTCTAACTCCAAATCCATTATTTTTTCAACCACACCATGTTTCCTTTGTCTTCCAAACCCAATAGCTGGGAGGACTGATAGGATTCTGCTCCCTTCCTTGTTCAGAGTAGTGGTTATACAGTTTATGGTCTTGGAGCAAACCCTTCTAAATTATCTGGCAAACATAGCCGGCCTCATAATTGGATCGACTCATACCTAAATTCCTTAACTCATTCTAGCCTGCTCTTCCTGACCTTCTAAAATTGGGATAATAACCCTTACTCCTTTATATTGGTGCTATGACAAAGAATTATAAAGGACTCGTGACTCAAGCAACAACGTTTTATTGAGCTGTCTGTGTGTGTCCAGTTATCTTATCCAACGCTTTGAAGGCTCTTGCTGGGCAGGTTTTAATCTCAGTACTTCTCAGAAAAACATGATGCAGCTAAAACAAAAATAGGATTAGGTTTTAAAAATAAGTCCCTGGGGCAAAACAAAGTCTCATATTGGAGTCCAAAGATATCAAATGTCTTTAAAACTGCTAAAATTGTGTTTTGTTTAGAAAATGTTGAATAATTAGCCTCCATATGTCCCTTGCAATTTCAGCTGTTTTCCCATTCTTAGCTTGATAATGCAGGCAGCAAGATATTTGAAATACTGAACCGAAAATTCTAGACATAGCCTGATAGCCCATTAAAATCACATTGCCAAATTTATCATGACTCTGAAATCCTTAATAAGCTAGTGATCTGAGATTATAATTGGTCAGACTCCCTTTTAAAGAGATGCATCTTCAACCAATATTATAGTAAGAACAATCCATTGCTTTCAGATTCGTTCTCCTCTTCCCCTGCCCCCCCACCGCCCACTCCATTACAGTTTTTTCTGATGGCACTTAGCCTTATTCATAAATGAGCTTCTATAGTAGGAAGCCAATATATGTAGTATCACAGCTTGTGATTCAGTGAAAGAATATAAGACCTGGATTATGTGCAACCTTGGAAAAATTCCTTATTTCATCACGTCCCTGAGGAGTAAAATCCAGGAATCAAACTAGAGTCTCTCAGATACTTCCTTGCTCTAATAGTCCCTGAATCTATGTAAAGCAGTTACAAACTCAAGTACTGTTATTTCATCCTTACCTCAGATTCAATCCAATAATCATTTATTTAGTGTATACTGCAAGCCAAACATTGTGCTAGGCATCAGGGATACAAAATCAATCAATCAATAAACAAACAAATGGATGAATGAATAAAAATGCCCCAAGAGCTTATCAACTCTCAATACATTAATATTAAAAGTAAGTGTTTTATTTTATCAGCATGTCAGAGTACTATCTCCAAACACTCCTTTAGCCATCTGAGTCACTACAAGGAATGTCAATCAGAGAGTTAAAAACTTAAACAGGACCTACTTTTGGAAGAAACACATGCAAACTGTCCTTGATCACCACACTTCAGAGGTGGGGGTGGAGTGGGAGAAGAGGAACTTCCTAAAGCTTTATTTAAAAAAATACTTCTAGGTAATTTTGATTAATTCACTTAATGTTTTTTTGAAACTAAGATAACGAGAATGAAACCACCTCTACCCTGTCTATCCATCTGTTTATACACAGAGCTTATACCCAAAACAGCCTTTAGTTGTTAACTGTTCCAGGAAGCTTATCAGTCTACTACATGAATTGAATATACGATAATGCATATAATGAATACACAAGATGAAAGTATAACCCCATAGATAAACTATTAAAGTGGTAGTTGAAGGTTAAGTAAAAGGCAAAATTGAAAAATGCAAGATGGAAAAAGTCTAATTTTATATTTTACATTTTTATCTGGCCTTACATAACAACTTTCTTTTTCTCTCTAAGTACATTTATGGAAATTTCATTCATTCACTTGTTTAACAAAAACATATTAAATACATTATTATATACTTCACTGTTTAAATGTTGTGTTGCCTCATCAGATAAGAAGCTTATTTCAGAGCAAAGTACTTATTTTTTTCATCCCCAGTATCTATCACAGTGTTTTAATTATTGCTATTCTGTATGCTGTTGAATTGGACTGCGTTGAATTGTACCTGCTATAGTCAAGCATTGTGTTAGCTTCTATGGGGGGTATACAAAGAATGATTAGACATGGCGCCTACCCCCAAGGAGCCTATAAACAAGAAAGGATGAACAGAGATAGGTCCCAATTAGTTTGAATGATGAACACCCTGAAGTGACTATATTTATTTGAATTTATATTATTCAAAATTATCATTATGTAAAATACGGTAATTGTTTCAAATCAAAGAGACATGTTGATCATCTAGAAGGATTCTTTATTCACGCTAATCAGACAACATGAATGAGTTTGTTGTTGTTTAGTCATTTTTCAGTCCAACTCTCCATGACCCTATTTGGGGTTTTCTTGGCACGGATACTAGAGTAGTTTGCCATTTCCTATTCCAGATCATTTTACAGGTGAGGAAACTGAGGTGAACAGGATTAAGTGACTTTCCAAAGGTCACAGCTAGAAAGTGTCTGAAGCCAGATTTGAACTAATGAAGATGAATCTTGCTGATTTCAGGCTTAACACTCTATCCACTGGGCCACCTAGCTGTCCCTTGAATATATTTTGTCATCGCACAAGAGGTACAAGAAAAGAGTTACGAGAGTTCATAGGAGACTAAAAAAAAAACCCCTCAGATCTGGCTGGAGGAATCAGAGTCAGTGAACAGAATAGCAAATATAACAAATAGTCCAACTTGGCTTTTAGGAAGGAGATTGGTAGAAGATAAAGGTGGAAAAGTATACTGGAGTTAAATTAGGAAGAGCTCCAAATCCCAGACTATGAACTTTATTCTTTAGGAAACAGAGAGCCATTAAAGTAGAATGGAGTGATATAATTATAGCGATGCATTAGGATGAGCATGATGCAGAACGGAGTAGAAGGGCAAGAGACTGAACTATAGAAAGGAATTCCATATAAGAGGCTATTACGATTGTCTCAGTGAAAGGTAACAAGGATTTGACCTAGTGTGTTGGCAGTTACAGTGGAAAGGAAGGGGCTTGGACAAGAGTTACTCCCAGGGACAGAACAGAACTTTTCCTACTAACCTACACCCTACCATTCTGTACCAATTTCAGGAGATGATGGTGAAAATATGGAAGGGTTTTATTAATCAGCCAATATGTCTCTACCCCTTTTGAAGTTTTAAGGTTACCGATAAAGATGCCTTACTTAAGGTAATAAGTTCTATTGTAAAGATGTTATGAAGGTGTTTCTTCAGCACTTTACCTTCAACACATTTAAAATGAACTGCCAAAGGATGAAAAATCTCAGGGGATATGCTGCTGGTGTATTCTGGAAATGAATACTTGTTTTCACTTTTAATAAGCTGTATTAACTTTTACTAGTCTATTTAAAACCTTAGAGGAAGAGGGTGACAGCCTATTTATTTTCACCCTCATGTCCTCAAACTTGTCCCAAGAAGAACATCCCATGTCTGACTGACCGCATTAGTTCACTTGTTCATTCAACCACCGAAAACATTCAACTACATTTATTATCTTTGATAATATGCTAGCACTGCTCTGGATATAAAAATGAATATTATCTCTCCTCCAAATGTGGGGGAGGAGATAAGATATGTGCATAAGTAACTCTCACAAAGACAAAATGTGATAAAGTTCAAAGGTAGCAGTAGATATACAAATGTACAGATGAGTTTTGGAGGTGGTATAATAAAGTAGACAGCCCGGCATCGTGTATCCTAGAGCAAGAAAGATATAGTACCAATATATCCTGGATGTGAGCCAGGAAGGCCTGAGTTCAAATCCAGCCTCAGATACTTTCTAGCTATGTGACCCTAGGAGGGGAAGAAAAAAGAAAGACATCTAGATTCTAGGGTAGGGAACCTGCAGCCTCACGGCCACCTGTGGCCCTCTAAGTCCTCAAGTGCGGCCCTTTGAATTCAAATTTCACAGAACAAATCCCCTTAGTAAAAGGATATGTTCTGTAAAATTTGGACTCAGTCAAAAGGCTGCATCTAAGGACCTAGAAGGCCACATGTGGCCTCAAGGCCACAGGTTCCCCACCCCTGATTTTCTAGAGCAAGTTCACAGTGGATAACTATAAAACTGTGAGGTAGAAAAGATCTATAATATTGAATGAGAGGACAGAGACAAGAAAAGATGTTAAAAAGAATAGTAGTATTGCTTTTGTTCTCTCATTGTGTCTTATTTTATAGATACAAGAGGGGAGAAGCTGATGGGCTCCTCCATGTGGAAGAGCCTGTGAAGCCTGCTTCTATAAAGGCATGATGGTGTGCAATGGAAGTGCCCTGCTGCCTGATACTGAGTAAGCGCAGACATTGTTACTGAGTCTAGTTTACTGACAACATGATGAAGAAACTGTTGTTTGACTATATAACCAGAACTGGAGTATGTCCAAAAGACACCAGTCTTCTCGGGCCTTGTCCTCAGGCTGCCTTTTTCTTCTCTGGTTTCACATGCAGAGAGGGACAATGCTGTGAAAGGAGAAGCCTTGAACCTTCCCTATACAAGGCCAACATGTGGCACAAGAATGTAGACCTCTATTCTTTGTCTCTTTATGTTTGTTCTTTTCTGCTTTAGTTGGCAGACGTTAGAAACAGCTACAATGTTATAATCCTTTACAAGTCAAGAGAATGAATGCCCAGAAGTCTAGGATGAGAATTCTTGCTGTGATTTGCCAGAAGCCGGACAGTAAAAAACAAAGTACTGGGTGCCTATGAGTTCTAACCCAACAGTAGCTGAGATCCCAACTAATCCCAACTCATAGCCACCCAGTGGATATGACACATTTGGGAGGGAACTTGGTGGAACAAATTCTACATAAAAATGAGGCATATGTTTGAGTCCATTCCCCCAAGGTAGTGAAGGGATTTTGAGGACAGTGTTCTCCCCAGGTGTTGGGGGAAGTGTTGGTACTCTTGTTCTTGCTCTGTCTTCTCAGTAAATACCCCATTATGAAGCTAATTTGATGATATAAATTGTTTAACTGAAACTGGGGCACTATTCACTGGTATCTAATAATAGGAAAGAGGACACATAGGAATGGAGGCTCATCTCAAAAGCATTACGGAGAGATACTCCAAACCACAGGGTTCCCTAAAGCCCTAAAGGGTAGATATAGCCAGTCCTGCTCCTGGAGAAATGAGTCCAGATTGTATCACTGCACAGACATGTAAAAGCAAGAGAAATTTTGACTATGAAATGTCAGTTTCCTCATTCGTAAAATTAGGTGGTTGGACTCACTGACCTCTAAGACCCTTTCAAACTTTAAATCTATAATTCTATGTGAGAGTTACAAAATATTTCAATAGATTGCTGAGGGATGCTGCAAAACCTCCACTCTTAGACATTTTTTCTTTAAAAAAAGAGAATAAATAACTATATCTGTACTGAATGAATTTTAAAAAAGAGGCTTTGCAAAATGAGGCCTTTAGAGGCCTTCAGATATCTTCATACCTTGTTGTTCTATATTTCTAAGATTTTAAAACTATGAAAGGAAAGAAAGAAAGAAGAAAGAATGAAAGAAAGAAAAAAGGAAGGAATGAAGGAAGGAAGGAAGGAAGAAAGAAAGAGAGAAAGAAAGAAAGAAAAAAAGAAAGAAAGAAGAAAGAAAGAAAGAAAAAGAAGGAAGGATGGAAGGAGAGAAGGGGATGGAAGGGGTAGGGGAGAGAAGGGGAGGGAAGGGAGGGGAGAGGAGGGAAGGGAGGAAGAAAGGAAGGAAGGAAGGAAGAAACAAAGAAACACAGAGAAAGAAGAGACCAAGAAGACATCTGAGAAAATTCTCAAAAAGACAAATCAAAACAGAACAGGGCAAAATAGAAAAATCAGCACTGTCCTTCCTTTTCTTTCCCTACTTCTATTTTTTGCTTCATGAGTATGAGTCAGCTTTCCTTTTGTTGTTAATGTGAGTAGGAGGATAGGAAAATGAGAGAAGGTGTGGGTTGTCAGATCTCGGAGAAAAGTGTAGGGGGAGGGAATCCCACAAAAGAGTTTAAAATCAACAGGTAAAAGCAACAAGATTATTACATTCCAGCCAAAAGAAGAAAGTGAGGATGAGAAAAATTCACTGCCAATAGACAAACCTTACTGTTTTCCATTTGAGGGGGAAGTCTTCACAAAGAATATTTAGCTCAGTGCTGGTCAAAGACTTAGACTGTAGTAGAGCATGAAAATTAATGCCATTTCCAAAGCTGGTGATAAAGTAATGTTTGGAGGTGAGGGAAATAGTAGAGGGTGGCAAAGGGAAATGTCTACCCCTGCCCACTCAACAAAGCTAAAGAAATTAGGAAGATTGCACTAGTCCCTATCATTTTCCCTGGAGGTTTTTAAAAATAGGGTTGACAACTTCTCCCAATTTAGTTTATCCCCTGTGCCCTATCTGAAAGCACATTTGAAATCCCTGTCACTTCTGTGATCATACAGCAGGGCTGTCCAAAATATGGCCCTCAGGCTGCATGCGGCCCACGGTGCGATTTCATGTGGCCCACATGTGGGTTTTAATTTTCACGAGCAAAAAATAATAATAATTTCCATGGAATGTGCATTACATTTTTTAATTCTATCACTAATAAATAATCTCATTGATATTGATTTTCTTTGGTGTTTTTAAGCAGTATTACGGATAGAACATATCACACGGAATTTTCAATCCATCTGTGGGATGGGTTCCGTCTGTTTGAGGCAGACTAGTCAGTAAGCACCTAGCTTTATACTGTTGTGTTGTCGCTTTGTTGTTTTGTATTTGCTTTTGTGCTTCACGCCTTCGCCTGTCATATTGATGATGCTCGTTCCCCCACTTTCTATTAGTGTACTGTATTTTTCATTCTGGGTGTGGCCCTTCAATAATTATTTGATTTTAATGTGGCCCTAAGATAACCTAAGGTTGGACAGCCCTGTTGTAGAGTATTTTCATAGAACAACAGGCACTCATTTATACAGAACATCCCCAAATTCTCATTGCCATTTTAAGCTTTTGTAGCTTAGAGGACACCCTGCAAATTTTTCAGTTTATAAAGTAATTTCTCTCCAACAATCTTGAGAGTTAGGTAATGCAAGTACTATTATCCTCAATTTACAGATGGGAAAATTGAGGATGAGAAAGGGTAAATGACTTGGCCACAGACAATGAACCAATAAATACTGGATCCAGAACTTGAACCCAGACCTTCCAGCTCCCATTGTTCAAGGACAACCCAATACTGCCTCTTTAAATGTTTAGTTATAAGCACTGTATAAACATGTCTAAGAAGGAAACAATAAATTTCAGTACAACTCTAAAGCACATGTTGAGGACTAAAATTCTGTGGAAATACATATGTATATACACACAAACTCGTACAATCATAATAACATATGTGGACTACAACAATTGTACATTTGGGGACTAAAAGAGTGTGACATTTGAAAGAATGGCTTCAAATGACTTATTCAAACAGTGAAATAAAGGATATTTTTGAAGTAGATTATTTTCACCTCAAATACAAAATAAAGGCTAAAAAATATGAATACAGCTTTTCAACTTATTTCCTATTCAGTTATCTCTGAAATCAGTATTTTAAACTTTCTTCCCTAGACAACACTCTAGTTACAATCTCTACACTTTTGCAATGGCCCCAGGCCTAGAATACACTTCCAATTCATCTCTGCCTGTTAGAAACCTTTGTTTCTTCTAAAACTTTATTCACGTAACATCTTCTATATGAAGCCTTTTCTTTAACCCAGGCCCCCAGCTATTGGTGATCCCACACTCCAAAATTATCTTGTATTTATTTTGTATATATCTAGTATATAGTTATTTACAATTATGTTATTTCCTTTGACAGATTTTACCTCCTTAAGGGCACAGATTGGTTCAGTCTTGTCATTGTATCTGTATTACCTAAAACAGAGCCTGGTAGTTAATATATATTTGTTCATTGATTTATAAGGGCTTTTACTGCTAATAACTGTAGACTATACAGGTGCTATAACAACAGAAGGGAAGATAGAAAATTATTTTGTAAAAATGACAACTAAACCTCGTATTTAGTGTAAATTTAGGAAGAGCCAGGCCTTATTCTTTCTGGTTCCCTGTGTTCTCTGATTGACAACCTTTCCTGTTACCCAGTTTTAGTTGTCTCTGGAGTCAAGAAACCTTAGCCTTGTCTAGGCTGTAGACTAATTTGAACTACTAGATTTCTTGCCTAGGTAAAATTGAGTCAGCGAATCTGTCACAATGCTATTACACCTTTACAATCTTCTTAGCATTTGGTTCTAGCCTATGGGAAACACATGTGAGAAAAACACTTCCTTCAGTTCAGTCATGTCCAACTCATATCTCAATTTGGGGTTTTCTTGGCAAAGACATTGAAGTGGCTTTCCATTTCCTTCTGCAGCTTATTTTATAGATGAGAAAACTGAGGCAAACAGGGTTAAGTGACTTGCTTAGGGTCACATGGCTAGTAAGTGCCTGAGACCAGATTTGAACTCAGGAAGATAAGTCTTCTTGACCCCAGACCCAGCACTCTATCCATGTGCTACTTAGCTACCCCTTGAAATTTTTTCCTATTAATTTCTCTTCGAGGAAGGGAGCATTTCATAAGCATCAAAGGGAAAAACTATCTTCCTAAAAGAAGAAATGCTAGAGAGAAATTGGACTGATTTATGTGGAAAATGAATGGTGTATTGCCATGAGTGGGACAATCATTTTCTAAAGTAAGAAAGTAGATGAAAGTGTGTATTTATATAAAAATCCAAACAGATGACTGGTAATAAATGTGTGAACACATATTTATTAGAAAATCTGTTCTCTCACTGATGCCTGTAAGATTTATAGAAGCACCTTACATTTAGAATTAAAAGTAGGAATTAAACTTGCAAATCTCTTTTCATCACATAAAGCCTAGTCCCTTTAGAGACAGACTGAAGATCATAAGACAGAACACACTCATCATTGTAGACTAATGATTTCTTTAAATTGGGAGATTAAGCTACATTTCTATCATTCCCCCCAAAGTCACAAAAAACCCTCTGCTATTCACCTGCCTGTGTATCACCATGTAAAATGGTATAAAATTAATGTTAATGATCACTTAAGAAATAATTTGAATTAAAAATTCAAATAATGGAATCACAAAATATGTAAAAATTAAAATAAATTTGTAAATGACTACTTGAAAGAGAAAGTGATATAGCAATGGAAGTGCTGGAAGAAAATTCTCATAAAAAAGACTTGCCCACACTAAGTTTCTTGAAACAGTGGGGAGAAAAATCCTTACAATGATAGAGATTAAAAAAACTGAAATTTTAGATGAAGTTATAATGTTTAATGCCTGGTAGGACCAGAACCACAAAGTAAAAGAAAGCATTTTCTTGTGTTAGTGCTACTCATAATTTCCATACTTTCCTCATGCCAAATTCTAGAATACCTAAGTAGAAAATAAACTCTTGAAATGTATATTATGGATTCTATTCCATTATTCTCTTGTTCAAAAATGTGTTGTAGACTTCACCTTCCTATCCTTCTACCCCTCCACACAACTACCAGATCAGATCCAGACTCCTCAGGCCGGTACACAATGCATTCCAGTCTGTTTTAACCTACCTTTCTAGCCTTGTTTCTAAGTACCCCTCCATACAAATTTACCTTCAGCTACACTGACCCATTCACTGTTGCCTGAATATAACAAATGCATTTTTATCCCTGCCTTTGCTCAAATTATTCCCCTCTCCCACCTAAAATCTCCTCCACTTTGTGCTCCATCAATTCAAATACTGCCTATTCCCTCAAAACCCTGCATTCTTCTGAAACTTTCTCTGCCCAGCCAAAATGCAATGATCTCTCTATCTTCTATACTTATATAAAATTTACTATTTACACCATTTATTCCACACAATACAAGAATGAGTCAATATATCTGGGTTCTACTTCTGCTTTCAGTTCTTCCTAGTGATTTCTATACCATAACACCTACACCCTGGTCATCATCTTCACCCTCCCAAGGTAACCTTGGACCCTGGCCCTGGGACTTAAGGCTCTGAAAGGTGAGGTATCACTTCATCTTGCCTGAAATCAGGCCTCCATGTAAACACCAAACCACGTGTTTTTCCCTCTCTGCCACCCCTCTCCCATCTCCCTTTTATAAGATATCTTCCCCTTCTATAATATAAGCTCTTTCAGGGCAGAGACTGCCTGGCCTCCTTGTGTTTGCATCCCTAGAACTAAGAACACTACACTTAATAAATATTCTGTCTCTCTCTAGATTTGACCTTAGAAAATCCGTTTGCTTCACTTCAATTTTCTCACCTGTAAAACAAATGGGTTGAGTTTTATTTCTATGTGTGTAACTCTTGTTGCGCTCACCAAGATTGTGTAAACTTGTAGAGAACAGCGTGATTTATTACAATTCATTGTTCTTTCCCTCATCCCCAAAACAATGCTTTGAATTCAGTCATCACTCAATGAATATCTGTCTACTGGTTAATTGTTCAATAATCACCCTCTTTCATTAAGGCTAGGCTCAATTCTCACATTTTCTATGAAGTCTTCCAAGACTCTCAAAAGTGTCTGTGATCAGTTCTTCCCTTAGACACTTGGATCAGTCATTGCCTATACTTAACCTGTGCTACCATGGTTGTTATTTTTGATGATAATGATGACGATGATGATGATTTAAGCTATGGTTTTGTATGTGTATGTGCATATGTATATGATGTAAATATGTATAAATATATATGTATATACACACACACACATATATATATACACATACACACATATATTCATGCACACGTATATGCATATATACGAGTGTGTATGTGAATTCTTGAATTACCAACTTCAGTATAGTCTTTTAAGCAAGACCTATCTCACTCTACCTTGCTTTCAAGTTGTCCTCCCTGCAAAATTGCTTAATTGTATTCATGTGGTTTCTCTATGTTGTCTAAAACCTATATAATATAAACCTTCCAGAGCCTGGATGATAGGGAGCCACAACTTTTTTTCAAACTCTCTCTCCTCCTAACAAATGACCTAATAATTTTTATAACTGTTTCATTTTGGGGGGTTATTCCTGTGAAAAACAATGTGGTGTCAGAAGCAGGATTTCCTTGTTAAGTCAGAAGAGTTAAACTGGAATGCTCTTCAATACCATGGAAGTTAAATAAATCTCTGTGATATTGGGACTGAGCGTGGGCAGGAACTGACCAACCTGGAATCAAATCAGACAAGAAAAGAACTTAGTGAGTGTCCCTGGGTTCATGTTGAACATAGTTCAGGCCTCCAACTTCATGTTCACAGAAAATTAAAAGGTTAAAATTAGCCCAGGTCACCCTGATTAACCAAATAAGTAATCCTTTTCACTTTGTCATTCAAAGGCTTGGTAATCAGCCAAAAAAAAACTTTCAAAAATGGTTAAAATTAAGCTCTTTGCCGGAGCTTTCTTTTTCTTTCTTTTCTTCTTTATTCTCCTAAGATGCCTGATCTGTTACGGGTCAGTAGCATCCTAGATATCTTAATGAGCATGAGTATTAGTTCTACACTCATTCATTTAGGATGACCCTAGGTTGGTGACAGAAATTTGTATTTGGCAAGCAGTGAGGTAGGCTTCCACTTTAGAAGTTCTCTAGTGAACAAAGGCTTGTTTACCTTGAAGAACATTAAAAGGGAACCTCACAAAAGCTTCTATAAGAAAACTGAGAAAGGAAGGAGTAGAAGGGTAGAGAAGACTAATAAAGTGTCATATCTAAAACAGATCTTTCAGCTATCTGTAATATTAAGCAGGAACTTACTCTTTGATTAGAATTTCAGTGGGAGATAAGGGACAAAACAAACAAAATACACACACACACAAACAAACAAACAAAAAAGCCATGAGATTCTTTTTTTATTCCTGACTTCACAACTTTGGGCAGGTTGGAGACTACAGAAATATAAAACAAGAAAAGGTAGGAATTTTTTTCCTGGTATGTTGAAATATATGGCAATATAAAGTAATTATAAACTAAAATTTGTAACTGAAATGTAACATCTTTACCATAATTACTATAAATGTACCAAATTATGTTTTTTCATTAAAATTTTTTATTTTTATTTTACAACACTCGGTTCCGCATGTTTTTAAGTTCCAGATTTTCTTCCCCTCCCTCCCCTTTCCCCTCCCCACCCCAGGCAGCATGGAATCCAAAATATATCTTCTACATATACCTTCACATTAAACTTACTTACACAATAGTCAAGTTGTAAAGAAGAATTATGACCAATGGAATGAATCATGAGAAAGAAGAAACAAAACCAAAAAAAAAGAGAAAAAAAAGAGAGCAAATAGTTTGCCTCGATCTGCATTCAGACTTCATAGTTCTTTCTCTGGATGTAGATAGCTCTCTCCATCATGAATCCTTTGGAGTTGTGTTTGAACCTTGAATTACTGAGAAGAGCCAAGTCTATCAAAGTTAGTCATCACAGAATGAATATATCTGTGGTTGTGTACATTGTTCTCCTGGTTCTGCTCCACTCACTCAGTATCATATCATGTAGGTCTTTCCATGTTATTATGAAGTTTGTATCTTCCCCATTTCTTATAGCATAATAGTATTCCATTATATTCATATACCACAACTTGTTTAGCCATTCCCCAATTGATGGGCATTCCCTTGATTTCCAATTCTTTGCTACCACAAAAAGAGCTGCTATAAATATTTTTGTACATATGGGTCCTTTTCCCACCTGTGTGATCTCTTTGGGATACAGTCCTAGAAGTGGTATTGCTGTGTCAAAGGGCATGCACATTTTTATAGCCCTTTGGGCATAGTTCCAAATTGCTCTCCAGAATGGCTAGATCAGTTCACAACTCCACCAGCAATGTAACAGTGTTCCAATTTTCCCACATCCTCTCCAGCATTTATCATTATCCTGTTTTGTCATATTAGTCAATCTGACAGGAGAGATGTGGTACCTAAGAGTTGTTTTGATTTGCATTTCTCTAGTCAATTGTGATTTAGAGCTTTTTTAATATGCCTATAGATATCTTCAATTTCTTCCTCTGACAACTGCCTGTTCATATCCTTTGGCCATTTCTCAGTTGGGGAGTAGCTTTTTATTACTATAAATTTGGCTCAGTTCCCTGTATATTTTGGAGATGAGGCCTTTATCAAAGACATTGGTTGTAAAGATTTTCTCCCAATTTTCTGCTTTCCTTCTAATCTTTGTTGCATTGGCTTTTTTTATACAAATACTTTTCAATTTAACATAATCAAAATTATCCATTTTGCATTTTGTAATGCTCTCTATCTCTCGTTGTGTCATGAATTCTTTCCTTTCCCATAAATCTGATAGGTAAACTATTCCTTGCTCTCCCAAATTGCTTATAGTATCAGGCTTTATTCCTAAATCACTAACCCATTTTGAGTTTATTTTGGTATACAGTGTAAGATATTAGTCTATGCCCAGTTTCTGCCATATTGTTTTCCAATTTTCCCAGGTGTGAAATAGTGAATTCTTAGCCCAGAAGTTGGATTCTTCGGGTTTATCAAAGAGTAGATTGCTACAGTCATTGACTACTCCATCATCTGTACCTAACCTATTCCACTGATCCACCACTCTGTTTCTTAACCAGTACCAAGTAGTTTTGATGACTGCTGCTTTATAATACAGTTTAATATCTGTTATGGCTAGGCCACCCCCAAATTATGTTTTAAAGATCTTTGAAATTATAAAAATCTTAGTGGATTTTTGGAGGTTTGCAGCTAGGATTATGTTTCAGCAAAAACATCACTTATTATCTCTTTCCCTTTCTTTGAGGACAACCAATGTATTTTTTTTTCTAGTAAAAGTTGTTTTACCTACTGGAGAATAAGTACAACTGAAGCTAGTTTGAAATGTTTCAACATAAGTTGTTTGGGTAAATCACTTTGCTAAGTCACTTCCACTGAAATAGACTATGCAATTCAAGAAGCAAAAGTTGAGCAACTAAATGGCATTGTATAAGAAAACACACTCAGACACACACACAAGATGATGTTTTGAGCAAGTAGAAGTATCTATTAGCAATTTCAAAATGATAGTATTCTACCCAGATGTAACATTTACCAAATGGAAACTATAGAAATAAAGTTGCAACATGTAATTATTTGAGTACAGCATATGAAAATTCTTTCCTTGAAGGACCAATAGCAAGGCATGTCCCAATCTTTAGAGTCTTGTGGGATCTAAAAGAGCATAGGAAGATGAGACTACCACTATGAATCTTTGAAAATAAGCTAACTGAAAGCAATGGGCTTTGTAAATTGAGGTGCTGGGAGCTAATGGCCCTTGGGGAAATTTTTTTTTACATGTTAAATAGTGAAATGTGCTGCCTACCTTTGGACATAGAGGTGATGGATTGAAAGTGTCAACTTGAATATATATTTTTGGACAAGGGTAATGCAGGAATTAGTTTTGATTAATTATTTAAATTTTAATAAGTTTTTTTTTTCAATGCGTAGGGGATGAGAGGAAGAGAAAATGGCTTTTGGTTAATTATTAATTTAATTTTTAAAAAGAAAGAGAAAAAGGAAGGAAAGAGGGAAGTAAGGGAAAGAGGAAAGGATGGAAAAAGGAAAGAGAATAAATGTAATAAAATTAGGAAGTAAAAGAAAAGAAGAATGAAAGATAGAAAGAAAGAAAGAAAGAAAGAAAGAAAGAAAGAAAGAAAGAAAGAAAGAAGAAAGAAGGAAGGAAGAAGGAAGGAAGGGAGGGAGGGAGGAAGGGAAGGAAGGAAGGAAGGAAGGAGAGAGAGAGAGAAAGAGAGAGGGAGAAGAAGGAAAGGAAGGAAGGAGGGAAAGAATAGAATAAGGAAGGAAAGAAGTAAGGAAGGTCCAACAAGCCTAGAGTAAACCTCAAGAGTTATGAATAAACATAATGAGTTCTGTTTTGGACACGGTGAGTTTGAGATGCTTGTACTTTATAGACGATGAAACAAGCCACACAACGTTTCCATTCTGTTTTCCCAAAGAGTCCATTAGAACTTCTTTGTTCAATGTACCATTGCCTTAGGTCTTTGCTATCAGCTAGGTGATAGCTAGATAATCTGCTTAAATGGCCATGTTAAAGTTTTAATTGGTGCTTTAATTGGTTTTAATTGGTTTAATTGGTTTTTAATTGGTTTTAATTAAGGTATAATAGAATGTAATATTATTATGTTTAAATGTTACTCCTTATAGGTAATAAATGCATTTGAACAAGAATTTTCTAATGACAAGGTCTTAAATAAAAGGCTAATTTAAATAACGGGAATTTCAGGAGCCAAATCAGAATGGTGTAGGGGATATTTGGTAGGGATACAAAACTTCATGGCACAATAGAAATGAACTGCTTTCCCAGGTAATTTATTCAGGACCTAATTGAAAACTTCTTAAGACTCATCAAACTAGATGACTACTACTCACTTCAGCTCATTCTTATAGGCAAAACTGATATTGCCATAAAGACTCTACAAAACATCACTAAATATTACAAAGACTTGGGCAGGATATTGGTATGTTTAGGGGGCTTTTATCATTGATGTCAAGGACAGACAAGGGATTTAGAAGAGAACAGGAATTTAAGATGATTGTGGGAATATTTGTGATGAATAATCCCAAATCAAAGTCAGTCTATTTAATACATACAGATTTGGACATAGGATATATTAGAACTTTTTCTACTACCTGAACTATTTGGTTCATAGTCAACCATTTGGGGCTGACTATACACTGGATTAAAAGGAAATGGAGGATATACTTATGAGCTCTCTTTTATCACATGAAATAGCCATATTCATCCTTCCTACCACTGCCCCTGCTAAGGATTTCTGAAGGCACAAGGACAAGGTATGAAAGAACGTCAGATGTCAATTGTTTCCAAACAATTCTGATTAAGCTACTATAGAGAATTAATACCAGAAGACTAGGGCTTCATTTCCTTCTTCTGATAAAGATATGATCCCCGTAGATCAAAAGAAACAAAGAATTGAGTGTTTTCTTCAAAACACACATGTTCAGTTCATGTGATCCTGGGCCATGTGGTAACTTCCATACCACAATAAATTTAGTTAAGAATGATGGGAGAGGAGCCAAGATGGTGGCTGGAAAGCAGGGACTTGCATAAGCTCTCCCCCAGGTCCCTCCAAACACCTGTAAAAATGGCTCTAAACAAATTCTAGAGCTCCAGAACCCACAAAATAGCAGAGGGAAACAGGTCTCCAGCCTAGGAAAGCCTAGATGGTCATGGGGAAGGGTCTATTGCACAGGGCTAGGAGCAGAGCTTGGGCTGTGCCAGGACCAAGAAGACCAGGAGCCAGGTAGAACAGGCATTAGGGCCCTGAATCATTGAGCTGTGGCAGTTACCAGACTTCTCAACCCACAAACGCCAAAAACAACAGAGAAGGTTAGTGGAAAAACTTCTATATCGGAGAGAAAGGAGTGCATCTCTGGGGATGCTTCCAGAGTTCCAGCTGCAGTTGCTTCCAGCCCCAGGCCTACCCTGTGGGAGGAATTAAGCTGCAGATCAGAGCAGGGAGTGCAGAACCTGCTTGTGGTCCGGGTTGGCAGTTCTTGGGGGAGGAAGAGTGCTGGTATGGCAGTTTGCTGTGGAGAAGTAGCTCTGAAAATAGAAGCACAGCCCCTAAAGATGGGGACAAAGTACTCTGTAGTCTATAAGCAGTCATACACTAACAAAGAGCTCAAGGGTCAAGTAGTTGGCTGGGAACATAAACAGGCAGCAAAAACAGTCTCAGATTCAGACTCAGACTTTGGAAGCTTTTTTTGGTGACAAAGAAGATCAAAACATACAGCCAGAAGAAGTCAACAAAGTTAAAGAGCCTACATCAAAAGCCTCCAAGAAAAGTATGAATTGGTCTCAGGCCATGGAAGAGCTCAAAAAAGGATTTGGAAAAGCAAGTAAGAGAAGTAGAGGAAAAATTGGGAAGAGAAATGAGAGTGATGCAAGAAAATCATGAAAAAAGTCAATGACTGGCTAAAGGAGACCCAAAAAATACTGAAGAAAATAACACCTTAAAAATAGACTAACTCAAATGATATAAAAGCTCCAAAAAGCCAGTGAGGAGAAGAATGCCTTGAAAGGCAGAATTAGCTAAATGGAAAAGGAGGTTCAAAAGACCACTGAAGAAAATACTACCTTAAAAATTAGACTGGAGCAAGTGGAAGTTAGTGACTTTATGAGAAATCAAAATACTATAAAACAGAACTGGAGGAATGAAAAAATGGAAGACAATGTAAACTACCTCATTGGGAAAACCACTGACCTGGAAAATAGATCCAGGAGACATGATTTAAAAATTACTGGACTACCTGAAAGCCAGGATCAAAAAAAAGAGCCTAGACATCATCTTTCAAGAAATTATCAAGGAGAACTGCCCTGATATTCTAGAGCCGGAGGGCAAAATAGAAATTGAAAGAATCTACCTATGACCTCTTGAAAAAGATCCCAAAAAGAAAACTCCTAGGACTATTGTTGCCAAATTCTAGAATCTCCAGGTCAAGGAGAAAATAATGCAAGCATCCAGAAACAAAAATTTGAGTATTATGAAACACAATCAGGATAACATAAGATAACAGCTTCTACATTAAGGGATCTAAGGGCTTGGAATATGATATTGTGGAGGTCAAAGGAGTTAGGATTAAAACCAAGATTCACCTACCCATCAAAACTGGGTGTCATGCTCCAAGGCAAAATATGGGCTTTCAATAAAATGGAGGACTTTAAAGCTTTCTCAGTGAAAAGACCAGAGCTGAATAGAAAATCTGACTTTCAAACACAAGAATCAAGAGAAGCATGAAAAGGTAAAGAAGAAAGAGAAATCATAATGGACTTACTAAAGTGGAATTGTTTTGCTTACATTCATAAAAGGAAAGATGATGTGTGTAATTCATGAGACCTTTCTCAGTATTAGGGTAGTTGAAGGCAATATACATATACATACATACATACATACATACATATATATATATATATATATATATATATATATATATATATATATATATATATATATATATATATATATATAGACAGAGGACACAGGGTGAGTTGAATATGAAGGTATGATATCTAAAAAAATAAAATCAAATTAAGGGATGAGAGAGGAATATATTGAGGGAGGGAGAAAGGGAGAGATGGAAGGGGGTAAATTATCTCACATAAAAGTGGCAAGAAAAAGCAGTTCATTGGAAGGGAAGAGGGGGCAGGTGAGGGGGAATGAGTGAATCTTGCTCTCATCAGATTTGACTTGAGGAGGGAATAACATACACATGCAATTGGGTATCTTACCCCACAGGAAAGTAGGGGAAGGGGATAAGAAAGGAGGTAATGATAGAAGGGAGGGCAGATAGGGGGAAGAAGTAATCAAAAGCAAATGCTTTTGAAAAGGTCAAGAAAGAAAATTGAATAAAGGGGGACAAGATAGGACGGAGGGAAATATAGTTAGTCTTTTACAACATGACTATTTATGGGAGTGTTTTGTATAATGATACATGTGTGGCCTATGTTGAGTTGCTCGCCTTCTTAGGTAGAATGCGTAGGGATGGAAGAGCAGAGAGAATTTGGAATTCGAAGTTTTAAAAGCAGATGCTCCAAAAAAAAGTTGTTTTTGCATGCAACTGGGAAATAAGATATACAGGCAATGGGGCATAGAAATCTGTCTTGCCCTACAAGAAAATAAGGGAAAAGGGATGGGGGGGAGGGGCAGTGGGGTGACAGCAGGGAGGGCTGACTGGGGAACAGGACAATCAGAATATATGCCTTCTTGGAGTGGGGGGGAGGGTAGATATGTGGAGAAAATTTGTAACTTAAAATCTTGTGGAAATCAATGCTGAAAACTAAAAAATATTAAATAATAAAGTACGGAATTCCACAACAAAAAAGAACTATGAGATATGAAAGCCATCAGAATTCCACATGTATGTGAATGTTAAATTGTTCTTTAGATGAAGGATGGTTGCTGTGAAGCCCTGAAGAACTGATCTCCCAGAGAAGCCAGCTTAGAATCATCACAAATCTGCTGTAGACCCTGAATCAAAACATGCTGATTTCCTAGAGTATACAGGAAGCCAAGACACAGCCAATTCAATCTTTTTCCAAATAATGTGCCTTTTAAAAAAATTTTTTCCCAGTCTTCTGGAGGAACTATTCCTAATATTAAGTCAGCACAATCTCCATGCTAAGTCTTGGTATGCATGCTTATATAGTGAACATGGTTGTCAGCTAGAATTCATCTAAAATTTTGCCCACAAGCAAATGACATATAAATTTCTTGGTTCATTGCTGACTTCGGAATAAATCCAATAAAAGTTATTTCTACATATGGTTCAATTTTAAATACAAGCTATTCAGAGATTATAACACATTTAGCATCAAACCGATGGCTGACTTCGCAATCTGTTCAGAGAAGAGAGGAAAATTGTTCTAGCCACCCGTAGAAGATCACAGCAAAAGAGATGTCAGAAATACTCAGAAGAGCACTTTCATTTACCCTCATTGTCCTTCAGTGTGAAGTTGGGGTTCAGAGCCAGACCTTCATCCAGAAAGAAGTGGAATCTTGGGCCATTTGCAAAATCGTCTTTATCAGTGGCACTGATTGTATGTATAACCTGAAAGGGGAAAAATACTGCATTGAAATTAGCCAAGGCATCACTTAATTCCAATTGCATTTAAAAAAAATAATTCAAAACAAAAGATTTCTTAAATGAACTCTTTTTTTCTATTTGGCAAATTTACTTCATTAAATAGTGCCCATTGCTTTGTTTTTCCCAGAATGAAATATTTTAGGAATAGCATTAAAGAATAAGTTATAATCATCCAAGCTTTATTATTTTCTGCCATGACCCAACCATGTTTATTCTAAGATTTCTTTATCACAGGATGTACCTTGGGGCCTCTTTGATGTAAAATTCTGTATAAACACCTGTTTGGGGAGACTTGAAATATAGCTCAAACAAGTATAAATGTCCCAGTGCTGATGTAGAGTTCTCTAAGCAATAAGTGCTGGTTTCAGTCAATAAATGCAAACAGAACTGAATTATAAAATTCTCTAGTAGGGAACACAGAGGGCATCTAATTTGAAGCCCAGACAGGCCAGGTTAAGTTGCCCAAAGCCACATAGCTAGTTACTGGCACAGCCAGAAAAAAAGAGGCAGGTCTCCTGACTCTAGCACTACTTCAGTGCTAAGTTCAGCACTACTTCGAGTGCTGCTTCTTTTTGCAATCCTTTTACTCTCTCTTTGCTAAGAGAGAAGACTTGTTAAAATTCAGAACTGACAGACAATCTGGACTAGAACTAGGTGGAAATCCATAAACAGAATTGAATACCAGATTGCCTTAGAACAGAAAAAAGCAAGTGACCAAAATAATTCTATAGCATTCCATCTCTAAAAAAAAATAGCAAAAACCCTTTCTGTACGCAATTTGGAATTGTATGCCCCGATTTCAAGCAAATGACCTTCTGCTATTGCTTAGAAAAAACTACCCACAGAAAGTGTCTCCAATGGAATGTGGAAAAAGTATAGGATGGTCCATGGTTAAGCAAACAAAAGAACAAACAAAAAAGGTATGGACTTCTTTTGAGTTTAATTCCTCATTCTAATTTTTCCTATCTTTCCTGATTCCAAGGCAGCCTTTAGAAAGCTATCCCAGCTGCCAGTAATAGTGTTTCTGCACACAGCTCCTAAGCTGCTGCAGATGTCAATAGTCATGAGCAATGGAAATCCAGGCCCATTTTGTTAGCACATAAAATTAGCTTACATAATTCACTTCCCCTCCAACCCCTCCTTACTTAAAGCAAGAAATACCAGGAAAATGAAGTAGGGGAGACAGCGTGATATCAGTAAATGTGATAATACATGCTTCATAACATCTTTTGAATCTTTTTCCTTCTCTCCACTGACTCAGATTCTACTTTAGTTCAGGCATTCGTTACCTCTCAGTTGGACAATTATAAGGCCCTTCTAAATGGTCTTCAGGTTCATAGTCCTCTCCTTATCCAATCCATCTTCCAAAGAGTTGACAAAATAATTGCCCCAAGTCTTGCGTCTGTCTGCTAATGACACCCTCTTGCTCTATAGCTTTGGGTGACTTCCTATAGTCTCCAGTATAAAATGCAAACCCTTCAGTCTGGTTTAAGGTCCTCCACAGTCTAGCTCAAACCTACCTTTTAGACCTTACCTCACATTGCTCAACTATTTTCCAGATGAATTGTACTATGCCTGTTTCCCATCTCCATGTAGTGCCTGGAAGGTACTCACACTCTCATAATCCTTGCCCTCCTTCAAGGCTTAGAACAGATGTCTCCTAGCTTACCCTTATCTCCCTCCAGTTTTTAATTCTGTTTCTTTTCAAATTATGTTGTAGTTCTTTTTGTGTATATATGTTCTATGCCCCAGTAGAATGTAAATTCTGGATACTACAAATGGTTCTATGTTTGTCTTTGCGACCCTAGGATCTGCCACAATGTCTTGCAAATAAAGGGTGCTTAATAAATGTTGTTGTTTGCTGAAATCAAATAATAAATTCAATTAATCTTCAAAGAGCCCTGTACATATAAATGCATTGGTTTTTCTCCAATACCCACTCTTAACTCTCATTTCTTCTTTTCCAAACTTTAAAAATTGGAAAGGATTGTCTTTAAAAAAAAACTTTTCATACTTTACTTCTTACAGATATCATTATCTTCATTTTAAAAATAAGGAAACTGAGGCTTAGAGAAATCGGGAGACTTGCTGATGGCAATACAGATGGAAATTTTCTAAGGCAGGTTTCTTATTCTCTTAGTGAGTTTTTTCACCATGCTATCTATGTAAGTACACTTATCTGGAAAAAAAAAAAACACTTGATGAGTAAGTCCACAACCTTCATTTTTGAAAGGAAAAAGAGAGACCTACAAAGGATAAGGGACTTGTCCAATGTCATGAATGTAAAGAGAAAACAGAACCACACAAGAACTCAGTTCAGATTAGAATCTACTGATCTTCTCACTAAACCATTCTGTCTCCTTCAGCTACAAGTTTACTCATTCTTCGTGGTGGGAGGGGACAATTTTTCAATTTGGCCTGATTCATCAGGACTGTCTCCATACCTTATCACAGTCACCTCTTTCAAGTTCCTTCCTGCCTTTCAACACTCTTAAATGTCACAAACATTCATTCAGGGACAAAGGATTTCTGCTTGAACTAACAGACCAAAACCTGACACAGTCCATTTTTCATCACATATGCTTGTCAAACCTACATCTTCATGACCCCTCTACCTTCATCCAGAAAATTATACAGACATTTTAACTTTTTATCTTGTTCGTATATCCTCAATCCAAAAACAAAACAAAACAAACTAACAACAACAAAAACATTTTCACCTTGAAGTCCTCTCAAGGTAGTAATTTATATCTCTGCTGGCTTTGGATAAATGAGTATATTACTTATTAAGTGCTTACTATGTTTCAGGTGCTATGTGCTAAGTCCTGGATATACAAAGAGGAAAAAAACAAAAAAAATACTGTTGTTTTCAAGGAAATTTCAAGAAAATAGAGGAAAAAAAACACATGTAGTGTAACAGTAGCCAGGGAGGGGGATTTTGGCCAGAGAAGTAATAGGTATCGTGAATAATGTCATGGAGCAAAGGATTGGCATGTCTGGTGGAGTAATGGTATCTTATTACTGTTACCAGAGCTAGAATTGGGGGAAGGGGAAGAAGAGCTGGAGATGCTTAACTCAACTGCAAAATCCAATGACCTCTCCCCTGTCCTTAATCTCCTCACCCTTTCTGCTACTTTGGATACTAAAGACCAACCCTCATTCAGTATACTCTTACTTCTCTTGTCTTTTATTACATTGTCATCTCAGTTCTCCAATTCTGATTATTCCTTTTAAGTCTCTATTGCTGGCTAGGAGAGGGAAAATGGGGAAGAAGGGAGAAAAACTGGGAGGAGCCTAAGGAAGGATAGAAGTGGGAAGGAAGAGAAAAGGGGGAAGGGGAGAGAGAGAGGGGAGAGGGAAGAGATTATTGACAACTGAGTGAGATTATGAAAAACTTCATTTAGCTTCAGCAGATAGCATCCAAGCTGGGCTTTGCAAAAATTGAGGGATTTTACAAGACGTCAGTAAGGAAAAAAGCCTTTGATGAGACACGGGACAAGTTAGGATGGCATAGAGAGGGAATAGCTAGCATGCTTGTTTGCCTGGAATGGAGAATATGTGAAAAAATATGGATAATACAAGAAAGGAATATAAATAAAACTAGAAAAGTAGGCATGGAAAATACTATGGAACTGTGGAAGTTTTAAATGCCTGTCTGAGGATTTGACATTTTACTCTAGATGCACTAAAGAATCACCAGGGATTTTGGAGTAAGGGAGTGATATGGTCAGAATGGGATATCAAATTAGCAGCCGTGTGGAGGGGAGAAGAGAGATATTAGAGGCAGAGACGCTAACTAATCTTCCCTTATGATTTCCTGTCCTATGTTAGCAATTGCCTTCTATTACCTGAATAAACCTCCAGCAGTTCAAACACAACATGTTCAAAATATAACTCATCTTTCTCTTTGAAAACCACACCTTCTCTAAACTCCTCTCAAAGCTACTTCTAAACCAGTCACACAGGGTTGCAATTTCTGCGTCTTTCTTGATGCGTTTCTCTACCTCTTGTCAATTCTAGCCATGTCTATTCCCTTCTCACCGCTGAATGTGAATACCATCTTACTTCACACTCTCTTTGCTCCTGCATTAGACTGTTAAAACAGTTTCCTAACCTTATTGCTTCCAGTCTCCCCCCATCCAATCCAGCTGTTAACTTATTCTTCCTGAGGCAGTGATCATGCCATCTCAGTCTTTTGCTGAAAATATTTGAGTAGCTCCTGATTGCTTCTAAGAAAAATATAAAAACTTTAGCCTGTCATTTAAGACCTTCTACTTTCCAACTTATCTTTCCAAACATTTCTTGAAACATATTTTTTCCTTTCAAGTCCTGAATATCCCACCCGAACTGGCCTACCAGCTAGTCCCTGAGTTCTGCATTCCCTTTTCTCTTCGAAGCAATCCTTTATTATATCTTATCCTCCCAGGTGTCAATGTCATCTTTTATACTTCACAAGATATCTTGGGGCTTGGGGTCATTATTTCCCTTTGCCTGTTTGTTTATTTATTGAATCTTTTTTTTTTTAAATGGGACAATTAACTCTTTTGTCTCACATGGTTTTCATTGATAATTTCTTGAAATATAGCTCTGGCAAACTAGGCTTTGATAAAGCCTATTGGTATTCCAATGGAGCTTCTTGACTATGCCTTTAAACCCAAATCACTAGGCCTCTCTGATTGAGTTCCCAACCCAAGCCTCACTTGCTCTTTGTTTGGATTTCGAGTGAGTGTAAATAGCAATTGTTTCTGTTCTGTCAAGAAATTTTGAGGGTCTTTCCCACCCAGATGAATTCTTTTCTGAAGTCAAACTAGGCCATCTTTTGCCCCATTTCTTACTTAGCTTTTAATCACTGAATGAGTGTTGCCTCAGACAAACTGAGACCTGGGAAAGACCTTAGATTAAAAAGGCCAGGGTCTCCCACCGCATCTGGGGCCATCGCCAGTCATCCTGACCTATGTCTTGCTACTAGACTCTAATGACTCTGGAGAAGAGAGTGAGGTTGATGACTTTGCATAGCCCTGCCTCACTTGAATCCAATTCATTTGCAGATCAAGACATAACCCTCCTGATGTCATTGGTCATCTTTGGGACAAAGGACAAACAATAACAATATTGTCTCTACTTCTCTGTGTGTAAATTTCTAGGACACAATGCTCCATTTTTCATTTCTGTGCTATTTTCTGTACCTTCATTTTACTCCCTATCTCTTATAATTCTGTGATGCCTTTAAAGGTCAACTCAAATGATATCTATGAGCTCTTTGCTTATCTTTCTAGCTGATAATGCTATCTTCCTCACAAATTACGCATTTAATATTTATACACACATATTGTCTCTCCAATACATGTAAGCTTCTTGCAGGCAAAAATTACTTATTTTTTGTCCTTGTATATCTAAAAACTAGCACAGTGTCAGTTATACAGTAGATGACACAAAATGCATTTTGATTGATTTGCAAGCTGAGTGTAGAAACTATGTAAGTGTGGGAAACAATAGGAGGAATTCTGTTTCCACAGGATTAAAAGCACTCCTCCTAGCTTTGACCTAGAGCAGAATGTAAGTCAAAGGCTCTAATCAGAACTGTGACCTGGCAGAAAGAGGCTTCTGGTCAGGTAAAAGGTTAGAAGCTTGTGCTCATGCTTAATGAGCTGTTTGAGTGGGGCATGACATGGCTAGTTCAGGAGGTTGCTGGGCCAATGGAGAGCAAGGGGGAAAATTCAAATTGGGAACAGCATAAAAGGCTGGCATTTGTCTGAACAAGCTGTACTCTCCATATGGGAGGTACCCAGTCACTAGGAATGTAGAATAATTGGCTAAAATAAAAATGAGAACTTTCCTGGCTTCACAATGACTATGGTTCTTTGTTTAGAGTAAGCACGTTTCTCACATAAGTGAGTAAGAAGATAACATGTAAATAACTAGATTTATTCAAAGTATTTGTTTAAAGTTTAAAATTATTTAACAGATTAATTGCTGATTAATGAATAATAAAATTTTGATGTGAAAAGCATCAGTCAAATACAAAGGAGTTGTGAGACAACTCAATCAAGAAATTATTTGTCTCAACAATGACTATCCATATACATCCCTTAGTATCAGCTAGATGGCTCAGTGTATATAGCATTGGGCCTGGACTCAGGAAGACTTGGGTCCAAATCCAGCCTCAGACATTTACGAGCTCTATGATGCTGGGCAAGTCACTTAACCTCTGTTTGCCTTAATCTACTGGAGAAGGAAATGGAAAACCACTCCAGTATCTTTGCCAAGAAAACCCCATGATAGTATTGGTGTTCTATGGTCCACAGGGTCATAGAAAGTCAGACATGATTGAATAACATATATTCCTTATGACCTGGATATTTTTAAATGCTGGTCATTTCTATTCAAAGAAGCTTTTTACCTGAAAATTATTTCTGGGTAATCTGTATCTTTTAATCAGCATTTTGGAGAGCTCAGGTTTATAAAGTTGATTCATTATTGAAGTTCCAATAAAGTCATGGGAGAACTGGATACTTGACCTTAAATATTTTTACCATTTCTCTATTGATTCTTTATGGTTTTCTGGAACCAGTACTGATTAGACAAAGAGGAAACCTCATCCTCCCTCCTTTCTTTAAGAGTTTCTTTAAGTAGATTTCTACTACAATGCCCTCTTTCTGTCTTGGTTTACTTGCAAGTTCATGTAGAAGATCAGCTCTCCTCTAGCTCCCTGGTCATTGAAATTTAAAGCTTTCTAGATACAAAAGTAGAACTTAACATTGCCATTCTCTTAGGCTTCTTTTCCCCTTAAAACTGAGATTTCATTCACTTCAAATCCTATTTGTTCCACATTACTGAAATTCTTGCATTTTTTCATCTTAACTTTAGAGCTAAGTTTGAATTACATTTATAATCTTCTCAATTGTTAGCAAAATTTTCACAAAATAACAGAATCTGAGAAGAAAGGAACCATGCTCAGTGCTATCCATCAAGTTCACAGTGGAGCAGAAATTTTATACCACATTCACAGTAAATGTTAACATAGCCTCGAATTGAATTTATTTTTTTTATTTTGCAATGGAGACCATTAGGATGTTAAGCTGAATATAATAACACTAGATTTAACTGATATAACTGTAAAGCCTTACATCTTAGTATAGAACCAGGGTGGGGAACCTGCTGCCTGCAGGCCATAGGTGGCCTTCTAGGTTGTTGGGTGTGGCCTTTTGACAAACGATTTTATTAAGGGGATTTGTTCTGTAAAGTTTATTAAGGGGATTTGTTCTGTGAAGTTTTTTAAGGGGATTTGTTGCAGGGCCACACTTTGAGGACCTAGAGGGCCACGTGTGGCCTCAAGGCTACAGGTTCCCCAGCCCTGGTACAGGACTACAGAAGTAGAAGAAGAAGAAGGATGGTTAAATCATAGGAATTCTGAAAGGCATATATGTGTTTTAGTGGATTAGGCACACCACAGTTTTATTAGGAAATCAAAAAAATTAGTGGGTGGGGCAAGGTTAAACTCTATTAGAAGAGTCATAGTGTCTTGGAATAGGAAGCAGGTATTCTTAGTATGCAAAACTGTGATCAGACTACATTAATTTCTGTGAGGCCTACATGTTATATAGGAGATTGATAAGCTGGAGAACACCACTAATATGGTAAAGGGCCTTGAGCTGATATCATGTGACCATCACTTGAAGGAACTACAGGAGCTCAGTTTGAAGATTAGACATGAAGATAGGAGTCGTGATGGCCAAGGTACTTGAACCTTGCTATAGAAGAGGGATTAGACTTTTTCTGCTTGGCCCGAAAGAGGGGAATTGGGATCACTGTGTGGAAGTTGCAAATTAACCAATTTAGCCTTAATGAAAGGAAAATCTTACTAGCTAGAATGAACTGCTCTGAAAGAAGCTTTCCCTTCACTGAAGTTCACATGTAAAAGAGGGTTGGACTTGACAGCCTCTGATATCCATTCCATCTTGTGTTTCATGTTCTTTCCTACCCCAACCCCATTAATTATTACTCTCTGCTTCATCCCCAGACTGCATAACAAATCAAGCTACAATGTTCCTCCATTCAATAGGACAAACTCTAATACTCAGAAGGGGCTAAGACCTTAGATATGGAAAACACATTACATATTATCCAGTCTAATCCTCTTATTTTATAGATGAGAAAACTTAGGTTCAAGAATGGAAAATGACTTGTCTATGTTTGTACAACATACCTAGACTTTGTTTTCAGGCAATTTTAACAAAGGTCATGAACATCTCTTTCCAAAGTTTAGGTCTGCCTTAATGGCAGGGTAATAGGTTGTTTAAGGTTTTTAAGACTACACATTAGACAAAGTAATTAATTAATGAATATTATTGAGTACAAGGTACTGTGGCAGGTAGTGAGGAAGATCTTCAGAAATGTGAAATAGATTTCCTGTACTCAAAAGGATTATAATCTAGAGGGGAAAGTAAGACATATATACCAAAAAAAAGTTTTATGCATTTTTTTCTAGGTCTAAATTATATGATCCTAATTTACAATAAAGTTAAAAAAAAGTTACTCCTGAACCACTAGCTCATGCCCTAAAATACACATAAGAATGCTCACAAAGTCCAAAAATCATTTTATATTCATTCCTCTTCGTAAAGTGTCTTTTACGTTACGAACTAAATAATATCTTAGTCTGATATTATACAGGGTGTCCCTAAAGTCTGGACACATAGGCAAAAATGCATATTTTGAAACATTTGGAATATTAACAGACCTTAGCCCCTTTGACTTCTTTTTCTTGGGTATGCTAAAAGAGAAGGTGTACTCAATGAAAATCACAGATGCAACACACTTGATTGAATTCATAAAGAGTGAATGTGCTAAAATTGATGGCAATGTGGAGTTATTGCATCAAATTCATGTGAATCTTACAAAGCGCATCAACCTTTGCATCACAAATGATGGAAATCATAATGAAGATGTTATTTGTTAATATTCCAATTAAATAAAATGTTGTGGAAAATTTAATTTGTTTCATTTCTTGAAAATATGCATTTTTGCCTATGTGTCCAGACTTTAGGAACACCCTGTATATGGTTGTTCTGCTAGTGCACAGAATAGGTGTCAAAAATATTTGTTAAATGAACAAAATAATAAAAAGAGAAGTCAAGTAAATTTATTTTCTCAGTAAAATAGCTAGGCCTCTAGTGGTAGGAAATATCTATGACAATTTTAAATGGACCTTTAATTTTTGCTAACACTATATTGACCAGAGGTACAGTCTTAAATTTCAGTTAAATCCAGCTGCAATGAGCCCTTCTGTTTCTTTAACTTGTCTTTAAGTTTCTGTCACCAGTACATATAAACAAAGAAGCAAAAACATTTATTGCTTCCTTAGCAATTGTTTGCTTTATGAGGAGCCGATTTTCATCTCATATAAGTTAAGCTCTAGGGGCACATTTGATGTCTAAAATATTCCTGTGCTTGAGATATCAGAGTCCTTGTTGTTTTATCATAATTTATTTAACCCATCAATTTTCATGGTGGAGATGGGACTTGAATTGGCCATTGAGGGATGGTTAGAATGTAGAAAGATTGAAAGGATAGAGGAGGGACATTTTAGGCAGTACAGACAGGCCTGAATAAAGGAATAAAGGTGAAAATACACATAATATTTTTGATGGCAATAAGTTAAAAAAAATATTTGCATGGAACAAATGCCTTACTTGGAGCAATGTAGGCAAGAATCATTGGTAAGTATGTGGGGGCCAGATTGTGAAGGACCTCAAATGCCAGGCTAAGGGATCTAGTCTATTTTCTGGGCATGAATGAGTCATATACTCTTGTTATAAAGAAACAAAATCAATAAAGTTTGAACAAGGCATGTGGAAGGACAAAATACTAAGCGAAATTTATTCTGGCGTGGTTTAAAGTACTTGAGAAGTCCTGGCTTCAGATCTTGACTCTGACATTTATTAGCTGTTCTCATGAGCCTATTAACTGTAAAACCACTTAATCTCTGTGTCTAAGGTTCCACATCTTTAAAATGGGGATAATTATACCTTATTAGCTGACTATTATGGGAGCATAGGCAATTACATAACCTCTCAGTGCCCCAAGCAACTCTCCAAAACTACAAGGTTTAGAACCCTTGTCAATCTGCATCAGTAAAGGGTGTCCGCTTGCAGGGAATTTCCTATGCCACTGAAAACACAGATCCAAATCCTAGCTTGTCCTCTCACTGCCCTCAGCCCCCACCACGAAAATATAACAAAAACAAAAATCAACTTCTGGAACCTACTTCAAATCACATAATATATATAAAGCACTGCATAAATATCATCTGTTATTATTACTAGAGAATTGGATCTGTGTATATGTTATCAAAAGAACTGCCAGATCAACATAATCTCAAACTTAGTTTGACTACTTAATTTGACTGTTCTGTACCCCATTAAAAACACATAAAGGCAGAACTAAATTGGTCCTGGAGATCAGTTAAAAAAAGAGGCTATGTCACCTAATAAATAGAAAGTTGGCTTCAGAGTCAAAAGACAGGTCCAAGTCCTGGCTCTGACATATTCAGACTGTGTGGCCTTGGACAAGTCACTTACCCTCACAGCGCTCCCAGGCAAACTTTAAGATTACATTGTAACAGCATTCTTTAGGAAGCTATTGCTTCCTATCTTCGTTGATAAACAGACTTTACTTACTGACCCTTCCCTTACTAATGGTGGGGAAAGTCAGTCAAGGAAATTTGTGCCAACAAATGTTTCCTCTGAGAACTTGGACTAATACCTAATTGATCTAGGACTGGGATACATATTAAATTCATTAACTAGTATCATCTTTATACTTCTTGACAATTGAGATGATTCAGTGTTTCAGGTTGGTGCTCGTAAGTTTATCATGGATGTTATTTTCTGTCACTGAATTTTAAAATTCTTATGAACTGCAAACCCTTCCATTTTCTAGCAAAGGCTGGCTCTTAGTCAACATTTTTTCACTATAATCTTTTTTTTTCCCCAGAAGGCACAGGTTCTTATCTTAGCTAATAAATTATCTTTCACCTTACAAATAGGACCTCCAATTAATGCCTTTGCTAATAGTATCTGCTCCCTGTTTCTAGTCATTAACCCAAGCTTGATAGGTGGCATAGACACAGTCTAAATTTGATATACTCCCTAGCAATCAGATTTAATGAGTCTCTTCAAACTCCTGACTTTTGGGAGCGACAATGGGATAAGGTTACGGGGGAGGAACAGAATCTACTCCCTCCGTTCCATCCCTCCACCTTTTTTTAATTTGCTGTAACTTTGGTTCCAAGGGAAGGAAGAGGATGAAAGAGCAAGTGAGGACAAAAAATTTATGTCCTTTTTACAAAGTCTCCAGCAAAGCTAGGTCCCACGGCTTTTGAACAAGGTTATGCCTTGGAAAATGACTTCAAATTTCATAAGTGAACGAGTTTCTTACTAACATTTCTTTTACTTCAATGCAGTTTAAATTTGTTTCCTGAATGAAAAAATACATAAACTGTGAGGGATGTTTTGTGGCTCTTCATACTGATACCTAAATGAGCCTGAGGTTTGCTAACTGCAGTTTAAATCCTTGCTTCCAAAAAGATCCATCTCCTTGCCAAGGCCACATATATCTATATTTAGATACAAGGTATTCATAAAAGGAAGGCACTAGGGATTCTGAAAGCAATCGATTCTTCATTCAACTACACATAGCTCTGTAGCACAAATTAGCTCCACAAAATCGACTTCTAAGGTCTCTTTCTCATTTTTACTCTGGCTAAAACACTGTACAGTGACTCAAAAGCACTAGGTATAAAGAAAAAAACTCTGAGAATCAGACCAGCCAGTAATTTTGAGTGTAAAAAATGGAAAAATCACACCTTTAAAACCTGTGAGTAGTAAAGTTTATTTCCAAAATCACCAAACTGGAATCTTACCTCACTTAGAGTGAAACAGCTCTTGCCAGTTTCATATTACTTTATAAGGCCTGTGAATGGGTTAATAATACAAAATATAAAAGGCCACAGAAAGTGGCAGTGGTATGATTAATTATTCTAGTCTCCCTATAAGGAATCCAACAAAGTATATGAAATCCAATATTCTGAATAATCAATAAACATTTATTAAGACCTTCCATGAAAGAGCAAAACCCAAAACAGATTATAAATATTAGTATCCATTTTTTACTTATGAATGCATGAAAGATCTGTAAATTTTGTAGTGTGGGGGTACTCCTACTGTCAGAACTCCTTGCATTAATGCAGATCAGGACTAATCTATGACTTGGTAAATGAGTATTATGAATTTGCTTGAGGGACATGTCATTATTAAGTAGAAAAATGTGCCTATTAAAATTAAAATATGAGCACTAATTAAACATTGATTACAAGCATTCACATACCAACATTGAGAGAAAATGCTATTTGAAGTAAGTTTCAAAGAAACATTAACATCTAGGTCCCAGTTGGTATTGAGGTCAAATTTCCTCTATTATTAGCTGTTTAACTTTTATCATCTGTCTAAAGAGATCTTTGCTTTCCTTCTTATACTACAGAAGACCCCAAGGTCCAGGTGGTTATTTAAATCATGATATCTGGGGAGGGCTTATAAATTTGCATTTTGAAACTTACAATTCAATGTTCCTCTTCTGTTAGTTCAAATTTATTACCTTCCTATGTCCCCATGATATCAGTTGCTGTTTTGCTTGTAGTAAGTATGAAACAAATATTTAACTGAAATGATAAGTTCGTGTCCTTTGTGATTCTAGGAAAGAATGTCTAACAAGTACATAGAAAGGATAAGGTTTTAAATAACTTTGTTCACTAAGTGCTGAAAATATATTGTGCCTTTTCATGTATTGAGTCATTTTTATTATATCTCATAATCTTAGATTTGGAAGGGCCTCAACCACTACCTAGAGCATGAGCCCTATCTATAGAATCCTCAACATGAAAATCCTCAGCATAAAAATAGCATTTACAAAAGAAAACTGCTCATTTTGCCTTTTTTCAGCAAAAGAGAAATATAAGAAGCATAAAACTAATGACTTACCTGTCCAGGCTTAGAATTTTCACAAACAACAATATCATACTCCTTGGCAAGCTCTGGTGGGTTGTCATTGACATCCAGAACTCGAATGCCAACTGCAACATGGCTCAGCAGGCTAGGATTGTCTGCAAAACACACAAAGAGGGATTTGTGGTTTTAATATACACATCTTAATGTCCTTATTAAAACAGATATTAACACTGGAGCTTGTCACCCACTCCAGGTGCTAAAACACAACACTGGTAAAAGACAACTTTATGGAGCTACTTTTTCCTGAGACTCATTAACACAAGGAAGAAAGAAAAATGAACACTAAAGCATAAAAGGAATGCTAAAATGATGTTTTGTCATATAAAGAAATTACATGTTATTAAGGAACTGAAGTGAGAGAAAATTGTCAGAATTCATTGTCTGCTGTCATAGTCTAAGGAAAAGATGAGCAATTGATTTGATCATTAATCCAAGACAAGCAGTATGATGCTTAAATAATAATAAAAAAAACACAAACAAATCATTGTCCTTAATCTTTAAAATGTGTGTTTCATGACTTTAAAAGGTAATCTTAAATATGTCCCAAGAAACAAAACGAATAGGCCTCAACTCTTTTAAACTGCTTAATAATATCTCATATTTATATATTTAGTTCATAAAGTGCTTCCCTCAGAACAGTCTTATGAGGTAATTAGGCCAAGTATATTATCCTTCCCCCCCTTATCCCTTTCTCTCTTCTCCATCCTCTCAGCAAAGTGGAATGGAATAATGGATAGAGAGCTAGCATAAGAGTCAAAAAGACTTGTGTTCAAGTTTTGCCTCTGACACATCTTGACCATGTGATCCTGGGCCTTTTCATGATCTCTAGGTATGGCACTTACAGAAAGAAAGCATTATATATTGAATAATTCTGGATTTGAAATAAGGAAGACATGGGTTCAAATATTGGTCTACTTACAACACTTACTACAGCTTACACACAACGTTGGGTGACCTTGGGCAAGTTACCTAAAACTTTCTGACTCAGTTTCCTCATCCTTAAAATGAAAACCAAGGTAGATGACCTCTGAGGTCCTTTACAGCTCTAGATCTATGATCCTAAAGCATTAAACCTTTGAGATCCTAACCTAACACTTTAACTTACCTAAAATTTGTTTATTAGTATAGTTTCCTCCCTTGAAAGAATGCTTTATATTAATGAAATTACAAGTGAGAGACACTTGTGGTAAGCAATGATGTAGAGATACATGTAAATGGAAAATGAGAATGTCCCCATTTATTGGTGAGGAAACTAAGGCTCTTAGATGCTAAGGGACAACCTCAGTCACATGTTTAATAAATGATATAGCCAAGGCTTCAAACCCAACTTTTCTGACACCAAGACAAGTATCGTTTCCACTACACCCACACTGCCTCTCAAGTCATACCCCAATACCACTTAAAAAACTTGTCAGTTGTGGAAGGCAGAATGGGTTAAGACTGAACCTTAAAAAAATCTATATATCTCCTGCACCTTTACCTAAATAAAATGTGCTACACTTAGTTGGCTCTTAATGACACTAGTCATCTGCCAAGACACAACAGGCACATTGTAGATAAACCATAGCCAACAGTGCAAAATGATATTTTGAACTCAGGAGTGAAACTGACATATATTCAGTGCTTTCTCTCTGCCTCTCTCTCTGTGTATCTCTCTGTGTGTGTCTCTTTCTGTGTGTCTCTCTGTCTGTCTGTCTGTCTGTGTCTGTCTGTGTCTGTCTGTCTGTCTGTCTCTCTCTCTCTCTCTCTCTGTCTATCTCTCTGTCTCTCTCTGTCTTTCTCTCTCTCTGTCTCTCTCCCTTTCTCTGTCTCTCTATCTTTGTCTCTCTCTCTCTCTCTCTCTCTCTCTCTCTCTCTCTCTCTCTCTCTCTCTCTCTCTCTCTCTCTCTCTCTCTTTCTCCCTCTGTCTTCTTATTTCTAGAGAGGCTAGGGATCTCATTGCTAAGATGTGGCAATTGGCTAAAGGAGTCACAAATGTGCAAATCATTTTTGCTAGATGTGTTACATTTGCTAGCATGTAGTATTGCCTATTATTTCTTATATTTTGGAAAATATTAGTGTTGTAAGGAGCCTTAAAATTAGCTAATCACTATTCATATTATAAAAATAGCTAGAATTTAGGTAGTACTTTAAGGACTGCAGAGCATTTTATACATGTGGTATGCACAACTGTGTGAAATAGATGCTACTCCTATTTTCATTCTACATACAAGGAAACTGAGGCTGAGAAAGGTTAAGTAAAATAAAAAAAGGTTAAACGACTTTTCTAAGGTTGCATAACTAGTAAGTGTCTGATCAGGATTTGAATTCACATCTTCTGAACCCTAGGCTCAGTACTCTATCTCCTGTACCACTTAACTGTCTTCATTAGATGCCATCATTTTAAAGATGGATAAGAAAATGAAACCCAGGGAAGTTAAGCAACCTGTCCAGAGTTACATAAAAGTTTAGTTGCAGAGCCAAGACTAAAGGCCAGGGCTCCTGACTCTTAGTCCTATGTTCTTGCCACATCATAAACTTTTCCAGAATGTGGTCACTATAGCATAGATCTATACTATGTAAGAAAGAAACACATCAAGTTTTGGGATATTTGATTGACACTGGAAAGATGGAGTGGCACTCTACTCTACCTTCTGTATATAAATTGGTACAGATTCCTTATTTCCAAATGCACATAGTGTTGAGTCAGGTAGGTGGAGCAGTGGCTAGAGCATAGGTCCTGCAGTCACAAAGACCTGAGTTCAAATCCTGCCTCAGACACTTATTAGCTGTATGTGACTGTGGCCAAAATTACTTAAGCCCATGGCCTACAACAACAAAGTACACAGCATCCATCTGGGAAAGGGCACAGCAGGGGAGGAATAGGATTCTCTGACTTAAATCTAGAGCTCTTTCTGCTTTCATGTACAATCTTTCCTTAATACTTTCACTACTTAACTGATAAGGCTGTTACAATACAATAAGATAATTTATGAAAATTAACCATAAAATAGTTTTTATAGCCACCAAGTGGTACATAAATGTATTATTATTATTAGTAGTAGTAGTAGATGCACATTGTTAATAGGTAGATAAAAGTCCTATCCTCCCCTAGATGACTATTAATTACCAAGGCGGGGAAGATTTTCTGCTTTTGCCTGGCAGGGAAAGAATGAGCTGGGCAAAGCATTAATAAAAACATTTCCTTTAATATATTCCTGCATAAATTGTGTCTTTCCAATATTTCTAGTGCTTTTCCCCTCTAAGAGTGATTAATGAAAAATATGCAAAAGACGGCAGCAATACAAACTATCCTCATTCCTATCCATAGTACAACTTTCTTAGTAAACAAAAATTGTTTTAATTTGTTCAGCAGATGTCTAATTCCCAGAGCATTGATACTCTAAACTTTGCTTCACATAGTCTTTCAAAAAAATGATAAATTAGAATAAACTTTATCATTTGTATATCCAGGTTCTTTTTCCCTTAGTGGGAGTTCCATTGCTTGAATTTTCTAAAATTCACAAAAAAAATTTAAAAAAATCTTAGATATCCATGAGATACTGGATTATGCAGAATATTAATTTAATAAATCAGTCACTTTGCATTGCTCGTATATGCTCTCAAAATCACAGCTGTTTCCCTGGAGGGTGTGTTGTTTTTGTTTTGTCATAGGACTTCTTTTGGTTCACTAGATTCTTTGATCATTCCGTAGCCTATGAATGAATTTCATTACACAGTATTTGAGTTTGCAACACTTAAAGGAAATTGGACTCTCTGGAATAGTTCCTTTTGGACTAAATTAAAACATTTTCAAAAAATTAACAATATTAGTTATTGAATAAGCCTAAAATTTTTACCTAAGCCAAATAGCAGAAATAAAATTTTGGAGCATACAATGAAATGAAACTTGAAACTTAATTGCATAGACAATTATGTTAGCTTTAAAGGAGAGTCTTGTAAATAATTTACTTCTTTCCAAAATCTTGAACCTGAAAAGTAGGCTTAATTTGCAATAGGAATTAGTAAAATCAAAATCATTATGATAATCATTAGTAACACATTCCTGTAGTACCTTAAGTTTACAAATTGCTTTCTTTGCCATCACTGTGATAAATAGTTAGGTGGAGTATTGGTCTAATTGTCATTTTGAACACACAAACCCCTTAACTCTTAGGTATACCTTTAGGATAAAACTTTTAGTTTTCAATGGTATCTTTAGAGATCATATAGCTTAAAGCTCTCATTTTATGAAGAAACAGGTCAAATGAGTGGAAATGAATTGTCCACAAGTGTAGAGCTAGGATAGGAACCCAGCTCTCCTCTTTTAAATCAATATCCCTTTCCATCACTCAATATTCTTCTTTAACTCCTCTTTAGTGCAGCTAGATGATTCAGTGGATAGAGTAGCAGGCATGGAGTTAGGAAGCCTCATATTTCTGAGTTCAAATCTGGCCTCAGATACATCCTTGCCATGTGAACCTGGACACGTCACTTTACCCTATTTGCCTCAGTTTCTTCATCTATAAAAATGGGCTGGAGAAGGAAATGACAAACCACTTCAGTAGCTTTGCCAGGAGATCCTCAAATGGGATCACAAAGAATAGGGCACAACTGAAATGACTGAACAATAACAAATACCATTTTATTGTTCCCACATATATTACCTCAAAATTATTCAATTTTGTTAATATTGATTATACATTTCTAATTGAAGATGATTCATAAGACAAGATACAAACTGGAGATGGCACCAAAAATTAATCTTACAAGTTTAATACCCTGATCTCTTTTTAAGAGGCTAAATAAATATAGTTTTGGATTTTTAGCAGGAAAATTGCTAACCAGTTAGGAAGCGAATTCACTTTGTGCTTTAAATTCCTATCTCTAAGATACATTTAAAGCAGCATGATCACCTACTGGAAGCTCCTATGGAATGTTTTAAAAGTTGCAGAAATATTATAACTCCTTTATTCACAAGACAATCAATACATTTGTGACTTATTTTTCACCCATCTTTGCCTCATAATAGCAGCCAAGACTTCTACTTCCAACATTCCTCTTAGAATAATGACTGGCCAGAATTAACAACTTTTGATTGACTTCGGGCCATTATTTCCTTGCAGTCAGTCATTACTCCTCCAGAAATGCCTAGATACTCTCAATAATTATTTGCTAAGTGTAACACAGGTTGGAAGCTTCAAAAGGTTAAGCTGTGCCTTTGATCTTAGAAATGGAAGAGTGGCTTTGATCTGTAAATTAGAACCATAAAAGTTGAAAGCACTTCACCTGTTTCTGAAGTGAATTACATTGGTACAAGTTCATGTTTTATCATTGATTACCAATGCAAACATATTCTTTCCTGTCTTCCTTCCTGCCTTCCTCTCTTATAGAATAATATTTGACATACATTATATGAGTGAATCGTTTCCTAATGGAAGTGAGAGTGTTTTTCAAAGGTTTTTTTTTTTACATTCATGTGTCCTTGTAACCTATTCATTCCAAATCACTGTGAACACTTGCATCTTCATTCACTGCAGATGCCCCAGAAGTCACGTCTGCCATCTGATACTATCCTCTTCTTTGAACTTATTTCCTTTAAATCCTTTATGATACTACCTGGAGCACTTCTAATAGAAGGGATCATGATCCTGTATAATCTTTCCCTTTCTCAGTGAACAATTTCACCACAAAACTGTATTTTAGAAACCTTCTGAGGGGAAAATCCTTATCCTGATGTTTAATAAATTTTGTAATTTATTTCTGACTGTTTTAATTTCCATTTCCAAATTTGGAGTGATGGTTTCAACTTCTTTTGTTCTCTATAATGTTTTGGGAAACAATCCTATTGCTTAGCTTCTATATTTTCGTGTTATCATGATTTTATTTACATTAATATAATGTGTTAAGGACACAAATGACATTTTTATGGATAAATCTACACTTAGAAATCTGTCAATATGTCTTAAACTGTTGTGAGTTTAATGTATAAGACAGCTGATCATTGAAACACCAGTGTCTAGGAATAATTATGGAACAATGCAAAATGATGAAAAGAAAGAAAAATTCAGGGCCCCAGAATCATAAATCTTTGCAATATTTTCATTGTAGTTTATGTATTAACTTTTCAAGTTTATTTTCAACATCTGATTTTTTACTACAATAGGGAAAGGTGATTTGTCTGGGAGCCAGGAAATCTGAGTTCAAGTCCCATCTCTACCATTTGGAAGCTGTATGACCTTGGCTAAGTAATTTCATTTCTCTTTCATCAGTTGTACAAGGAGGAAACAGGAGCAACTGATTCCAAATGGTTTCTTTTGAATCTGAAATTCCAAAATCCTATTAATTCAATATTGATGCATGCCAGGCAGTTAATTAATATTTGGTTTAATCAAAACTACCATGAACAGGTAGTTTTTTTTCTGTATTATAGGAAGGTTTCTAGACAAAAACTTTATAACTTTCAAAAATACATTCCCCATCTTATCCTTACATTCTGTAAGTTAGTGCCACAGAAATATCCCCCAACAGCGAATATGCTCAGAAAGACTTGTCTCATATAGAAGCGGTCCTAAATCAAGAAAATAGATCACATTTAAATGGTCTTTCTAGTTATGCTTCAGAATTATGAAGGCTCACATTTCCTTCTACATCTTGACTAGATAAACATTGTAGAGAATCATTTGTTTTGGGGAAGACTTCGTTGTGAGGGAACATTATGGTTATTATCAGAGCAACTGGATGAAAAATAAAGAATTCAGTCAAAGCAATTATTTGATATGAAAAGAAAAAAGAAACCCATTTTCTATAATTAAATTCTCTCACATTTATTTGTGTGTCATAAATTAAGTCAGATCAGTGGGAAAAATGTGGAAATAGCCATTTCATATTCTAGAGACCAAAATGAATCTCAAGGTCAATTTATTATTCATTTATTGATTCACTTGTTTATTTATTTATCTTGGCTTTGGCCACATGTTCTAAGGCCTGGTGTGGAAATAGAAACATTTTTGAGGAGGATTTTTTTCCATTTATTTGTAAGAGCAAGGAATTTGAACTTAATTTTTCCCTGTCTAGACCATTAAAGAAATTCCACATAATCTCAAGAACACAGACTTATGACATAATTCATATAAAGCAAAACTAGGTAATTTGCAATAATGTTTTGGATCACCTTCTTTGATAAAGAAATGTATTAGAAGTCTGATATAAAAAGAAGACAATAGATTATGTAGGGAGACATGCCTGGACATGTGGTAACAACAATGCTACTTGCCACTTCTGTGGCTGTGTAAGACCAAGGACACCAGCACACAGGAGGGCTACTAGCACAGGTTCTTTGATCTGCTTTTCTAAGGAAAGCAACTTTAAGGGGTTAACAATCTTACTTTAGTTAAACATATATATACCATTCACTTGGTTCAGGGGGAAAAGCCAGCACCCTGGACTTCAGAGAAAATACAAACAGAAATTACAAGCAGAAATTATATAAAGAGAGCAAATAACACAAACCAGTCTATCCATAGCAATACATATGTAGTTACCAGAGAGAGAAGCAACAACACCTGGGTTTCTCAAAGCCAGGGGGGCTTTGACCCAGAGTCTTCTCTGGTCAAATCACATGACACTCTTCCAGTGAGTGAGAGCCCCAAAACAAACCTCCAACTTCAGATCATATATACACTTCTCATGGCCCTGGGACTTAGCACCTACTTAGCAAAAGGGTGTGGGGCCTGGGGCCTGGGGCTGTCTTGTTTCTTAAGCAGGGGTCAAAGACTCTTGATTCAATCAAAGATTCCCACTGTAACAAAGGCAAGATTCATCAAAGGTACCTGATTAAATCAGTGCTGAGAAGCTTTCCAGAACAAAAGACAACAAAAAGTCTCACTTTGCTTGCCATTACATTTGAAAGGCAGTACTCATTAAAGGTACTTGACTGCCTTAATGCTGAGAAGCACTCCTAAACAAAAAACAAAGGCAAAAAAAAGTACCTAAAACAAAGGTGCTTGCCATCAACACATGTTCAGAAAATATACAGCTACCAACCCTACCAGAGACATGAAGATTTATCCTTGTGCAATCTTACCTAATAAGATCATGAAATCTGGATGGGCAGTGGACAAATAAAGCTGAACAATACATATCCTAAGTGGAAAATGGAGATGCATATCTCATGTTAATGGAGAAAAAAAATAAAAGAATATGTGTGCTCGTAGCATGATGTAGACACATTGAAAGGTATCTTATCTGGAACATAATGACGTATAAAGTGGGGCCATCAAATTATTTCAACTTGCCTAATGTGAGCAATAAAATGCTGGAATCTTAACCAAGTACTTTAACCAGGCAGGGACAAATGCAATCAAATCAAGTAAAGACATTCCCACTAAATTTGAAAAAGACACTTATCAATTTAGATGTTGAGCAGGAAGAGTATTCACATTGGCTGAGAATCTAAGGGTGTCAGAATCTGCTTTGGAACTGAAGGAAAAATTGGATGAAGATTCATAGCTCCACATGGAGCACAACAAAGAAGCTACACAATGTTTGTGGGGAACTTCTTGAGCACATCCACAAAGTGTAGAAAAGAACTCCCAACAACCAAAAGCTATGGATTAATTTTGCATATGCATCGCATGCTAACTAAGCTTAAATTCACTTTCCCCTTGACTCTATATCTATTTGCGGGAAAACATATCACAGAATTTTGGGAAGTAGCGTTTGCATCAACAGTACCATCTGTATTGCTCCAGCAAATTACCCATTTGTCAAGCTTATCCAGTCTGGTTGACTGAATGATGCAAATTAATAATTATGATGGGAAACACACAGGTGGAGGGCCTCTGAGAAAGTGTGCTACAAAGACAACTCCCTAACTCCTAAAGGCTACCTCTGAATCACTAAGGAATGTGGTAGCCCTGTTCTGGGGACCTAGTTCATTAGGGTAAGTGGGAATTGGAACAGCAGCCTCAGAACATGAGGTCACAGCATTTGAAAAAGTAATACTGATCAGGTAAAACCAATTATGTTTCCTCAAACCTTTGGGCTTTACTTATGACATAGTTCATACTCTAAGGCCCAGAGTTTGACACATACATAAAATTCAACAGGAGCAATAGCATATAAACAAAACGGAAGTGCCCAGGACTAGGGTTTGGAGTCCAGTCCTGGCTCAATAGCTGTGCAAAATTAGATAGGTTCCTTATCTTCTCTAGGACTCAACTTCCTCATCTACACAATGAGATGACTATATTATATAATCCCTAATTCCTTTTCAAATCTAAAATTTGATGATTGGAATTTGGATAAAACTTCTTGATTGTGTGGGCAGTCATACTTCGCAATGATTTGCACTGTTCAGGGGAAAAAAGTCATCATGTTATTTTATTAGCAGTATTTGGAACAATCAACATCTTCTGGATGAACTTGCTATAAAAAATAAACTATGAAATTTTCATATGCCTGTTGAAGTCCCTCCATGAACTAAAGAAAATTCAGGAATGCAAACATACTTTCTGGAAGTCAAATTAAATAGATCAAAATAATTTCACTGACAATAACAAAACTAATTTCTAGCCACTGGAGGCACTTAAAGCCACCCACTCTGTGCAAATGGATATTTGCTTTGTTATATGCAGGTGCTACCAAAACCTAATTTTCTGATTACAGGGCAACAGGGAACAATTTCAGGAAATCTTCAAACTTTTGTTCATGTTGCATCACACAATATAACACAGAGAACAGAGGTAACTTTTTCCATCAAAGCACCTGACACACAATTTGTGTTCCTCTAATTACATTTCTCCAGTGAAATAAACTCATTTTGGACTCATCTGTGTGAAATAACCAAGACCTTGGGGAGTCCCCTGCTCCCTACCCCTTCCCTATATCTTTTGAAAAAAAAGCAAGTCAAATGGGGGATGTATTGGGATTCGGTTTAGTAAGCTGGCTGTAAAAGTAAAGGCATTTAGATGGGGGTGGTGATTGAAATTGAAATCAGGGAAGTAGTTGAGTAAGCATAGAGGGATGGAAAACTGAAAGGCAACAATTTCAGCAAATATTTATTCAGTACCTAAAATGTACAGAGGTATTGGGATAGGCACTAAAGTGATTGAATAATTCCAGACCCCAAAATGCTAGCAGATAGTTCTCAGGGGAGTCCATATTGTTTGGTCCTTAAGTTGAAGGATGAGTGTCTTACTTTTTTGCCCCACATTTAACATTAAACAAAGGATGCGTTTTGATTTAAATCTCCTTTCCCCTCTTACTTCCCCCCTTCCTGGTATTTTCTCACAAAATCCACATTTAGTGTACACCTAAGAAGCATGAATACACACATACATCCTCTCTCTCACACACACACACACACACACACACACACACATTGTGACACTATAGGGTATGTTTTGGTCTTTATAGCTCTGATCACTAAAAGACAAGTCTGACCAATGGAATGGTCATGCAATTAATCAAAACCTGTACCACACAGAATAGACTGAAGTAGTCATTGAGTTAAATTGGATGCTGCCAGCAGGCACTAAGGCCTTAATGAAATAGCGTGGTCCAAATAGATTTTCATTAAAGTTTACAATAATGAAAATAAACACAATTCTAATGGGAAAAGTTATCAACTGCGCTGCTAAGAGAGAAAAATTCAGATAATGTTCAGAAAACCCACATTGATGATTAATATTATTGATGTTTAGTTGTTTCAAAACAATTACAATTGGAAGACTTCCCTCAGTACCCTGAAGACATACTTCTTTCTTATATGAATTTCTCTCTATATTCTCCCAATGTGGCTTTAAAATCTTAGTTAATGCTCATTCTTTCTCTGCACCTGTTTGTGATTAGGACTAAATTATGTGTTAGTGCATGTTACATTGAAATGATATTTTTCATAGATACTGTAAACCACCCTGAGGTGGTGATATCTGAGGTGTTTTTTTTATTATAGGCTATAAAAAACAAGATTTTACTATTTACTTTACAATTTTATTTGGTAGAAATGCATTTGCTCAATTCCCCAAATAGGCACTGTATAAAAATAAAAGTCAATTATCTGCCCTTGTAAGTATATTTGCTAAGACATTTGCCTACATATTTTCACTTTTATCTTTCTGTCTGAAGTATACACATTCCCATGGGTAGTAAGTCTATGCAATATTTTAGATTGCAGTATATGTATGGATATATGTGTGTATATACATATATATAAATGATGAAGCAAATATTTTCCAATCACATTATGTTATTTGTTCCAAGGAAGGAAAGAGGAAACAATTTTTTATTAATTGACATAATGGGAGTTAGATGTCAGATGAGCCAAAAAAGTAAATTCCAAAGTTTCTCATTAGATAATCTTGCCATATGTTTCAGCTTCATTCCGGAATACATCTCTCCCCTCAGCTATAGGTTGAACCCATATCGCAAAACTCTCATAAGGAAATTTAAGTTGGATTTGCTACACTCCCTTCTTGCCTCATCCTAAGCAAGATTCCTATCTATGGCTCAGTACCTAGAATGATGTATATACTTCAGTTATTTTGACAACTTAAAAAATTGAATTGACCTTATGACTACATACATTAATCACCTATTATTAGGAATTAAGTGGGATCTGTTAAAAATACATTAGATTCAGAAGTTCATATTCAACATAGTTCGAGTTGATGCTACATTATTACATGCTTGAGAATATAAGAAATGAATATTTAGTCAGAAAAATCACTCTACTGGCATGGTGCTCCATATCTAATAGAAACATCAAGGGAGTTTATGGCAGTAACCATCCATGTTACCATTCTCTAAGGTGGAAAACACCTTAATTTTCTTTTAATGACCTATAGATTTACTGTATCATTCAAGAATTAATCTAAAGCTTTCTTAAGTTGAAGAGAAGTGTTGATGATCCCATGTGCTTGGAAATGATGAACAATTTGTACTCCCTCAGTTTTGTGTAAATTATTTCTCCCTCTCCTTTTTTGCCATAAATTACTTCACTGAATCATCACAAGGACCCATTTGGTTTTAGTATTTTTTTTAGCATTTTTTCCAACCTCTATGAAAATGAGGAGTTGGAGGTAATGATTTCCAAGGTCCTTTCCAGTTCTAAATCCTATTATCTACTACATTCCTGTTCATCCTATGATTAATTATTAGTCGTTACTTTTCAAATACATTTTGAGACAATCTCTGGTATCTAGTCTTTACTTTGAACACAGAAGAAGATTTGCAACATGCTCCCTAAATGGAGAGATTGTCTCCCTCAGCTTTTTCATCTTATTATTCCTCAGGTTAATATATGATCCCTTAGGTTAATATATGATCAATAAGTCACTAACAGTCATGATTTCACTGTATGGTCTCTGGGTCCTGCAGGGATTAGAAAAACAGACTGTCTTAAGATTACACATCCTGTTGGAAGAACCTAAGTAAAGTGCTGTGCCTGTCCCACTGAATGGTCAAGCAGATGTAATTGCTGGCTCTGTCCTCCTCTAGGCCTTGTTTTCTTTTGGGGCTCCATGGACAAAGAGGTAAGCACAGGTCATGTTCCCCCATGCTCTAGGATAGCATCCATGTTTGTGAGAAGTACTTAATCTTCTGTTCTCCAGCTAAGCACTGGGTTTTCTGTTAGGTCAGTCTACTTTGGGGACTAAAGTAGAGTTCTAGGACCAGGGGTGGGAGTTTTGGGGAATGATCATGCAAACAGCAGACAGGAGAATTGATACTGATATACTGCATGAATGTTTTTTTTTAATTGATGCAAAAACTATTTACCCTTTTCTGAAGCAGCGACTGTGATGTTGTACCATGGTGTTTCCTCTCTGTCAAGGACCTTTGCAGTCTTAATGGTTCCAGTGTTAACATCAATGGTGAAAAACCTATCATCCTCAGCATTGTGGTCAATGGAATATCTATAGAGAAATTGAAAAGTATTCATTAAGTTTCATAATTTACAATGTAGAAGCAAAGTATCTTATGAATAAGTAGGCAAAATTTAAAAATCCAAAGTATTTGAAAAATACATATTCAAAAGTTTAAAAAGAAATTTTTATTTCAGTTACTTTAGATTTGACTTTCTTAAAGTCATATTTTAAAATATTTGCTTTCTGATTTACATGGCATAATTTTTTTGAAGAAAAAATTTTTATGGAAATGGAATTTTTGCATAATCTATAACAGTACAATAGTTTAAAAGCATTTATTAGGCTGCTACTATTGGATTCCACTCTTCCTTTGCCCTTCTCTGAATGAGGGTTTATGTAAAGTCTCTGGCTCATTCCTTCCTGAAGCTGACCCTCTATAGTCTATGCCTCATACTTCCCACTCTCAGGTTGCTTTTTGACGGGTCTGGGTCCATTTCCCCATCTACTCCCACCTCCAGCTTTGGACCTCTTGTTCCTAGAAGTACATCATAGCCATCTGCTTGGTCCCTGGACCTATACCTTTCTGAATTTCTGGTGTCTGACCTCAAGAGTAATTACCACTTATCCATTTGGACCACAAGCCTTTCTTTCTGAGTCTGTTAATCACTAGCTAATCTCTAGTGCATGGAGATCTCTAGCTCCTCCAGCAGTGGGCAGAAACACATATTCCCAACACTGTACTTGATGTTTTATGGGCAACTATGGAGTTATTTCCCACAATTTACAATTTTTATGAGAGAAAATATATTTGTGCATTGAAAAAGCTAATAACAATGTAATGTTGTACATAAATCCTCAACTGTGAGTTCTAGAAGACAAATAGAATGGACGATTTGTAGAAATATCACAGAAGAGGTAGAACTTGAGTTGAAATTTGCAGAATTAAAAAAAAGAGAGAGAATTCTGAGAAGCCAAGAGTAGTGGAGTTTATCTCAGGCAAGGGAAAAAGCAGGAATTCTTTGGTATGGAGTTATAAAAGGGGAATAAGCATCCATGCCTTATTTGCTTGTATAGCACTTCAGTTCTTGGAATGGTTTGTGGTTTCATTAATGTAGTAATGCAGGAATTCACTACCAATGCACATTTCAACAACTGCTTGCTTGCCTCTTGTCTCTGTGACTCATCTATTTTTTTATCCAAATGGGACAATACATATTAGGTTATATGCTTGCTCCACTGTTATAGATTGAAACCTTTTTTATCCTTTTTAAACTTAATTACTAGTCCTAGATAGTCATCTCAAGCTCACAGAGGTTAAAAGGCACATCCATGATCAAACAGCATTAGAAGCAGGATATGAACCCAGGTGTTCCTAACTCGAAGTCCAACACTCTGAACCACCACACCACACTGCCCCCTCTCTGCTGGAGATGTTCATCTTGTTCTTTGGTATTTTAAGGATGTTAATGTAACCACTTAAGTTGCCATCTCTTTCTCACTAAGTGATTAATCTCCCTCCCTTTCTAGTTATACATTTCCCCAATTTTATTTCTGATCCTTTCCCCACTAAAGTCAATACTGACAACAGGCTACATTCATCAATATATTCAAAAGCAATACGTTATTTTCAACAGGAGATGCCCAAGAGAGTACAGACCAGGGACTGACTCACATACCAAGCAAAGTTACCATGTATATGATACTAGAGCCATGTATTTCCAGAGAGCGGATTTTGCATGACTTTCATACTACTACCAAGATATTTAAACACTAAACTAGGCTTGGCCTAATGGATTATTTTTTTTTTTGAGGCAATCAGGAGTTCAGTGACTTGCCCAGAGTCACACAGCTAGTAAGTGTCTGAGGACAGAGTTGAACTCAGGTCCTCCTGACTTCAGGTCTGGTTCTCCATCCATTGCATCACCTACTTGTCCCCAATGGATTTTTTTTTGAAATTAATTTTTAATTTATGGAATAAAACAACATTTTCATAACATAGTATAATTAAAAAAAGATGATTGCAAATGAAACTTGAAATTTATGTATAACTTGCTATTCCTTTTAAATATATAATGAACTTGTCATGTAAATTTCTTTTTTTCCCCTTTTTTCCCTTCCCCAACACCTCCACCCCATAGATGGCCACCATTAGAAAAAATAAACTCAGATTTAAATAATTGGAGAAATATTAATTGTTCATGGGTAGTCAGGGCCAATATAATACAATCTTTATGGATTTCTGATTGAAGAACAAGACAATTTTTGAGCCAGTCAGTCAATAAAAGTTTATTAAATGCCTAACATATTTGGATTAATGTGCAAAGTAATGAGAATACAAAGAAAGGTAAAAGATAGTCCTTGCTATCAAGAAGTTCCCAGTTTAGTGGGAGAGAAACATATGCAAACAGAATAATTGGAAATAATCAACAGAGGCACTTCAAGGAGGATTTGGGGGAAAATACTTCCTTTAGAAGATGAAATTTTAGGTGGCACTTTAAAGAAATCAGGAGACCCAGAATGCAGAGATGAAGAGTACAATGAAAATTATGGGTGTCATTTCTCTCTCCCCAGATGCCTCAGTGTACTTCTAATTCCCTTTGGGCCTCTGCAAAGTGGATTTTGCCCATGCCGATCTTAGCACTGATGACTAAATAAAGTTTAGGAATGAAATGTGCTTTCCATTTTAATTGTGGGAAAAAAAGAAAGTAAAGGCTGATACAATGGTAATTATACATCCTTAGATAAACCTTGATTTTTTCTTTTCTCTTCTTCCCTGTGGAGGTATGTATCACTAATTCTACAATATGAAATTCTTCCATTCAGAATACTGATATTAGAAAAGCTGATTCATGCAGTTGCAATTGAATTTTACTTCAAGTAAAATTAAGTAGTTCTGCTTAACTGCCTTTATTTCTTGGATTGCTGCCTAGGAAGAAAAATGGGAACCTACAAAAGTGAAACCTGAGAAGCAAGAAGGGATTCAAAGCTAATATTGCTCAAAGTGTGATGTGTTCGAAGACAATTATTTATAATTAAGAAGTTGAATATTTCCATTAAATTGTTTACTTTGTTAGACTTGCTTCCAAATTTCTATGTGACAAATTGAAAGCACTCATTATTACTAGGAGCTACTTTTAAAATATTTTTCATGAAAATAAAATACAAAATAGTTTTCATTCTTATGTGGTCTGTCCCCTTTACCTTTATTAGCAAAGGCAGCACAGGGGTGGAAAAGAGAGCAAAATACGCTAAGGATAATAGTTTTTAGATGATCAGCTAATAATTTTAATGGTATTCTAGATGTGAGATCCCTGTGTAATGAAAAATAAATTGATATACACCAAGAAGAAAGAAATGAGGCCAATACTGGCAATCTCTTGATATAAATGAAATCAGAAAACAAAAGGCAGGTTCAGCAAAATGAGCGGAAGCCTTATAGGTTTACCTTGCAGACACAAATGAAAGAGCTTCTTTCACTCTGTCACAAGACAAGAAGTATCATTTCATGGGATACATGGTCATCACACCTTGAAATTCTCATAGTCAGCTTAAGCAAAAAGATCATTGCAAAGATAATTGCAACTTATTCATCAATATCTGTTACAGAGGATAAAGCAGGGTATTTCTGTGAATAATTGGCACAGTATCAATATACCTATTCAAATACAAGGAATTCAATAAGAAGGTAGGTAAAGGAAAGGACAAAAATATATGATTCAAGATTAAGAAATGAAAGTCATAAAGGTCTTATAGACTATACAGAAACCTATCTTCACATGGTTAAGGAACCTGTCCATCTTTAAAAAACATTTCAAAAACAGAAATTTACTATATTTCTAGCCACCAAGATTGGAATTATAACCACTTCTCCAGACGCAGTCACACCATTGACTAGTTGCTGTAATAGTTAAAATCAACACATGAGAAGGACAATCAGACAATTAAGATAGATCATGCTATAGGGGATATGTTGAAACAAATGGGGATTTTTAACCGGCAGGATAAAAGGCTTAGAGCAGATATGATAGCTGTTATTATCAAACGTTTGAATGGCTGTCAAGTAGAGGAGGTCTGAGAATTGATTTGTTTAATTTAGTTTTATTTCTCTTAGCCCCTCTGGTTGGAAGCTACAGAGAATCCGATTTCAGTTTGTCTGTTTTAGGAGGCAGTGACTTTCCCCCTCACTGAAGGTTTTTTGAGTGAACTCTACAATCACTTCCTAGGAATGGTATAAAGGAGGCTACTGGCCAAGCATATGTTGGACTAGATGGTTTCTGTGCTCCTATATATATCTGATAGTCTGTGAATCTCTGTGTCTCTGATTCCGCGAGTGTGAGCAAGGATGGGCACTGAAAGCCAACATGGCATCTTGGAAAGAAAGCAAGTTCACATCATGGGGAGGAAGAGCTGAGTCAAATCCTGCCTCTGAGATATACCAACTCTATGATACTGGGTGTGTCATAGCCTCTCACATAGACTGTAAGTCTCTTCAATGGAAATATGGAAAGGGAACAGGTGAACTTTCAGTGTTTTCTACAGCAGAACACATCTTCATAGTCATATAAATGACTAGAAAGTATAAAGACTATAAATTCTGTTGTATGTTGTTTGTTGATTAACAAAGGAAAAAAGAGGCTCTCATTTGATTGCACAAAATTCAGCCTTAAAATCTTTACTCCAACAAGGTGTCTCTCATGTCATAAGAATATAAAATTCTTTGACAAGATGCACTTACACAGAGGCAACTTTGCTTTATCAACACCTGATCATCAAAAATAAGTTAGAAATAAACAAGAGAAATGTATGTTTACAAAATATCAAAAATGTTTACCACTTCCTGCAAGGATATCTTTTGTAGAGCCAAATGGAAGGCAGATTTCAGAATGATGAGACCCTCCAGATGCTCCTGTTTGCAGATGTCACTGAGCATATTCTATGCAGTTCGATATACCACATGGATTTCTCAATGAGATCCAAAACCATTCAAATGAGATAAGCCTAACAATCCACACAGTAACCAAAATAAAACAAAACAAACAAACAAAAAAACCAAAAAACAAATGAAAGAAGAGTGCTCTTTGCTAGACCATGATAGGAAAGGCACTTCAGACAGTGATCTGGGTCCATAATGGAATAGCGAAAAAAAATATTCTAATTGAATTGCCTTTGGGAAACTGCATACTGTTTCAATAACGCCAACATTTGTTTTCTGTTTCTCTGTGTCCCTGTCTTTGTCTCTGTCTTTCTCTCTCTGTCTCTCTCTCATATCCTCACAGAGAAATATAGTTTTAAAGCACTAGCTGTATGGCTGTGAATCATGGAACACTGCAATGCAAGTGACCCAAACAGTATTTGATCCATTGCAAGTATAAGTAATGTACAACATATTAACAATGATAACTTATACTTAAGATATACTGTAAAATATATTGCTTAGGAAAAGCACAATAGACATTGGGGCTAGTTTTGTCATATAAATGCTAGTAGATGGACATTTTAGTTACTATACTTTTACAAAAGAAGTATTAAAATATCTAGAGGAAGGTCTAAAGCTTATTGGCTAGATCCTCTATGGAAGATTAATGGGAGGGACAGGAAGAAGAATCACAAACAATTAGAAGGGGTGAAATATAATCACTATTGGAGAGAATAATAATACTGGCTGAATTTTACATAGTAATTTATGGTTTATGAAGTGTTTTATAACTCTTATCTCATTTTATCCTTACAATAAAACTTCAAGATAAGATTAAGGATATTATATGTAGATAGGGAAATGAATTCATAGAGGTTAATTAATCTGCCTATAAACACAGAGCTAATAAGCATGAGAGGTGGAGTTTGAATGCAGAACTCTTCTGAGTTCTCCTGGACTCCCTTCCTGAGATCTTTTTTCTATGTCCTACTGAAATCAGAGATTCAATAATGAATAAAAACTTGAGCATTTATATTTTGAATATGCTTAATTGAACAAAAATTTAAATAATTCAGTGTCAATCTAGAATGACTTGGGCAGGTAGCTGGCACAGTAGTGAGAGTATATGGCCTGGAGTCAGTAAGACCTGAATTCAAATCCAGCCTGAGACACATAGTAGCTGTGTAACCCTCAGTATGTCACTTAACTACTATTTGACTCAGTTTATTCATCTGTAAAACGTACATTATAATAGCACCTTCCTGCCCAAGTCATTGTGACGATCAAATGAAAAATAACTGTAAAGTTCTTAGCGTAGTACTTGGTACATCACCACTATCATCATCATCATTATTATTAGTCTATGATTTTAACTAAGGGGCCTGAATCCTCAATCTATGACTTATGAAGAGCTTTTCATGACCTTATACTAGCAGTTGCATTACTGAAGCACTGAGTAAAGTAAAGGAATGGGAAGGAAATAAGGATTCATTAAAAATTACTACGTGCATGCACTATGCTAAGGGCCATACAGATACTTCCTCAGTTGATTCTCACAACTCTATGAAGTAAGTGGTATTATGATCACCATTTATGGTTGATGAAACAGACAGAGGTTAAGTGACTTGACAGGGTAGTGAGTATTTGAGGCTGGATTTGACCTCAAGTCTTTCTGATTCCAGGATGAAAGTAAGAAAGAAGTTCAAGATGACAAGAAGATAAAGTGAATATAAGAGCATAGAGCAAATATACACGATTAATTATTTTTACATGTTAGAAAAAAGCCCGAATTATGTTTAACAATGTAAAAATAATATATTTATATAGCCTCTTAGTGCCTTCTCTACAAGAATTATGTGACATATCACAAGTTTTAGTATCATCATTTTCAGTTAAGGAAACTGATACATATAAGGGGTGAGTAAAATACAAATAGTATGTGTTAGGGAGAGGACTGGAATCTAGATCTTCTGAATACCTGTCAAATATTCTTTGTTATGAACATTCTACCTCTCTAAAAAACACAGACATACACACAAACTGACACAGCAGAGACATGTGTGTGTGTGTGTGTGTGTGTGTGTGTGTGTATCCCATAAAGAATAAAAATTATGCCATTTCAAAACCTATGGCATTTCTTTCCATGAAAAAAGAAGTTATTTTGCTAAGTTCATAAATTCAGTTATCTCAAAAATTATACCCTCTAATAGCACCTACAACTTTTATGTTCTTATTCTCACTGTTTGTTTTTGTTCATTTTTGAAATTTACTCTATTTTAAAAGGAAAAGAAGTCTTAAGTTTATAGTTTTATCCTGTGGTACATAAAACCTAATGTATTAAATGAAGTTTCTTAGCATTTCTCCAAATTCTGGAGGTGGAATCAATGGACACTTCTCTTAATTTGAAATTAGGAGACCTGGATACCCATTCCAGTTCTTCTGTTGACTCCCTTTGTAATCATGGGCACCTCTAGGATTCAGTTTCTTCATCTATAAAATGAACGCCATGTACTAGATGTGCTCTAATTTCTCTTGCAACTCTACAGCCTAAGGAGAAGAAAAAGGAGGAAAAAAAAAACTACTTACTATGAAATGCCTGTATTAATTGAATCAATACCACCTTAGAGAAAAAATAAGTTTTCAGAAATGAAGCAACGATTTGTTGATTACTCTTCTTTTGGTCTTAGGATTTGAGAAATAGGAGTTAAGAATAGATCACTATAGCTGTGCTAGAGTTTAGGAAGACTCATTGTTTAAAAAAACAAACAAAAAACAAAATTATATTCCATGCTTCCTACTATTTAAAGATTCATTTCCAGTTAATATAAATTTAGGTAAAATGCAAATATCCCCTGGGAAGATAAAGTCTATCGATCACATTAATCAAATCTCTCTATTCCTAAATGAAACCTGTTTCTTTGGATAATCATGGGGTATTTGGGGGGTGGGGGGAGAAAAGAAGACATTTAGGAGCATGAGGAACATTGAAAACTTGGATGGAACACTGCATTGAATATCATGGGACAAGCCGATTAAAAACTTCTGGAAGACAAGGAAGAAGAGTGAAGAAGGTGGGAGAATGCCAAAGACAATCTGTCTACTTGGCATTTTAGCCTTGGGCATTGGTGTCTGTAATTACGTTCATTCTTGACTCTTCACTATACTTCAATTTGAACAAAAGCAGTAGCAAGATTTTATAGATTTTGCCTCTCTTAACTCTCACTTTTGTCAATTAACAAATATTTATTAAGTAGGTGATTTGTGACAGACAGGCGTGCATTGTGTTAGGTTCTAGGGATTAAAAAAAACAGAATCTAAGAAGAAAGTCTCCCCTCTCAAGGAATTTAGACTACATATAAATGTATTTCATATACATATATGTATGTATGTGTGTATATATGTATATATGTATATGTGCATATGTGTGTGTATACACACACATAGACATAGATGTGTGTACATAGATATCCAGATCTGTGTACAAATATATCCCAGTAAGGAAACTCTCTGCCAATGCAGATTGGTACCTTCTCTCAGAAACTTAAGTTGCCTTGTGCCCTGAAAGGTTGAGTCATTTGTCCAGGGTTAGGAAACCACAGTGGATCAAAGGTAGGGTTTGAGGCTGACTCTCAATCAGTTCATCTCCTTTGTGTATACAAAGTGAATAAAATGTAATTTGGATTTGGGAAGGCATTAAGAAGCTGGAGAGATCACCAAAAGTCTCATGAAGGAGATGGAATTTGTAACTGGTTTTGAAAAAAAGAAACAACACAGAAGAAGTGAAGGAAGACATGAAAAAGGGGATTACATAAGAAAATCATAATGGGGGGAGACAGGAGATGGAATGTTACATGTGAGGAATAGCAAGATTATGCAAAGGGAAACAATAAACATAGAAGAGTAGGTTAGAATCATGTGTGATGGTTTTTAAAGGCTGAATTGGAACAAAAAAATCTGTATGTGTTCCCAGGGCTAATAGAAGGCCACTGGAATTTGTTGCTCAAAGGAATGATGTGCTAAGAACTGTGCTTTGGGGAAAGCATTTTGGCCACTATGAGGAGCATGGATTGGAGGGGCAAGAAACAAGGCAAAGAGATGTATTAGGAGGCAATGGTATTTTTCCAGGCGCAAGAGCATGAGGCCTGAAAACAATGGATATCTTTGTGAGTGGAGAGATGGGGAGGAATGAAAAAGATGTGAAGAAAGAATTGACAAGATCTGCCAAGCACTTTGTCTTTGACCTGGCCTATATGTACTAATTAACTTGAAGTTCTTTCTCCATATCAGGAGTTGGTGATATTACTATGAAGGACTAGCAAGGCCCAAATCTCTTGGCCTTTCACACCATGGCTATCCCTCTTCACTTTCTCTCCACACACAATCTCAGCTCTCGGTCATGTACTTATTCCCTCTATCCTGGACTAGGGCAAGAGCCTCCTAATTGGTCTCCCTGCCTCTAGTCTCTACCCTCTCCAATCTATATTCCACACAGCTACAATGCATGTCAAACAATGTCATGAGTTCTGCCCAAGGAAATAATTTCCAATGACTTTCTTGTTCTAGAATAATCCTCAACAAGAAGGCCTACATCTCCTTTTCTAATCTTATTTCAGATTCTTCTCCTTCACACACTGTGAAACTGGAGAGCTAGCTATTCCGTGGTATATGGTATACTATACCATTCTATCTCCCATTTCTGTTTTTATTCCCCATATCTGGAATGCACTCGCTGATCACCTACACCTTCTCAAATCCTTTTCTTCTTTCAAAACTCCACTCCATTTACATGCGCAATTCCCCGATCCTCAAGGTTATTAGCATTTTCTACCTGCTGAAACTACTTTGTACATACTTTCTCTTTACCTAACTTGTCATTTTGTATACCTGTAATAAGACATAAGACCCTCAGGGCCAGGGCCTGTTGCAGCCTTGTCTATGTATTGCCAGCAACCAGAGGAGTATCTGGAACTTAGTAAATACATAATTAGTTTAAAAATTGAAGAGAATTGTATTCACGCTACTGAAAATCATCTTTTATACTAATTTGCACACAAATCCTTGAAGCTCTTGCTTGACTGTAGTAAATGGCAAAAAATCAAAATATGGACATCGTCATCATCATCATAACAATAACTATAGCTAACATTTATATAGTACCTACTATATAAATATATATTTATATGTAGAGACATATTTAATGTATTATATATATATATATATTTAAATATATTAGCACCATGTTAATACATTTACAAATAACATTTTATTTGATCTTCACAATAGACCTGGGAAATAGGTGCTATTTCTTCCCTCATTTTACAAATGGGGAAACTGAGGCAAAGGGTGTTAAGGTCACTTGCCCATGGTCACATAGCTACTTAGTGTCTGTGGCTGCTATTCCTGACTCCATGCCCTGCATGCTGTTCACTGCTCTACCTAATTTATTCCATTAGAGTTTACCATATTGTTCATAGCATTTTCTCACTTAATCATCATGTTCCCATATTTCTTTCCCCATTTAAAATTTAACTCCTGAAGTAAATCCAATGAATAATAATTCAATATTTCTTTAAGAAATAAAGCTAAAAATATAAAGTTTTAGATACATAGGTAGAGATTTATTTGTTTTAATGCAAAGATCTATGAACATTTAAAAATAAATTGATATCAATTGAAAAAAGCTGTGTGTGTGCGTGTGTGCATGTGTATGTATGCCCTTGTACAGCGCATGAGTGCTATGGGCATAAATGAAGAATATAAGTATTTCCTCTTAAGCCCCACTAATTGCAAAAGCCATTTTGGGATGTGTTATGTAACCTTTTTGATCAAAGAGGACATGAGAAGTCCTGAGTAGATTGGCCAGAATAACAACTGATGAATTCCTAATGAAACATAATTTGAATGTCATAATTTTGAACCTCTCATCTCATATTCACTGTCAACAAGTTTTTAAATCAAAGCAATACAATCTATTAATTCAACAAAACATTGTTCAAGGTTATAGAATTTTTAAAATATGTATATAATGTCAAAAAGATTAAAGAAAAAAGGGAGGTAGTGGCTGAGAAGAAATACAAAACCTCAAAATCAATTAATTATTTTGTAAGATAAGCATTTGATTACTATTTCCCCAGTACTATTCCTAAGCCTTACTCCTACCAAAAAGATCCTCACTTCTCTCAGGCTATGTTAACTTACCACAAACTCTGGCAGGTCATGCAAGACATTGACTGTAGCTCAGTGGGGACAGCTAGGTGGTACAGTAGATAGAACACATGGCCTGGAGTCAGGAAGACTCATCTAGCCTCAAACACTTCCTAGATGTGTAACCCTGAGCAAGTCACTCAACTGTGTTTGCCTCAGTTTCTCATCTGTAAAATGAGCTAGAGAAGGAAACGACAAACCCCTCCAACATTCACCAAGTAAATCTCAAATGGGGTTACCAAGAGTCAAACAAAACTGAAACAACAGAACAACAACCAACAATAGGAAAGGAAGAAAGAAAAGGAAGGAAGGAAGACAGACAGACAGACAGAAAGAAAGAAAGAAAGAAAGAAAGAAAGAAAGAAAGAAGGAGAGATGAAAGGAAGGAAGGAAGGAAGAAAGGAAGGAAGGAAGGAAGGAAGGAAGGAAGGAAGGAAGGAAGGAAGGAAGGAAGGAAGAAAGGAAGGAAGGAATGTGAGGAAGGAAGTTAGGGAGTTGGGCTTAAATCATGCTGGGAACTACAAGTTAACAAGTCTATCTTTATGCTCAAGAAATTTATATTCAAATGGGGGAAGATGATGTATGAAGAAGAGATAAGGAGGGGACAAGGAAGCTGTCAAGGAAGAGAGAGAGTTTGGTAAGTGAGTTAAGGCATGAATAAGTAGCAGAACCATAGTTCTTTTTAACTCTAATGTCAATTGGTTCCTTTAGCCAGTAATCCAGCTTTTTCCTGAGCTGCCTTGGTATCTCTTTTCATTAACTTCTTACACTAAGAGATCAGGTCTGCTACTTCTTTCTTCTATATCCCTGCAGTCCAAATGCAGTATTACGTGTACAGCATGGACTCAGTGAATGTTGACTTTTTATAACCAGCAGCACCTCTGATGATAAGATATCCTACTTCCTATGTTTGCCAGAAGGCAAGAGTAGTTTGCTTGACTGCCATCATAACCTAAAGGAGACAAACCTGGCTCACTGTACAGTATTTTCAGGAACATCTCTTGGACTCTGTTAACAAATGTATTTTTTTAAATATTTCTTGTAAGTATGAATGCAAGCAACAATACAAAAAGGAAAAGGAAATAATGTATCTTGGCATGGTATGTAGCCTCATTTACTTGTTAATGCCTTTCAGGGTTTGTCTACTCAGATGGAGTTGAAAAATCATGGAAACCTTAGATAATAGTAGGCACCCAGTCTGTATAACTCAAGACGCTTGAGAAACTTTATTGTGGTACTCAGTAGTTGTTTTGACTTCAATTATCCAGTTAATCAACTCACCATTGCCTATGTAGACATAGATTCAAAAAAATCATTGGGGTTTCCCAAAGTTATTTGTCTTTTGAATAAATGGATATTGTAGCTTATTGAAGGCAACAATTTCAGTTCATGTTACTATAAACAATTCTTGATCTTTATAAGCCTTAATAAAATTATATGTCCATTTAAAATTGTAAATAATTTTATAGCAATTTCCTTGGGTAATTTTAAGTAGACTTAAAATAATGAAGCCTCTCCTTTTTTGGCACATTAGATTTACGTGTGAATGGTGTCATAGATTTTCCTTGAAATACGGCTCACAATAAAAGTTATTTTTGTAAGTTTTACTGACTATGATCAATAGCTAGGAGAAAGTTTAATCAATATAGCCCCCTGGGATCCTGCAGCAGCTTGGCCTATCCTTTAGCTAACAAAGAGTCACAAAAATGCAATCCATCTAAGGTTCATTAAAAGTTTTAAGGTTCCCTCAGCTGACTTAGGGAATGTAATTTATTCCAAAACCATTCCTCTGAAAGTGTCACTTTGAAAACACAAACCATAAGGGTCATTTCTCTACCTGGTCTGCAGTATATTATACTTAATGAAATAAGCCTGGTGCATTTGCACCTGTGGTGATTGAAATCACTTACACCTTTTTGAAAGTTTACTATCTCTCTGAAACAGAGGTCTAATTCTCAGAAAGAGAAAACAATCCTCTATACAAGCAATTATAGTGAGACTTCAAGTAATTTATCCTTCTGAAAACTGAGAAGGCATAAGCACACCAAAAGATCCTGAATTTCAGCAAAGGTATGAAACTATTTCCACATAGCTCTTTTTTCTTGGACAATTCTAAAATGACTATCTCATGGTTAACTTTCCATAAAAAAATTCCAAATGCTTTCACAGGCACTTTTATTAGGTGACCCTGATGATGACAATGATATTTATATCACTTTGATGTAATGGTTGAGACTGAATTTAGGACTAGGACTGCGTTAGACTCAGAAAAGGGAGACTCAAGGTCTACTTCTCCCTCTAACCACTATTCATAGTTAGACCTAATACAGGTTACATCACCTATCAATGCCTCAATTTACTTACCTATAAAATAAGGGTACTGAACTATACAACCTCCCAAGTCACTTCTAACTCTGAAATTCTCTTATTTGTTATTCCATACATGTTGAATTAGTTAGCAATGCCTGGTAGAGAAGGAACAGGTTTTATGATTGCAAAGTCAGATAGATATTACTCTATGGCAAAACTGACTTCCTAAGTAGGACATAACTAGAATACCTACAGACAATACTGATATACTGCAATCAGATTCTTCATTTAGGAGGGGGAAAAAGTTTCTATTAAAACACTAGAATTGATTCTTGTCCTCAATCTTGACAAGCATTTGTGACCTTAGGAAATTGCTTAGCTTTTCAGAGCTTGTGTTTCCTCAGGTAAAATGAAAGGGTTGAACCAGGTTCTATTTAAGGTCCCTTCCTGCTTTGACATTTTGTGAGTCTATATTTACTTAACCACTTAAGTATTAATCTAGGCTTTAAAGAAAGATTATAGGAATGGGATATATTATGTTAAAGCTACAGTTGGAGAAAAGGATTTGTAGACTCCATTAAGATGTCTTTTTAACCACTTTCTCTAAAATGAACTTCCTGCCCAATCTCCGCATTTGTCATATTACACCATGCTAGTAAAGTAAGCTGTATGAAGGTAGAGATTGTGTTATGTAAACTTTATTTCTCCATTGGTGCTTTTCATGGCTTTAAGTGCATACTGAATGCTTTATAAATATTGAAATGAGTTGAATTAATTCTATTATTGCCCATTAACTTTTTTCTAGCCAGAAGTCAGTTATAAGAGCTATAGCTCTCCCTTGTAAATAATGTGTTTTTTTCCATATTAGTCATGCTGTGAAAGAAAACATGGGCCAAAAAAACCCTCAAGAAAAATAAAGAAAGTAAAAAAAAAGTATGGTTCCATCTGTATTCAGACACCATTAGGTCTTTGTCTGGGGCTGGATAGAATTTTTCATCTTAAGTCATTCAGAATTATCTTAGATCATTGTATTGCTGAGAACAGCTCATGCACAGCTGATTATCTGATACCATTACTGTTACTTTGTACACAGCACATTTCACCTTGCCTCAGCTGGTTTCTGAGAGCCTCCTGCTCATCATTTCTTACAGTGCAATAGTATTCAATTATAATTGCATAGCACAATTCCTCAGTTGATGGATATCCCTCCACTTTCCAGCGTCCTACCACCAGAAAAGAGGTGCCATAAATATTTCTGTATTTATAGGTCCTTTCTCCCCTTTTTAATCTCTTTTTTGGATATAGACCTAGTAGTGATACTGCTAGATCAATGGGTATGCATGGTTGCATAGCCCTTTGTGCATAGCTCCAAAATGTTCTAAAGAAGGGTTGAATCAGTTCAGAACTCCAGCAATAGTGCATTCATGTCTCATTTTCCCACATCCTCTCCAACATTTGCAATTCTCCTTTTCTGTCCTATTAGCCAGTCTAATAGGTATGAGGTAGTACCTCAGAATAATGTCAATTTGCATTCCTCCAATCAATAACGACTTAGAGCACCTTCTCATATAACTATAGACAGATTTGGTTACTTGATCTGAAAAATGTTCATATCTCTTGATCAGAATGGCTCTTATTTTTATAAATTTGATAGAGTTCTCTATATATTGGAGAAATGAGGCCTTTATCAGAGAAATTTGTTTTTGTTTTATTGCTTCTTGATTTCTCATAAAGTCATAGTTTCCCTGTGTTCAGTTCTAATTTTTAAGGAATTAATTTCTTCAGTGAGTTTTTATATATCTTTTTCCATTGGGCCAATTCTACTTTTTAAGTAGTTTCTTTTTTTTCTTCAGTGAATTTTTGTGCCTCTTTTCCCATTTAGACAATTCTGTTTTCATGGCATTCTTCTCCTCATTGGCTGTTTGTACCTCTTTTACTATTTGGCCTAGCCTGTTTTATAAGGTGTTATTTTCTTCAATTTTTTTCTCCTTTATCAAGCCATTGACTCATTTTTTCCATGATTTTCCTGCATCACTCTTGTTTCTCTTCCCAATTTTTCCTCTACCTTTCTGGCTTGATTTTCAAAATCCTTTTTGAGCTCTTCCATCACCTCAAATGAATTCATATTTTTCTTGGAGGCTTTGGATGTAGGAGCTTGAACTTTTTTTATCTTCTGAGTGTGTGTTTTGATATTCCTTGTCACCATAGTAACTTTCCGTGGTCAGATTTTTTTTTCTGTTGTTTGCTGATTCCCCCTCTTTCTTGACTTTTAACTCTTTGTTAAAGCAGGGCTCTACTTCCAGGGTGGAGGGTGCACTGTCCCAAGCTTGTGCCGCTATTTTCAGAGATATTTCTAGGGACTCTTAGGTTTATCAGTTCTTCCTGGGTGATGTGATCTAAGGAGAGGTGTTTACTCCTCTCTTGGCCTGTGCTCTGGTCTGTGAGCCACCATAAGCAATCTTTTCTGCAATGGAACTCTGAGGAGGGTTACAGCTCCACTGTGGCTGCAACCTCTGGTATGCTAGTGCTCCTCCTCACTCTGGGACTGCCACCAAGGACTGCCACCTGACCAGAGTATGGGCAAAGCAACAGAGTCATGCCTCAGTGCTTGCAAAGAGGCCCTTGAAATCTTCTTCTGACCAGTTGTGCAATCCCCTTACTATCTGTGGGCTGAGAGCTGCAGAAACACCTGTTGCTGATTTCCGTGACTCCCAAGATCTGCTCCTGGTTTTCTTGGGCCCAGTTGGAGCTGGTGCGGCCTGGGCTGAACTGTGCTCTGCTCTCAACTAGGTGTGATAGATCTTTCTTCCTGACCTTCTAAGTTGTCTTTGGCTGGAAAATTATTTCACGTCATCCTTTTGTGGGAATGTCTAGGAAATGTTTTATGGCATTATTTAAAGGTGTTTGGAGGAGGGCTCAGACAAGCCTTTTCTCTGCCCTCTTGGCTCTGCCTCTGAGCTCTCCCTTCTTAACTCTGTTTCTCACTTAATTCAAATGTAATGTGAAAAGCTAATAACTTCCCAGATCATACCAATTGTGGCTTACCCATTTGCTCCCATAAACTAATGGGAATTTTCACATTTATTTGCATTGCATATCAAGTAGTCCCTTTTTCTGTAGTCATAGATACAGATCATAAGAAATAGAAGGAACTTCTAGATAATCTGGCCTAAATCCCTTTTTCAACAGTTGAGAAAACTGAAGGCCATGTTTCCTAAATTCCTACTCTATGAGTTCCATTTACATTAAAGAAAAATGGCCGCAGCAAGATTAAAAAAAAAAAAACCAAAACAAAACTTGAGCCTATGTCATTTGCTTATAGAATTTCCTTTTAAAGGAGACTAGCCTCTTGAATTGGAAGAGGAAATGGCAAACTATTCCAGTATCTTTACCTAGAAAATGCCAAATGGGGTTATGAAGAATCGGACACAACTGAAAAGTGACTATATAACAACGTCTTTAGTAATTAAGAACCTAACTTGAAAATAATAATAATTGTGTGTATACTTGTCTAGCTGTATTTCTGTATCTGTGTATCTATATCTATGTTTATGGTTTGAAAAATGCTTTACAAACATTCATTTCACAATAACCCTGGGAGATAGCTGCTATTATTATTGTGATGATTCTGTTGACGAGGAAAGTGAGGCAAACAGAGATCACATAATTTGCCTTGGGTTACACAGCTGATAAACGACTGAGGTCACATTTGAACTAGGTTCTTGCTAATTCCTGGTGCCACACTCTCAGTAATCCATGGGTGAGTAACCTATTGCCTCAAGGCCTCCTTTGGCCCTCTAGGTCCTTGTGGCCTTTTAACTGAATCCAAGTTTTACAGAACAAATCTTTTTATTAATGGGATTTGTTCTGTGAATTTTGGATTCAGTCAAAGGGCCATACTTGAGGACCTAGAGAGTCATATGTGGTCTCAAGGCTGCAGGTTCCCCACCCCTGACATGGCACATTTTGAACAGTTTAAGCACAGCATTCCCCCCCCCCCATATTTTACAAAGTCTTATTGGATTTTTCCAAGCTATGTTCTTTTGTGTTAACCATTCAAGAGTACACAGCTATATCTCCAAGTTAGTTAAAAATAAAAGAACAGTATTAAAAATATTCCCTACTCATGTAGCACCATTATAGTTTATTGAGTAAGGGAGGTGGAGACGAGACACGATCAGTCCTAAGCCCCAGGGAAATCACTTTGGCAGCTGAATGAAGGGTAAAATGGAATTAAGAAGTGATTGGATATAGGGAAACTAACCAGAAAATTATTGCAATTTCCAAGCATAAGATAATGATGGCCTGCACAAAGGTGGTAGCTATATCAGAGAAGAAAAGGGGGTGTATACAAGAGGTATTAAAAACATAGAACTGCCACGATTTGGCAGACATTGGTAATGAGGGATGAGTGTGAGTGGGGAATTGAGGATGATATACGGGTTGTGACCCTCAATGACTGAGAAGATTGTGATGCAGTTGACAGTAATTGGCAAGCTAGGAAAAGACTTAAAGGAAAGACAACAATTTCTGTTTTGGACATATATAATTTAAGATCTCTTTGAGGCATCCATTTTGAGATGTCTAATGGGCAGTTGTAGGTACAGGACTAGAAGTCATGAGAGAGACTGGGAATAGATAACAGATTTTTAATCAACTACATGGATCTGATAATTCAGTCAAGTTGAGCTGATAATATCAACAAGCTAGATAGTAAAGTAGGAGAAGAAAAAAGGGCACCAGGATAGAACCATGGGGGATACCTATAATAGTTAGTGGGTATGACCTAGCTGAAGATCCACCAAAGGAGACTGAGGAGTGATCAGAGGAGGAGGAAAACCAGGAGTAAGAAGTCTCAAAAAAAGCCTATAGAGAAGAGAATATTAAGGAGAAAAGGATGATCATTGTCAAAACAACACTGCCAAAAGTTTCAGAATTGTAAAGGATGAGGATTAAGAAAAGTTTATTTAGATATGGCAATTAAGATATTATTGGTAACTTTGGAATGAGAAATTTCAGTTGAATAATGAAATTAGAATCCAAACTGCTGAGAATTTAGAAGAGAGTGGGAAGAGAGAAAGTCAAAACAGAAATTTTATATAACTTTCTCAAGGAGTTTATCCACGAAAGGAAAAAGAAATACAGGGTGACAGCTAGTAGGAATTGTTTGAACTAATGAGGGTTTTTTTGAAGGAAATCAAGGAGATACAGACATGTTTGTAGCAAGGAAGCAACCAGTAGGCAGAGAGATCAAAAATTAGTGAAAAAATTCAGGATGAAAGAAGCAGTCTGGTAGAGAAGATAGGATGGAAATGGATATAGTAGTAATGGTAGATATAGAGGGATTTGTCTTGACAAGAAAGGCTACCTGATTATGTCAAAGAGGGGGAAGGTATTGGTTGTCACCTGAGCAATAGGAGATAAGGAGTAATGGAGAAGAGGAAGCTCTAGGAAAATTGGATAATTTTTTTTTCAGTGAAGTATGAGTAAGTTTGACAGCTAAGAGAGTAGGGGAAGGGGATGCTATAAGAACTTTGAAGATGGATGAAAAGGTTAGGAAAAGCCACCATGGTGATATAATGAATTAACTAGGGAGGTATAAAAAGACTGCTTCGCTATAGTGAGGAAGAGAGGTAATTAGTGCCTCAGCTACCACGGTCCAAGCAGTGGTTCTGAATATTGTTTTAATGGCAAATGAAATATCTCATTACACCAGGAATTCACTTATATCTGAAGTCAAAAAATGCTAAACATATGCACATTCATATATACACACGTCTATGTATGTATATCAACACATACATGCATACACATACATATACATATACAGAAATAATATTCATCTCCAATGCTGTACCATGAGCAGCTTCTAAAGTGATATTCTTCTCTTCTCTTCTCCTGAACACTAGTTAAAATGGAGCTTCTTTGCTTTGAACATGGACTATGTCTGAATAATAGTAACTAAATATTGATAATAGACTTTCCGGCTTATGGAGTGTTTTGAATACATTATCAATTTTGATAATCACAACAGCTCTGTGATAAAGTATTATTATTCCTTTTTTACACACGAGGGAACTGAGACTTGGAGAGGTTAAGTGATATTACTTTGGTCAAATAGTTAGTGGGATTTGAAACCAAGTGTCTCTTTAGTACAAATGTAATGACATTCCTGGAGTAAGGAAGACATGAGTTCAAATCTAACCTCAGATGCTTACTAGCTGTGTGACCCTGGACAAGTCACTTAACCCGGTTTGTCTCAGTTTCCCCATCTGTAAAATGAGCTGGAGAAGGAAATGACAAACTTCTCCAGTATCTTTGTGCCAAGAAACAGTGCCTTCCCCCCCACAAAAAAAATGCAATCATGAGGAGTGGGAAATGACTGAAAAAAAATGAACAAAATGACACTCCACAAAAAAACAAATCAGTTTTGTGAAAGGGTAATGTAGTATTGTGAAGTGATACAATGGACAGAACATTAGATTTGGCATTCAGAACATCTGGGTTCTACTCATAATCTAATATTTATAACCTCCTAATTGGTATTTCTTCTTCTAGTCCCTCTCTTCATCAATCCATCCTTACACAGCTACCAAATTTATTGTCCTAAAACACAATTGTGACCAAATTATCCCTCCACTCAAAAACTTTCAATGGCTTCCTGTTGCTAATAGGATAAAATAACTAATTTTAGAGTCTGGTATTTAAAGCCTTCCACGATATGGTTTCCATGTTATTTTCCAGGAAAATTCCATATTACTCTCCTTTCTAAACAAAATTTACCCCTCTATCATTCTCAAAACTAGACTTTGAAATGCATTCCTTTTGTGGAAGAGATGGAACTTCTATACCTTCTCATCTCTGCCTTGTAGAATTCTTAACTTCCTTCAGACCAAAGATCAAGTGCCAGAGCCCTTTCCTGATTCCTCACAACCCCATGCTCCCTTTGTCTCTTGAATGCCTTTGTATTACTTTACATATAGTTTATATATTTTGTATTTATTTACTTTACTTTTTTCCCCACTCCAACAGAATAGAAGTTCTCTGAAATAGGGATTTTTCAAAATTTGCAAATTTTTTCCTGAATTAAATTCAACATTTATGAACAAACCATAATCCAGTTGCTGAATCTCTTTACTTGAAAAAAAATAACTTTCTGTAGCCCTATAACAAAAAGAACCAGTACTCTTGTGATTCCTATGCATCTTTCTGGTGATTATTTGAGACTCAACAATTATTTGAATAGTCTGTATTTGAATGATATTGTTTTAATTTGTCTTTTACCATAACCTAAACAAATTCTTTTCACCATTATTTGTATGTTCTCCCTACACAAATTACCTTTTAAGCAAAAATCATAGATTTAGAGATGAAAGAGATCTTAAAATTAATCTAGCCCAATTCCCTCATTTTAAAAATATGGACACTGAATCCAAAAGAAGTGATATACCAAAAGTCACACCAAGAGTAAGAAGCAGAGCTGGAAATTTTAACACAGGCCTTCTGATTGTATGTGCTGCCTGCTATCTGTATACATATTGTATTCCCAATTTGAGTACAGGGATATTTTTGCCTTTGCATTCATGTCTGACTGTGGCTGATCAGACCAATATGAGATCTGAAGGCTCTACCACAGGTCAGGCACAAACAGTCCATATGAACATTTAGTATGGAGACATCTTTAAATTTATGGTTTTTGTTTGTTTTTATGGGGTTTTTATTTGTTTCTTTTATTTGTTTTTATTTTTTGCAATTTTGTTCTGCTCAAAGAGCACATCACCTTCTTCAAGGTGAGCACACCATGGGCCTTCCTGTGCCAGTACCTGCCAAGTCTCCCAATCAATTCCAAAGTTCTTGAGAGAGATTTTGAGAGTGTCCTTATATCCCTTCTTCTGATCTCCATATGAGTACTTGCCTTGCATGAAATCTCCATGAAATAGTCTTTGAGTAGCTGCTTGAACCTTCTATTGACTTCTATTTTTCCTTCCCAATTTAGTACTTTTTTTTGTTGTTTTGTTTTCAGACAGTGTTACCTCAATACTAAGAGACAACATGGTTCTGAATTACTTAAATGAATGTTTTTGTGAAGGTTCTATTGTTGTGTAATTGCAAGTTCCCAATATGAATTGGTAAAGAACCAATCTTTACTATCCTCTTTGAAGTCTGAACATTCCAGCTAATGGTTCCAGGAATTGAATTACAAAAAGCTGGATTCACAGGAGTCTTCTACAAATGCTTCAAAGATTTAAAAGTTTCTTTGCCAATTCTACAAATCTAGAGTTAATTGCATTTCTGGGTGCATTGAAAGTACATCTCTTCAGTACAATTTTACTTAATTAGTACAAACATTTGTTCCTGGAAAGGCAAAGGTGTAAGACTTGCTTTTTTGTTTGTTAAATTCAGGGTTTTTTTTTATTATTATTATGAGATGTACATATCCAAGGCACTTATACAGGATGGACAGATTTTTATTAAAATTAAGAATAAATATTATGTATAATTATGGTGGAAAGATAGCTATGAATTTATTCCACTTGAATGATGTCCCTGCAACACTTATCTTACATGTATAGCCTATTTTTTCAAAGAAATTAAAGAAAAACAATTCGCATTTATTCTTTTTATAAAGTTAGTTATTATTGAGGTAGATAATGGTTTTGTGGGGCAGTAGCTAAAATCAACCTGATAGGATAGTCCTCCACCTCAAAAAATGGTATTGTTGTTTTAAACATATATGTCCCTGAAATAACCCTTTGTTGTAACCTTTCTTCTTTATCCCTGGACTTAACAACGTAGTATCATAGGTAAAATGAAAATGATAGTAATTTTACTATATACTTCAAGAAGTTACACTGAGGAGCAAATAAGGAAATGTACACCTCAGGTTTTGTAACAATAATGCACTATATTATTAGAGTTATAGTGCTAATAATAATAATAACTAGGGATAATAAGTATTTTCTGAATATTAAGCATTATTCTGAGAAAATTAGATGTTTGCTTATAAAGTATAATTTGAAGGGCACTGCTGTATACCACTCATCTCACTCACCAGCTTGTAACAATACCTAAAATATCCACTATTAGAAATACATGTCTTTGAATTAAGGTATTTGGTTTCATCTATAGAATTTATTTAAACACCATATCATCAGTCATTAATAATTTTGGCCCTATTTATTTTCAATGTTCCATGAGTTAGGAAATTAGTAAAGTCTTAAAAGAATAAGACAAAAACAGAGATATTTTATGAAGTAAAGACGAGAAGGTGAGAGTGCCCTAGGAGGGAAATCCTGGTTGAACCATAGCAATGGGCAGCTAGGAGGGAGCATAAAGGCTGCAATAGGCTTAAGGGCATGGAGGTAGGTGGAAACTGATTAGGAGCCTGTAAAGGCAATCAGTGAATGGGAAGATCTTCCCTGCCCATTTCAGTGGGCTTCGGGGGTGGGGCTCTCAGGGTCCTGGGGGGAGTGGCTAGGACTGGAGCCAATGGAAGCCTGCGGTGGGAGGAGCTTGCTGAACAGTTGAGGCAGAGCTGAGAGGCAGTTGGTGAGGCAGTTGATGAGAGCAGTTAAGAGCTGAAGGAGAGAGGAAGCAGTCAGATAGCTAGAACACAGCGGCAGAAGCGGCAGCGATGGTGGCAGGCACTACAAAAAAGCAGGACTGACCCTCATGGAGATCGGAGAGTGCTGAGCAGGCGCTTGAGGCCAGTGGGTGGTCTTCTTGCTGGAGGGCCCTGGCATTGGGGGGGAAGCACCAGTATGGCTTGGCTTGCTGCCATAATGCTTTTCTGTGGTCTCCTGGTCACTATTGTGAGATGTGCGTACTGGTTTTGGAAGGTTCTTGCCAGGATGTAGAATTGGGGACACTGGTCTGTGCTTCTGCTACTTTTGAGTTTCAATAAATGCTTTAACTACTGTGCCTTCTACTTAAAGAATTCCTTCTATCCTGCGATTCTGGACCATTACGGCATATTCATGATTATCTTTGATGTCATGAATTCTGCCTTACTGATATAGAGCCCCAGAGAAGGAGATGAAATTTAGTCTTAGGTATTTTAATGAACAATTACTATTTGTAAAACACTGAGTTTGAAACCCTGAATACTATGGTGATTTATCAAGATATATTAGTGCTAGTGCCAGCCCACAGATAACTTAAACTTTAATAGGGTAAACAAAGCATGTTTAAAGTAATTATAATAAACCATATCATACATCAGAAGGCAAGCTAAATAACATTGGGGTTAAGAGGAGAAAATATGATTTTCAGTTTGGGATATGATGGAAAGTTTCTTGGGTGATGTGACAAGCAAGAGCCTGAGGAATTTCAGCAGATAGATCTGGGGCAAAAAGGGATGTGTAGGCAGATGAAATAGGATAAGCAAAGAAGCATGGAAGCTAAAAAGTAAGGATCATTCAGGAAAAATAAATAGCTCATTTTGGCTAGAGTATAACACAAATATAGAGAAATGCTGAGTTAGAAGGCTGGCAAGGTAATTTGGAATCAGACTGTAGGTAGAAAATCTTCAATCTAACTGAAAGTATAACCTCTGTTCATAAGGTTGCCCTCTTACCTACTTTGAGTTATTTTTCATTTCTTGGGCAGGTGTGATGAGGATTCAGGAAGAAAGAGAAAGTGTGTGTGTGTGTGTGTGTGTGTGTGTGTGTGTGTGTAAGTAATTTCTCATTATCTAGACATTACTATATCCCAACTCCACCCCAGGCATCTCAGAAAATGTAAAAAATTGTGAACAAGGTTGTAGAGAAAGTAGGAGAAATAAAATCAAATACAGTAGTTGGATGTCCTTGCAAAAGGAGAGAGTGTGGCAGAACCAAGATAATGGATTATGGGCAACTACCCAGCTGAACTCTCCCAATATTCCCCTCCAAACAACTTTAAAATAAACCCTCAAATTAAATTTTGAGGTCAGTAGAAGTTGTCTGTGGTGCCAGGGTAGAGGCCTCTCTGGAGACCACACATGCTGTTGGGGCAACAGCATCAGCAGCAGCAATAACAACAGCTTTGGAGCTTTCAGCCCAGAGGCAGTAAGGGGGTTGGACAATTACTCAGAAAAGATTACAGTGGACCCTCTAAAGGTGTTGGGTACAGCTGGGGCTGATTGGCAGCTCCATTTTCCGTATGGGTTGTAGTTCCAGGGTGGAGAGGAGTGCTGGGATTGGTCACTAGGGAACAATAGCTCTGGTCAAAGCATGATGAAGAGAAAAGCCCTAGCCTGTGCAGTTGCAGGGGACCAGGGTCCTTCCTGTGTTAAGACCAGACTTCCCAGGATTATACCGCCTTGGAAATACTGAAAACTTGAAAAGACCCAAAGCTATCTCTGAAAACAGAAACATGAAAATGCCTGGAGCCTGGAGCTTTACACAGTGCTTCCCCCACCCTAGGGGAAAAAGTTCAACTTTAACATAAAGTTTAATCAAGAAATACTCTGGAGGAATGAACAAACAACAACAAAAAATAATTTTGCCATAAAAAGCTATTATGGTGGCAGGAAAGACAGACATAAACTCAAAAGAAGACAAAAAATGTGAAAATAGCTACAAACAAAACCTAAAAGAGAGATGTTAATTGGACCCCAGGCCCAATATAAATTCCTGGAAGAGTTAAAGTGAGTGGTAGTGGAAAAAATTGGTAAAAGAAATGAGAGGGATGCAAGAAAATTTTGAATAGCTTGGTAACAGAGGCATAAAAATACTGAAGAAACGAACTTCTTTAAAAACAGAATGGGCCAAATGGAAAAAGGAAGGTACAAAAATCTCACTGAATTCCTTAAAAATTATAATTGGGCAAGGAGAAGCTAATAACTCTATGACACAACAAGAAATAATGCAGTAACACAAAGTCAAAAGAACAAAAAATATAGAAGATAATGTGAAACATCTCATTGAAAAAACAACTGATGTGGAAAACATATTGAGTATAAGTAATTTAAGAATTATTGGACTACCTCAAAGCCACCATCAAAGAAAGAGAATATACATCACATTTTTAGAAATTATCAGGGAAAGCTACCATGATATCTTAGATCCAGATCTGTTTGTTGTCCTTCATGCTTGAAGAGGACCAAAATGATAGAGGGTCAAGATAGATACAGGGTGTCTAACCATGGCTGATCAGACCATTATAAGCTTGGAAGGCTCTACCACAGGTTGGGCACGAGTAGTCCAAATAGTTGGGCACATGTAGTAGATTAGGGAAAGCATTGGCTAGAAGCAAAATAGATTTTTGAGCAGGGACATGATAAAAAGAGAGAGGAAGAAACAGAAGACATTTGGATTAAGGGAAAAACACAGTCATTAATCATAACTGAGAATATGAATGGAATGAGCTCACCCATAACATGGAAGCACATAGCAGAATGATTACAAACCAGAATCAAACAATATGTTGTTTACAAGAGGCATACTTGAAATAGAAAGACAGACACAGAATTAAAATAAAGGGCAGAAACAGAGGCTAATATTCATCTGAAGTAAAAAAAAAGGCAGAGGTAGCAATCATGATCTCATAAAAAGCAAAAGCAAATACAGACCTAATTAAAAGAGCTAATCAGGTAAACTACATTTTTCTAAAAGCTAAAATAAAAATGAAATAATATAAAAATTATAGAAAGTTTGTCTGATAAATACCTTATTTCTCAAATATATGGGGGACTGAGTCAAATTTATTAAAATAAGAGCCATTCCTCAATTGAAATGAATATGCAATTTTCAGAAGAAGAAATCAAAGCTATCTATACTCATACAAAAAATGCTTAAGTCACTGTTGATTAGAGAAAGGCAAGTTAAAATAACTCTGAGGTAGTACCTAACACATACCAGAAATGATAGTTGTAGAGGGGATAAGAGAAAATAAATACACTAAAGAACTACTAACAGAGTTATGAATTGGTCCAACCATTCTAGGAAACAATTTGAAACTATGCCCAAAGAGCTATAAAACTATACATACCTTTTGACCCACCAGATGCTACTGCCAGATTTGTACTCTGAGGGATTAAAGTAAAACAAATCATCTCTGTGAACAAAAATATTTATAGCAACTCTTTTTTGTGGTGTCAAAGAATTGAAAATTGAGGGGATGCTCAGCAATTGGGCAAAGGATGAACATGTGCCTATGATTGTGATGGAATATTGTTGTGCTATAAGAAATGATAAGGAGGTGGTTTCAGAAAGAAAAAAACAAACTTGGCAAGACTTATAGCAACTGATGCAAAATGAAGTGAGAACTGGAAGAGCATTGTGCACAGTAACAAGAATATTGTAATAATGATCAACTGTGAAAGATTTAGCTACTCCAATCGATAGTGATCTCAAATGCTATCTACCTTCAGATAGAGAACTGATGAATTCTGAGTACAAATTGAGGCTTATTTTCTCACTTTATTTTTCTTTCTATATATGGCTAATATAGAAATATGTTTCACATGATTTCACATGTATAATTGATATCATATTGTTTGCCTTCTCAGTGATGATGGAGAGTTTGGGACAGAGGGTGATAATTTGGAACTCAAAATTTAAAAATAAAAGTGTTAAAAATAAATATTTTTTAAAAAAGAAAATCATGGGACACATGTCTTCATTAATGGGTAGAAAGGAAAATAGGGTAGGTAAAGATGCAAAGAAATTCCGAGATACAGAAGAGGAAACTTTGAGAGATAAATTTTGGTACGTTGTTGTGTTGGCAATCAAAATGGGCTTTTAGCACTTAGTTCAACCAAGTGCCCTTGAAGAGTTTGGCCTTTATTTATGATGACCTCCTTGCCTCAAGGGAAAGCCTAGGTTACATGGGTTTGAGTGACATGTTTGTGACATCAGAGGCTTTTAGACCAGGTGGGGTTTAAGTCGCTGCTTTGTGACATTTTAGGTCACGTGGTGTGACTCACCCTTGACCCTGAAAAAGATATAAAACCAGAGGTTTGCTTTCTCTTTTTCAGAGCTCTGACCCACAGCTGTGGTGGTGCATGTGACTCTGGGCCAGCCCTTGTTATGAGCTCCTGGGCTGAACTTAGATGTTGGTAACTATGAATTGTATTTGGTCTGTCTGTTGATGTTTGTAATTTGTTTGTATTTGCTCTGAAGTTCAGGGTGCTGGCCTTTTCCCCTGAGCTAAGTGAATAGTATTTGTATGCTGAATTAAAGTAAGCTTGTTAACCCCTTAATGTTGCTTTCCTTAGTAAAGCAGATCAAAAGAATCTAGACTTTTGCAGTGTTCTGTGAGCTGTGTGTTGTTGATTTTACACCCCCCACAGCAGCTGCTAGCTGGATTGTTGAAACAGTTGCCATCTTCATAATGAAGTAGGATTTGAAATTTTCTACCGAAAATAAGGTAGGCAGAGATGAGACTAGCAGAACAAGATGATTGGAAAATGATTGAATGACCATTATGTGGAAGGTGAATAAAAATAATTAATGAAAATGAGTGACTTTTAAGTGTAACCAGTAAATATGGTGTCAGATTTCTCCAATAGTATTGGGATGAGAAATCAGATAAAAGGGATCTCTCATGTTTGGGAATTAACAAGGAAATAATGAAAAAATATGAGATATTCTAGATGCTAATGAGGTTAGATGGTGGGGTACATATTAAATGTGGAAGGATAATAGGAAAGGATCAAAGGATTCAGGATTATCACAATCAAAAAGTCAAGTACAGTGGGGAGGATTGAGAGAGTGGAAGAGAAGTACTGAGTTCCAGAGCAGATTTTAAACATTTGAGACCCTGTAGAAAAAGCAAGTCTATGGGATGATTTCAGAGTACAACTGTGCCAGCGAGAGTCTGAGGTAGAAAAGAATTCACAATATAATATGATTATAGACAAAGCTATAAGAGATCCAAGAGATCATGTGGCAAAATCCCCTTATTTTATAGACAAAGATGGTCAAGCTCACATGACCTAGGAGCCAACTTTTATGAACATCTCAATTTTGCATAGAGCTGGTTGTGGAATTCTGACAATGGCTGTGTCTACTCAATGACAAGCAGTAACAACAAAATTTGGTGAAATAATTGAAGCTGAGTCTCAAGAGAAAAAATGTTTCATTAAAGTATTTTGTTTAAGCTGGTTCACTGTATCAGGCTGTGGGGAATTTTCCTGTTAACCCAAACTGTCTTCTATCTCCTTTAAACTTTTCTGGAAGTTGTGATTGTATTTCTAAAATACAAAGAATCCCAAAACATTTTCAAAGAAATACAAATAAATTCTACTTTTATATTGATGTAAAAATAACAGTATAATTTTAAGTGGTTTGGTATTTTTGTACCCCTTTACCATTAAGTTTTTGATCTCCCATTTATTTTTACCAATCATATTATTAGATTCATTCAATAATTTGAGGAATAATTATTTACAACCAAAATGGCACAATGAAGGAGTTTGATTTATTTTATTTGGGCTCTTAAACAACTTTGACATGCTATTTTAGTCAACCACATTTTGCTTTTTAACAAGTTTTACTGTGGTAACTCTTTGAAAGCCATACGTCTGAGTCTTGCAGACTCAGATATTAGGTAGCTTTGCCTCATTTCTCTCCTTCATCATTACGTGTGATAACAAGAGCAATGTTCTCAGAGTCGGGGAATGTGGGTTTTGGACTAGATTCTAGCACTTGAGGGAGGGGGAATTTGACTAGGTCACTTGACCTTTTTCAATTTGTTTACTTGTAAAATTCTGTGGTTCTTAATAGGTATACTTCATATCTAATTAATTCCCAAGGCCTTTGATTTTTCTTTTAAAATGTGCCTCAAGTCCCTTCATTATTTTCTCTTTCCTTTAACCCTTGACCCTAAATACTTATACTTGGAGAACTATAATAATTTCCTCATTGACTTCTCTGTCTACCATCTCCCCTAATTTTTATCCATTCTGTATATTGCTACCAAATCTGTCTTCCTGAAACACTACTTTTATTATGTGCATGATCTACATAAAACCCTTCAGTGCCTTCCTATTTCCTACTACATGAAGTCCTTCATTTTCCTAATTCTAGGTAATCTAGTCCTACCCTGTCCTACTCATTTACTTCTCAATTTACAGCCAGTGGCTGGGCTTCTTTACATTCCCTACTCATTTTCTTTTTGCTTCTCTGTCCATGATTCCTCATCTGGAATAGCATCCCCTTTTCTTTCTATTCATCAAAGTCCTTTAGGGCCTAGATTAAATCACATCGTCCAAGAAAGCTTCCATGACTATTCTAGTTTTTATTAATTTTTAAAGTTGTTTAAGTCATGTCTGACTCTTTGTGACCCCATTTGGGGTTTTCTTGGCAAAGATCCCGGAGTGGTTTGTCGTTCCCTTCTCCAGCTCATTTTATAAATGAGGAAACAGAAGCAAACAGGGTTAAGTGACTTGCGCAGGATCACATAACTAATAAGTGTCTGGGGCAGGATTTTAACTCTGAAAGATTAATTTTCCTGATTATAGGCTGGGCACTCTTATCTACTGTGCCACCTAGCTCCCCCCATTGCACTCTACTCTTTTGTATTGCTTATTGTTTTATATATGATGTACTTATTTCTCCAATTGGATTTTTGTAAGCTCTTATAGGACTGCCTTTTTTTGGAATTCCATATTCTCCAAAGTTCTTAGCATAAAACGTTTTCAATAAAATGTATAAATTTATTGACTGAAATATATCCACTATATTTATCAATTATTAATATAATCATATAACTTCAGAAACAAAAATGGTTTATTTTTCTCAGAAGGGAAAATGTCTTACAGATGTATAACATTTAACAAGACCATTGATCTCAGGGGAAAAAAAATTCTTTTCTAAAAAAGGACTTGGTCCCAGTCTATAAAGTTCATTTTTCAGAAGTAGTATGATTTTAGTAACATACCTAGGATAATTATAGTCATATCTATTTATTGATAATGCCAGATGGTGCCAGGAATAAAATTTGTACATAGCACACGACCACTTTGGAAGGATATCATAATTTCATAAAATCTTCTCTTTTTAGTATATGATGATTAATCAGAAGGGCTCCTCAGGATTGGGCTACTTGAGACAAGAATGTATGCTGGCTACGAGAGCACCACTATTTCTAAGATTTCAAGACATCTATAGTTTACCTATCATGTCTAAGTAGAATGTCCTCTTCTCAGCTTGAAATTTTGGTTACATTTTCACAATGAAAATGTACCCTTATTATGTTTTTTTTTCCCTCCTCTTTCTGATCAGCCATGTTAGTAAAGGCCAAATAATGTAATTATTCTCTTTAATACATATATACATACAATACACACACATACATACATGCACACACACAAATGTGTGTATGTATATATATATGCATATATACATATATATGCATATATATACATATATATAAACATATATCCATACAGAAGTCTATTTTTCTTCTTCAAACCCAAAACCACAGGCATGATCATTCATTTTCAGAATATTTTGCTATACAAAATCAAGTTATTCACAAACTGGATGTACTTAAATGCCTTTGGAGCATTCATGTTTGGTGGAAATAAAGTGGGAGGAAATCAGCTTCTTGTAGGCATCTAATCTACATTTAAATGACTAAAAAACCTTTTTCATTTAACTGTACCTTACTAAGCTATTAGCGCTGTCTGGATCTTGAGCAGCCACTGTGCCAACCACTGTTCCAATCTTCTCATTCTCATGAACATCCATAACATAGGAAGGCATTGAAAAGAGCGGAGGTTCATCAACATCTCCCACAATGATCTTCAGCATGGTGACATCTTTAAATGGGCCCAAATGAGAAAATCGGAAATCAAGATGTGTATTTGCTCCTTCTATGTTGAGAGTGTAGGACTTCTTCTTCTCATAGTTCAGTGGCTGTGGGAACAAAAGGCAATTTCAGCTTTCCCTAGTGACTTAAATTGACTTACCAAACTTAGTCCAAATATGAATTTATACAGTAAGATGCATAGATATAGGTTTGTTGATGCAGCAGGTAGCAGTGGTGGATTACCAGTTCTACTCAACTGATGTACTTACTCTCTATTATGGAGGTGAAAATGAACAAAGGGTATGAAGAAGGTCAACGACCGTATTTCTCCTTTTCCCCTTCCACCCCTGGTCATACTGCAGGAAATTCCTCATAGAAACACAGGCTATTTTCCATTGAAATAATGAATTTTGTCAGCAAGGGTTTTCTAAATGTTTTGAGTACTGTGAAAAGGATAGTACCACAATCAAACGCTTTGAATTTGCTGTCTATGAACTATTCTTCAGTTGGGAAGTTAAACACCACTAAATATTTATATTTCAGTAAAAAAAAAAAAGACTGTACTTTAAAATGACAGGCCAGAAAGAAAACACTTGTATATTCTAGTTTGGTATTTTTTTCTTTTTTTCTTCTTCATGTAAACAACATGAAAAACTTTTTATACCTTTTCATTTTATATGTTTTGGCTCAAAAAACAAAAATGTTTTAAAATACCATGTTATTTTTAGATGTGTGATATAAGGGTTACATTTTGATGAAAATATTAATATTAGGCAGCTAAGTGATACAGTGGATAAAATGATCAACCTGGAGTCAGGTAGAGTTGAGTTCAAATCTGACCTCAAATATTTATTAGTTTTGTTACCCTTGGAAAGTCATTAACCTATCATAGTCCCTATCACATCTGAGGAATGAGAAAAATAAAGACAGTAATAGCACCTATTTCCCAAGTTTGTGGGGAGGATAAAATAAGCATGTTGCAAACTTTATAGTACTATATAAATGCTAACCATAGTATCCTAAGCAATATAAATCATTTTGAATATCAAAATATTCACATTTTCCCCTCTGTTGGATAATATAAAATGCAGATACTATATGGAATGAAATTGAATAGAAACTTTCATTGGTTTTAGCTTCCAGTTTGATAGTTTCTTCTTAATTCCTTTGGCTCCATAGACTGGTAGACTTTAGCTCATCTCACTCCACTAGAACTGCTTCTTTGAATATAATTTTAAATTTCCCAAGCAATGACACTTCTCTACTTTTCTTTGGATACCATTCAACAATCTAATACTGCTCATTCACAGAGCTAAACTTCTACATTCAAATCACATCTTCTATTTCTTAATTTCTGCCTATTACTCTTAGTAATTACTTTTACATACCATTGCTCTTTCTAACTTACAAAATAATTTTCGGCTCCTAAATATTTATACCTTTCAAATATCTGTAGGCTGTTATCATCTTTTCCATCAGCCATTACTCAGCCAGCTGTAGATATTTCAGATTGTAATTGTTTCTCATAAATCATTTCTACTATTTCAAAAATTATTCTGTACACTTTTCAATCTCTTTATATTGGTCAGGTGTGGAACTAGATATTCAAATTATCATATGAAGCAGAGAACTCTTTTGCTATATTTTGATTTGATCTCAAAGAGTTTCTAATACTGTGGCTATTGATTTTCCTTTGCTCAAGCTGTGTTTTTTCATCTCTTTGCAAATGGGGGCATCCTGTAGCACAACTCCACATATGCATCTTAAACAAAGAATAGTCAGTGCTTTAGTTAGAAGACTGGCTTTTACTCTTTTTGCAAATGTGCATTGCTACCATGAAGATGGACCTCTGTATTGCAATCTATGTCTTTTTAAGAAATATTTCCTTGTCCAGCTATAGAAAATTAAATTACGTGATGATTATCTTGCCATTCCTCCTGAAAATGGGCTCTCCAACTCAATTTCATCCATTGCCTACTTCACTGTGTACTATATTCCTTTTGACCCTAGACCAGTTTGAGTTCTTTGATGTCTTAAAACCACTATGAAACCATGTCTATAGAACACTGAAATTTTGTGTGCACTGAATTTTTAAGGGAACATTTTAAAATAATCATCAGATCTATGATCTTCTAACTCCCATCCCAAAGATTTAGCTCTGACGGTGCTTCAGTGCCTGGAAGGAGCTCCCTCCTCACTTATTTCCTTAAATTCTGCTCTTAGCATCTTCTGCTTGCAACCTTTCCTGATGTCTCCTTGAAGTCAGGAACTTTTTCTTTTTGCTTTTATGTATGCTGCGAGGCACATAGTAGGGATGCTTTAAAAATTTATTGATTAACAGGCAATAAGATGCCTTGAGTACCACAAAACTCAATCATTTACTTTTCGGCTTATGAATGCATTGAGGATGATATATATATATATATATATATATATATATATATATATATATATATATATTAAGCTCACAATTAGCCCAGATAATTTTGCATTCAGGAAAAAAAGTCTCAACAATATTCCCCAAAATGTATTTCAATAAATATTTAATTTCCATAATAGCAAAAATGTACTTTTGGAAGGAAAAAAACATGCCTATGGATGTGGATAACTATGTCTTAATGGCTTAACTCACTGAAATGTTTCATAATATCATTAGTTTCAAACGGGTATGCTTTGCTATATTGAAGTTATGTGTTTGTTCAAAATAGTTAATTAAATATTTAAGATAGCCAGAAATGATCTCTCATCCCAGGCTCATGCCTCTGCAAATTGATGAGCAGTAAGAGCATGTCTTTCTGGATAGATGTTATCTGACAAAGGGTTATTAATAATAGAGTGGGAGATAGATTCTTCTAAAGAAAAAAAGTTGGGCTAAATCTTCATGTGTTTTTATAGTCTAAGCTGTGGACCTACAGTTACAAGGCCTGTGCTGGAGTTCTGGAGACGATGCTTACTAGTTGCGTGACACCACACAAGTCATTTAACCTCTTGGATACTCAGTTTCCTCATCTATAAAATGTAAATAATAACATATGTACTACTCATTTCATGGGGCTTTGAAGGAAAGTGAATTATAAACCTTACTGTACTATATGAATGTAATTTGTTACTGTTAGCTTATTATTACTAACCATATTACGGAGAAGAATTATTCCATGGTTCAAAAGAAAGTACGGGGAATGTGGCGTGGCTCCTTGAAAAAAAAAATACCAGGAGGATACTTAGAGATGCTGGTGAGTACACTGCAGTTATTTCCACAATCTTTCTCGGAAGAAGATCAACACTTGCACACCAGACCCACTTTTTAAGAGCAATTTTCTGGAGTTCACAACAGGGACAGTCCAATACTTAGCTGTTACTGTGTTTAGTCACTTGTATTTTCTATTTTGTCTCTCCCATTAGCACATGAGCTTCTTTAAGGACTATTTCTACCTTCCTTTGTAGCCCATTACTTAGCATAGGTCTTGGCACATGGTAAATGCATGAAAAAAAATGCTTGTTGAATTAATTCAACATTTTCCTGATGGAAGAAGGAACATGTCTATGTATGTTTATACTCATATATTTATTTCTGAATAGTCAAGTTCTGCTAACCAAAAAAATTGCATTATCAATGTACAGTCAGAATATTCCATGCTAGGGATTAGTGAGTTCAGACTTGACAGTTTTCTGATGGGAGAATGATATGGAGAGGTATTTAGAGAAACTTTTGCTAGATGAGTTATAGAACAGCAATGATTCTGATCTTCAGGGAGATTAGCTGTTCTGCCTTGCTGGGCAAGGTGAGCTGGAGCAGAGATTAAATACCGAACAGGATTTTAAAAGACTATCTCATTCTCTTCTTGTCTCCTAAATCAGTATCATACGAAGGTTAAAATTCTCTGAAGTATAGTATACCCTTTGAATTATGTTCATTTACATCAGGGAAAAAATGTAGTAATGTATAGGATTTACAGTCACAAACTAGCCTGTCATAAAACATCATAAGGATGCTTTAAAGGAAAACACAAACCCATGAAAATTATTATTACATCTCAGGGGAAATCCAAAATGTGTAGGTTAAGAGATTCCACTTGAAAACTGAAGTACTTAATTCTAGGTCATCCAGAGCCAAGCATTTATAATCACAACATTACTCTCCAAGCCCTCAGGAATATCATCATTACTTCTCTTTTCAACAACACTGTAAAAACCAGCAAGCATTTTTTTCATTTTTTTAAAGCACATTACAAGGGTACTTCTTCTGGAGTCATGGAGGGCAGACAACCATCAACACCTTTCTTTCTCCTTCATCACACATCCTTTCCTCAAATTGACTGTATTCTCAGCTCAACTGCTAGAAAATAGTTTTCTGTGTGATTTTCAAAGCAGCCAAAGACACCATAAAATGTGGTGCATAAAAAAGTTGTGTGATTCAAATTTGCACTTAGATTTTCTGCTAGACCTGTTCCTAAATTGAAACATCTATCAATCACCAAATATTTATTAAAATGTCAAATAAGTGCCAACCATTGTGCTCCATACCAGGGATACAAGAATAAAAGGGAAATAGTCCATGACTTCAAGAAGTTTCCTTTCTAACAAGGAAGACTAACATATACATATATACATATCTACAAAATAGTTACAGGTATTTTTTGAGGGGCAATTCAACAGCAGCTGGGAGGGGATCAAGAAGGTTATTGTATAGAAGGTGAGTATTATGCTGACTCAACCTTAAAAAGGGATTCCAAAGAGGAGTAGGGGAGGAAAAAGTAAATCCAAGGCATGGGGGACAGACATTGTCTTTTTTTACAAAGAAGAAAGAAATCTGGTCTGGTTGCAACATAGAATACATGAAAAGGAACAATGCATTCCCAAATTGATAAATGGTTAAAGGATATGAGCAGGAAGTTTTCTATGGGAAAAAAGTCAAGCTATCAAAAGATTTATGGAGAAAAACTGTTCTAAAGCTCTAATTAGAAAGAGGAAAATTAAAACAACTTTGAGGTTCTATCTATACCCATAAGATTAGACCAATTGCAAAAAAAGGGAAAATAGTAAGTTCTGGAGAGGCTGTGGGAAAACATGCTCATCAGTACATTGTTTGTGGAGCTGCGAACTGGTCTAACTATTCTGGAAAGTAATTTGGAACTAACCCCAGTCCCCCTAAAGTTATTAAACCACACATCTCTTTTAACCCAGAAATACCATTACTAGGTCTATAACCCAAAGAAGGCAATGAAAGAGGAAAAGGATGTACACACACACACACACACACACACACACACACACACACGTTTTATGTTATGCTTTAGAATATGTGCTATGTGTATTTTATATACAATATTTTGTATGTATGTATTCACACATAAGAGAAATGATTTCTGTCTTGCATTAATAACTAAATTAGGACTAAGGTTTTTTTCCCTTTTCTACTTCATCATTCAGAAATTAACCACTGTAGGGCAGCTTTTGAAATACAGGGCTGGTGGAAAGAGGGAAAATTCAGATCTGTTCCAAAGGTAAAGTTTAGGTGAATTGATGGATTCCAGCCAGTTGTGTTTTACAAGTCAAGTCTGGGGAAAAGTGAATTCTCTCTTTTTTTCCCCCTAGATTACCCTAGATGGAGTAAGTGTCTTTGACCAAGACTGAGTGATCAAAGTCATGTCCCTGAGAACTTCATTAGAATAAGCCCACCTCTTCTAATATCCATTGTTTCATTATCTGTTAGCCAAAAGAAGTTGATTACCACACTCTGGAAAACCCACTCTTCCAAGGGCATATATGCATTGAGTGGGTTCCATGAAGGGTCTTTAGCATTTGAGAGGGCCACTTACCCATTTTATTAATTATGGCTAGCATGATTAATAAAGTGATGAATTACCAAGAGATTATATCTCTGGAACTTTTTATACATTACATGTAAAAATATTTTTAGCATTTCTTTTTGTGATGACAAAGTAAAAACAGGAAAAACTGAACAAATTCTGGTATATAAATCTGGTGGCACACCATTGTTATATAAGAAATGATGAAAAGGATTGTTTAAGAGACTTGTAAAAATTTGTCATTCAGAGTAAAGACAGCATTTTATTTATAATGTATACAATAGCAATATATTGGAAAAAATTGAAAGACAACTTTATCAATATAATATGCAAAAAATTATTAAAAACTATTCATGATGAAACATGCTATCTACCTCTAGAAAGAGATGCACTGAAGTCAGAGTACATATTGAAATATTTATTTGAAGGGCATGTCCAAAGTGGGGACTTTATTTGTTTGCATACAATGTGCATTTATAAGCATATATATGCATATATACATATACATACATACACATACATATATATACACACATATACATGCATATATGTGTATATATATACACATACACACAGATGTACATATATATATATATACACAAAAAAGAGTTATGCTTTTTTTTCTTTTTTCTCATTGGGGGTGGAAGGGAAGGAGAGAAGGCATGGTATTATTAAATGAAAAAATTCAATTTTATTTTTTACAAAAGGAGTAATTTATAATAAGCCTAGAAAGGCAGGTGGGAGCTAAGTTTACAAAGGGTTTAAATGTCCATCAGCTACATCTACGTTTGATCCTAGACAGATTTTTATCGTTGTTGTTCATCTGTGTCCAGCTCATCATGGCCCCATTTGTAGTTTTCTCAGCAAAGACACTGGAGGGGTTTGTCAGTTTCTTCTTCAGTTCATTTTTACAGATGAGGAAACTGAGGCAAACAGGGTTAAGTGACTTATCTAGGGACAATCATTTAGTAAGTCTCTGAAGCCAGATTTGAATTCAGGAAAATGGCTCTTCCTGACTCCAGCCCCAGCACTCAATCCACTGTGCCACCTAGCTGCTCCCTAATCCCAGACAAAATAGAGAGCCACTCAAGTTTGTTGAGCAAGAGTGAAACTATCAGACCTATGTTTCAGGAATATTGCTTTGACAGCTATAAGCAGGAAAGATTGGAGAGGAGAGAGATTTAAGGTGGGGAGGTAATTTAGTAAGCTCCTATAATAGTTCAGGAGAGAGCTGAAGAAGCCCTGAACTAGGGTGGTGGCCATGTAAATGGTGAGGAGATGGAAATGATAAATGTTGGAGAAAGATAACCAGTAAATCGTGAATAAGTGGATTTTTGATGTGAGGGAGAGTGAGGAGCCAAGAGGAATTTCAATGTTGAGAATGTTGTGTGAGTAGAAGGATAGTGGTGCCCTTGACAGAAAAAGGGAAGGTGGGAAGAAAAACTGTTTTGGGTGTCAGCAAGGAGAAAAAGAGAAAAGGAAAACCCAATGGATGAAAAATACCTATTGTTTGTTTCATCTTTTGGATATACCTCATAATCTGGCCCCTTGGGAAGAAGCCAGGAATATAGTTTGATTTAGTTAGGCCATGAGGACTTATAAGAGTGTGGGTAAAGGACTTTTAAAAACATAAGAGATGTTAAGCCTCAGGAATATAGAGGTACTTGAAAGCTTGCATCAAGGGCTTCACATCTTTCAGAATCTTGAGTGATTTCATCAGAGAGTCTAAATATCAGGGGGCTAAAAGTTCTAAAGGGCCCAAACTTCTAGACAGTCAGAATTTGGGAGCCAAGTGCTGTCTCTATTTCTAGACCATGAAAAATTACCTGCCAAAATGTACACAGAAGGTGCTTAATAAATGATTACAGGAATTTAAAAATACCTTGAACCTGAAAAATCTAAATCAAGGCAATGTATTTTTATTATTATTTATAAGGCACAGTGATCAGGGCAAACTAAGCATGCTGCTTAGAAATTCTCAGTTAGCAGCCATTGCTTCTACAGCGAAATAGAACAAAGAGCCAAGGTTTATTTGTAAGTAAAACTTTGGGGGTCTTATAGACAAGAACCTTCATGAAAAAAACATTTTCTTGATTAATGATTTTGTGGATTACATGCACTATGCATGTATATATCTTTACAAAAGCAATATTCCTGAAAATACTTCCATTACATAGATATCATCACTGTGTCTAAACTTCTTTGTCAATAGCATATTGTTAATAATTGTATCTTTATCGCATCTTGTAAAGGAGCCTATTCTCTGTTATCTATGAGTTCCAATTAAAAAAAAAACCTAAAGAATCCAAAGTAGGCTTAATGTCAATAAGTAAATAAACTTATGGGCCAGGATTTATGCTAGGAATTGGAGAAACAAAAAGAGGCAAAAAGTTCCTGCCCTCATAATCTGATAGGGGAGACAACAAACAAATATGTACAAACAAGCTATATAAAGGATAAAATGTTGCGTTTGTCCTTCATTCTCCATCAGGACCGTGATATCAGGGAGATGATGGCATGACTTGCAGTTGACTTGGATTTGAGTGAGGAAGGGCTGTGGAAATAATTAAAGGAGGGAAGGCACTAGGTTGGGAAAGGCTTCTTGTTGAAGATGGGATTTTAGTTGGTATCTAAAGGAAGCCAGGGAAGGCAGTAGGTGGGGATAAGGAGGTAGAGTATTCCAGGGACAGATGTCTCGTTCATGAAACAGCAAGGAGGCTATTGTTACTAGATGGAAGAGTATATATATATGTCAAGGAGTAAAGTAGAATATTGGAAAGGAAGGAGGGTGTTTGGTTATGAAAGGCTTTGAATGCCAAGTGCATTCTGTATTTGATTCTGGAGATAACAGGGAGGCACTGGAGTTTATTGAATGGGGGAGTGACATGGTTAGACTTGGACTTTAGGAAAGTCAGTTTGGTGGCTGAATGGAGGATGTGAAGAGATACTTGAGGCAGGCAGACCCGTCATCAGACTATTAGAACAATGCAGGCATGAGATAATGAGGACATGCACTAGAGTGGTGGCAATGTCAGAGTAGAGAAATGGGCATATTTGAGAGATGTTGCAAAGGTGAAATAAAGAGGTCTTGGCAACAGATTGCATATGGGGAGAGGGGAGTAAAGTGAGAGATGGTGAGGAGTCATGGGTGACACCTAGGTTACCAGCCTGAGAGACTGGAAAAAATAGTGTTGCCTCCTACAGTATAAGTAAAATTGTGGGAGCTGGATTTTAGGGGGAAAGATACTAAGTTCCATTTTGGACATATTGAGTTTAAGATAGCTACTAGACATCCAGTTGGAGATGTCTACAGTTAAAGATGCAAAATTGGAGGTCAGTAGGGAGATTGCAGCAGGATCGGTAGATATGAGAATTATTAACATAGAGATGGTAATTAAATCCATGGGAGCTGATGAGATCATTAAGTAAAATAGTATAGAGGGAGAAGAGAAAACGACCTACACCTATAGTTAAATGGCATGATCTGGATGAGGATCCAGCAATGAATTTGAGATAGAGTTTTAGGGATTCCTCTTTGAATGTAATTCAGCCTTGAATATCTATGGGAAATGCCTGCCATTCAGTAAATATGGAAGAGCTGATTTATTTCCCACAACTGTTAACATAGCCTTCATAAGTCTCTTCCCTATTCCACATTTTAGATAAGCTTGATGCTGGAAATTCCTTGCCAAAGTTTATTTTCATCTATATTATCATTTCCAGATTGGAGATGAATACAACAATGAATTCAACTAGGTCCTGATTAGTGTGAATAATGAATTCCCTGAAGTGGTTGCACATATGCAAGTTTGAAATAATATTTATATGTAAAATATTGTAATTAGTTCCAATTCAATGGAAATATGCACTGCAAATTTGAATACTGTGACCATTTCAGAGGATTCAGTGTTTGAAATAATTGGAAACTAACTGTGTTTTGAAGCTTGCTTGTCTATCTACTTTCCTAACATTGGAACATTATTTGTGAGGTCATTAGCTATAGCAATTTATGCTTTCAAATTCACTTAAAGCCACCCCATCCTATTTAATTTCTATTGTACTGCCATCAAAAGGTCCAATAATTGCCACCATGAACTCATTTCATTAGGGACATGTTGACATTTTAATTCTTTCTGTTTACTGTACATTCAGAAGGGCTCCTTGAATCCAAAACACTTAACTATCTGCAGTATTTGATAGTAGATTTGAGAAAGAATGAATCTTTCATTAGTACCCAGCATGGAATGCCTTTCAAAGATTGGTTAGAGGACATGGAGTTTAGAGAAAGAAAATGAATAGATTCTTAATCAGATTTTCCTGGTGTAGTGTCATCATGTTACTGAAAGTAGATTTTGAGAGCATTACAAATATTGATAATTATAAAGATAAAGGTATATTTAAGGTCAGATAAGTAGTTTGGGGGTTATTGTCCATTTTAGATTATATCCATACATTTACTTTGTTCCATTAATGTAAATAATTAAGAACAGATTGCAATTTGAATATATATATATGTATATACATATGTATGTGTGTGTGTGTGTGTATATATATATACATGTTTTTTTTCTTACCTTCTTCAAGGAAAGAATGCCTTCTCTTGTCTCTTTGTCAGTTGATATGGAGAACACTCCAATGCCATCACCATTGATGATTGTGTATTTCATGTCAGCATTTGTTCCAGTATCAGCATCATTTGCCTTGATTTTTCCTACAGCTGAACCAACTTGAGCTGATTCAGGAACATACAGTTGATAGTGTTCTAGGGAGAGGAAATCAATATCAATATTTAAAAAAACCTACAATGTAGATCAGTAATATTTTACAAGTAATATAAAATAATTGGTATGATTATCACATTTTAACTCCTGAATGTTGTCATACTCACATCTGTAAGCAAGTAAATTTCATACAAAAAATTGTATAAGCCTGATTTCCAGACTTAGAATCTAATCATATTCACAATTGATATAAAAATAGTAAACTTTTATTACCTTTATCATATAAGCAAAAACAGCTTTAAATTTTTCATTGATGTTATAATTTAATAATAAAGAGTCTTGTGGACAAAATCTGTTCCAGTATTTTTCAGAATCCCCACAAATGGTGGAGGAAATTAAACAATTTCTTCATGTTTTCTCCCTTCTCTTCACATGGACCTGCTTTATCTAGACCAAGGGTAAATCAATCAAAAGGTAAATTCAGTCTACCTTTCCAAGTCACATATCATTCACAAAAGATGATTGAACAAAAAGGAAAAGGCATAGAACCATGGCCTTCACAGGAAAAATGCATAATGAAAGAAATCCAGATTAAAATAACATAGATAAATATAGTTACCAATAAAATTATATATAAATTCATTCAACAAATATATCCTAGATATATATTATTTGCAGAGAATTTGCATTTATGACAATGATACTATTAAATTATGTTATCAGGATAAAATGAAATAATAGGATAAAGTTTTACAGAAAGTGAATTTACATTATCACAGGTTGTATAGAGCTATAAGGATGCATATACCAGGTTGAATATATCATGGCTTATAAGGATGAAACTACTGTGGTGAACTGAGACCAAACTAAGTGGTTGTACTGAGGAGGGAGTATGTTCTAAACATGAAGTGCAAGCTATGCAAAGTTTTAGAGATGGAATGCTAAATTCAAGGAATCATAAACAGGCCACCTTGGCTAAAATGTAAAGCATGTAAAAGGGAATGATTTACAGTGAGCCCAGAATGAAGACTGGAACCAAACAGAAAAGGGCTTTTAGTGAATGAGTTTACATTCACTCACGAGTGTGGTGACCTGAAAAAAAATATTTTGCTGATTAATGTCAGCTCTTTGTTTCAGAACCCAAAGTTTTTCTTTTTTTCATTTGGGGAAAAAACATTTGAGAGGGAATGGGGACAAAGAGAAGATGATATCAGAAACTAAATTTCAACCTTGAGTATGGATTATTTTGTGAAGCAGCTGGCCTACCCTGCAGAAAGTCTAGCCAGTATCCCCATAAGATTTAGAGAAGTGAGTCGATGTGAGAAGGACATTACTAGAACCAAATCACAGAACCAGGTTATGCCTTATAATGGAGGCATAAAGGAGAGTAAGGTGCAAGGCATGGAGATAGTGATTTCCAGGCAAATAATGGGAGGAAATGGATTTTTCACCTCTAAGATGAAGATACTATTTCCTTGGAACAAAGCTGAGATCACTCTCATCTAGTTATATCTCTGCTTTATTTTTTTCTCTCTTGAAAGTTCATTATTGGATTAGAGCAGTTCATTATTGAATGAGAAATTTCATATTTGGATGAGAATTAAATCAGAAGCTTTTTAAATTTCAGTTCAGCATGCTTCATCTGGAAAAATCTCCATAGTTAAAGGGTATTATTTTAAATTAATACCATGTTTACAAGGGACATGGGAACTACCAAAGTGAGTTTCTTTTTGTTAATTGCTTAACCACTCAACCTAATTTTTTCTCATTTGTTTTTTCATCTCCCTTGACTGTTTAAATTCCAAATTCTATATAACTCCACAACACATCTAAATGTACTGTTTATTGGGTTGTTATGCTAACTTTTCTTTTTCTGGGGAACTACAGGCTTTTTGAATGTGAGAAAGTTGGCACATATCAGTTTACATGTGTGTGCACCTATATTTTATGACTTCTGTATTTAATAAGATTTCCATTTATGAATTTCAGTGTAGTTAAGATTTTAGCATCTTAAATGTGACAAACAAAAACAGGTTTCTACTTATAAAACCTTTTTTAACCCTCTGGGGTGTGGTGTTGGAGCAGAGGGATCAGGACCTATAACTTTATCAGTGTAGGGAATTCTCTAGAGAAAAAACCCCTTCAAATGCTCTGAGTCAGTTGTGCCAAACTCAAAGAGAAATGGAGGCCAATAACTATACATAAAGATCCTCAGTGGAGCATATCGACTTAGAAAACCACATTATCTATGTTTTATTGTATTTTTATTTATTTGGTTAAATATTTACCAATTTCATTTTAGTCTGTTTCAAGCTATTTGGTAGTGTTTAATACTACCTTTGACATGTCTGCTCTGACTAGTGAAAGTTTGTGACTTGACCAGCATCTCAGCACGTGCCAGAATCAATACTTAAATCCAAGTGTTTCTAACTCTAAAGCTAACTTTCTGTACACTACCCTAAAATGGAAAGTTTAAATATGAGACAGTGTGTTAAAAAATATTCAAATCACAAAAGTAATAATGGTGGAATTGATTCCGTGTAGTGAAACAACCATGAATTTTCCTTGAGAACTAATCTTGTATGTATTGCACCTATTTTAATGACAACTATGATATAAAATAGAAACATAGTTGAATAAAAATAGCTTAGTCACCTTGAAAAAATCATCTGAAATTTAAAGAAAAGGTGGAGCACCTATTGTGTGTTAAAAGGTGGAGAGAAAAAGAAGAGACAAAAGGAAGACTTTGTGGGGAAGGAAGGAGGAAAATAACAAATTAGACAAATTTAGGAACAGAGCATATGAAGAATGAAAATAACAAAAGACCAAAAAGTTAAAAATTCAGAGAAAATACCCAGCAAGATGAATACTCTACTTAGAGTCCTAGAGATCGAGAGAATAGAAGAGATGGATGAAAACAGATAATAACATGACAATGATCAATGAACACAACAAACTTTGTGGGATCCTGAAGAAAAACATCATTGAGAACATCAGCAAGTGAGTTAGTACAAAACCAAAATATCTCAAGGGAAACAAACAGTGAAAGATACGGGGACATTTTCTGAGTAATATATTTCACTGAGCCTAAAAGAGTTACACAGATAGTTTTAAAATGTTTAACATCAATGTAGTAGTAGAGCTCTACAGGTAAAACGGACCTTATGATTTAATTCAATTCCCTCATTTCCCGAATAAGGAAACTGACGCAGTGACATGCTCAATATGACACAGGTTATAACAATATATACTGTAGCTTCTTAGTATGCATTTACATTTGAACTCAAGTGATATATAAATGATTCATCTACATTAATGATAAAAGCAAGATTCCTTTGTTGGGGGGGTTCCTAGATCTGTGATTTCATTGAATAACATTTGCTCATGCTCACAAATGATCAAAAGCAGGACTTGTACCCAGACTGTCCTGGCTCCAAGACACATCTCTGTCATTCTTTCGTGCAGTTAGGGATGGATAGAATTTATTTAGCGTTTTGTGATTAACAAACTGTTTAATACGTGACATTTCTATTGATCCTCACAACTTCCTTTAGAGTTAGGCATTTTACCTGATTTGTAGATGAAATGATACGTTATAACATTTATTATTATTTAATTATTCCTATGTAAGGTAATTAAATTAATACAAAGATACACGATTTTCAATTCAATATAACAAACACTTATTAAATTTTGTTGTTGCTGTTCTGTCGTTTTAGTCATGTCTGCCACTTTATGACCCCATCTGAGGTTTTCTTGGTAAAGATACTGGAGTGGTTTGCCATTTACTTTTCCAGCAAACTTTAGAAGTGAGAGAACTGAGGAAAACGGAGTTTAGTTATTTACTCAGGGTCACACAGCTAGTAAATATATGTGATTGAATTTGAAATCAGGTCTTCATGACTCTAGGTTGGGTGCTCTATCCATGGTACCTCCTAGCTGCACAACTTATCAAATAACTACTGTGTAAAAGACCACTATACTTGTCACTGAAAAGGCAAAGAGAAAAATAAGGTGGCTTTGCAAGGGAAATATGATACCCAAAAAGAAACCTGAAAATGCCAATCATAAAAAAATGCATTTGTGAAAGTGGAGTTATCTAAACATTAAATGATTATGCAGGATGATAGCTTCCTTATGTTATGATAAGAATATGAACACTTTCTTTTAACTTTCAGTTTAAAAAAATCATATTATTCACAAAAGTTACATAACAAGTTGGGGGAAAATGTTGAAATGTATGATTCTAGACAGACCTTTAGGTCTTTTTGATTTATATTTAATATTTCCTTGTTATTGAAAATATCCCATTTTTGAGGTGGGCTATCAGTTATAGGAAAAAAAAAAGTTCCATGTATTGGTGAACTCTGTTGTCTACACATGTTAAAAGATATAAGGGTTTAAGATCACCGAATTTTTGTACACATAATGATCTCTGGTATATTGATATTATTTTAATGCAAAACTAATTAATTTCCTGGGGAAAAATGGAATCTTTGGTAATTTCACAACACAGTCTAATCAGCATTTCTAATGCTGCCAAAAAGATTCCTTAGAGAACTTTGTTTTGAGGTCAAGAAAGGGCCAAGGATAAAGAGATATAATATTACCAATACAAATACAAAGAAGACAAGGAAAGTCAAGTGGGACTTCCCATCTGTCTTCTATCTCCTTACATATTATCCAGATATCATAGCAACCTAGCTAGTTAAGTAAGCCAATTAACTGAAAGTGGTTTTTACTTCAAAGGAGCAAAATTTCATGTCTTTATTCTAGGCTTTGTATATATTTTGTCCCTCATTTGAAAAGATGACTCTAATGGCAATGTTGCTACGTAGATATGTAAATGTAAAAGGAAATATTTATGTATTATCTGAAATGTATTCAGTGCAATAAACACTACATCACGACTATGGCTATTATGTAAAAAGGATTGTTCGTCACTGAAGATACAAAGACAAAAATGATATAGACCCATCTCAACCATTATCAGAGATCAAATTCACCATCATAACAGTATTCTTAAGCACCATTTCCATCATATCACTCCTGTACTCAAGAACTTAGAATGACTCTCTTTTGTCTATAATTGAAGAGTCTATAGGTCAGCTAGGTGGCAGAGTAGTTAGAAAGCAGGCCTGGAGTCAGGAAGACCTGATTTCAAAACGAGCCCCAGATACTCATTAGGTGTATGATCCTGGGAAAGTCACTTAAACCAGTTTACCTCAGTTTCTTCATCTGTAAAATGAACTTCAGAAGGAAATGGCAAAACTGTTCAGCATCTTTGACAAGAAAACTCCGAATAGTCACAGATAGTGGGACACGATTAAAATAATTGAACAGCAATAGTAAGTTGAGTCTATACTGATAATATATCTCCATCTTTTGATTTTGTGGTTCAGACATTCAGTCATTCCCACTTTCGATGATGTTGTGAACCATAGCACGCTAATACTTCCAATGGGGTTTTCTGGCAAAGATAGTGGACTGGTTTACTATTTCTTTTTCCAGTAGATTTAAGCAAGCTTTCTCCAGTAGATTAAGTGATTTGCCCAGAGTCACACAGTGAGTAAATGTCTGAGATCAGATTTGAACTCAGGTATTCCTGACTCCAGGCACAGAGTTTTATTAACTAAGCCATCTAGCCCTCATTTTTGACACTGCTAAGCATTTTGTTCTCAATACATGACTTGTCAGATTTTATTTCTTTAAAAACAGCTCCCATTAAGATATTTCACATTCACTTTAAGTTGCAAATGATGACAATCAGATTTTTTTGAAGGATAGCTTTCTTCAGGGTTGGATTAAGAGAAAAGATACACTTAGACCCCATTCTAATTCTGGGTCAAGGAAAGGGGACTGAATGCCTGCCTTATTGGACAATCATCCAGATACAAACTATAATATTCTCCTAGGAAAATCCGACCATAGAAAGTTATTATAGTGACAAGTAAGACCAAGACACCAACTCAGAAGAGGATAACAATGTCAAAACACCTGTGGGCAAAACCCCAGAGAAAAACAGGAAGAAAAATGATAAATGTTGGAGAGGATGTAGGGAAATTGAGATGCCAATTTACTGCTGGTGGAATTGTGAACTGATGCGACCATTCTGTAGAGCAATTTGGAACTATGCCCAAAGGGCTGTAACACTGTGCATATGCTTTGATCCAACAATACCACCACTAGGTCTATATCCCAAAGAGATCCTAAAAAAGGGGAAAGGACCTGTATGTGCAGAAATATTTATAACAGCCCTGTTTGTGGTGGCAAAATACTGAAACTGGGGAGATGCTCATTAGTTGGGGAACAAACTGTGATATATGAATACAATGGAATACAATTATGCAATAAGAAATGATGAACATGTAGATTTCAAAAAAAAAAAAACCTAGAAAGACTTGTATGAACTGACACTGAGTGAAGTGAGCAGGACCAGGAAAACGTTGCATATAATATCATCAACATCATGTCATCATGAACTATGGATGACTCAGCTCTTCTCAGCAACACAAAGATCCAAGACAAATACAAAGGACTCACAAAGGAAAATGTTATCCATATCTACATAAAGAACTGATGGACTCTGAATGCAGATCAAAGCATATTTTTTCACTTACTTTATTCTTTCTCTTGTTTTTTTTTTCCTTTTGATTAATGTCTTCTTTCACAATTATGACTAATATGGAAATATTTTTATGCAATAGCAACATGTATAAACTATATCAAACTACCTACTATTTTAGGAAGAGGACAAGGGCAGGAGGGAGTGAGAAAAATTTGGAATTCAAAATCTAGCAAAAATGAATGCTAAAAAATTTTCTTTACATGTAACTGAGTAAAAAACATAAAATACTATTTTTTTTCAAAAAAAAGAGATTACAGTGATACTCTTTGCCAGCATTAAGTTTAGGACCTATTTGATGAACATATTGCCCACATACATTTCTGGGTCACAGTTCTAGGTAACAATTCCAGGATGAAGAAGAGCCTTTGCGGTCATTCACATAGAAGCTGGGGCCTTGGCTGCAGTTGCAAAGCAGAGAAGTGTACTAGTACTTGCAGCTGCCATAGAGGAGAAGAGCTGGTCACAAGTCCAGGGCCAAAAGGAGAGCTAGAACTTGCAGCTGGGGAGCAAAAGCCTTCTTGAGTAAAGACCAGAACACAGACCATGAGAGCAATAACTATACCATTTGGAACAACCAAAAACTTGGAGATCACCAGAAATAGCTCTGAAAATTGTAGCACCAAAAAGGCTTTGCACCCCCAGGTTAGCAGAGCCCAACTTAAACATAAAGTTCAAAGTAAAGAGATAGGGTGGAAAATGTGAAGGAAAGGAAAGAGGAAAGGAAAGGGGAAAGGAAAGTAAAAACAAATGGAGAGCTTGGAATATGATATTCCACAACCCTGTGTGTAATCCTTCATAAGAAAAAAATACATATTAACTAAAAAAAAGAGGATTTTCAAGCTGATTAGAGCTGAATAGAAAATTTGACATTCAAATGCAAGACTCAAGAAAAGGTAAACATGACACAGAAATCATAAAGGACACATTAAGATTAAATTGCTTATATCCCTACATGGGAAGAGATTACATATAAGTTTCAAGAAGTTTATCATTATAGGACAGATAGGACGAGATTATGTTGGGCTAATCTCCAACAAATAAATAAACAAAGGAATGAATGAATAAGGAAAGGTAGAATGAGATAAAATGAAGCCTTGAGAAAGAGGGATGCACTGGGAGAAGAAGGAAGGGAAAGGTAGAATGGGCAAAATTATATCACATAAACGATGTGCTCAAGGAAGAGATATTACAATAAAGAACAAAGTGGGAGGAGTGGGTAACACTTGAACCTCACTTTTATTGGTATTGTTTCAAAAAAGGAAACCCAAAATACTCAGATATAGAAAGCTATCTTTCCCATTGGAGAAATAGAAGGTGAAGGAGATATGGAAAAGGTGTAGGGGATGATAAAAGGGACGGCAGCTTGAGGGAGGAAATTGTCAGAAGCAAAACAGACTTTTGAGGAAGAAAAGAGCAAAAAAAATGATAGAGGAAGATAAACAAAAGAACATATTCGAGGGGAATACACAGTAATTATAACTCTGAGTATGAATGCGATGAACTCACTCATAAAATGGAAGGGGATAGCAGAATGGATTAGAAACCAGAATCCTGCAATATATTATTTATAAGAGACATACTTGAAAAGAAACACACAGTTAAAATAAGGAGCTGGATTAGAATTGATTGTGCTTCAACTGAAGTTAAAAAAGGCAGGGGTAGCAATTATGATCTTAGATAAAGCAAAAGTAAAGATAGAGCTAACAAAAAAAGAAAGATAATCAGAGAAACTATATTTTGTTTAAGGTACCAAAGAGGACACACCCACCCACATGTGGGTGTGTGTGCATATGTGTGTGTGTGTGTGAATTTTCTTCGATAACGGCTTCATTTCTCAAATATATGGGGAACTGAGTCAAATATATGAAAATAAGAACCATTCCCAAATTGACAAATAGTCAAAGGATATGAACATGAAGTTTTCAGAAGAAATCAAAACTATTTGTACTCATACAAAGAAAAGTTGCTCTAAATCACTACTGATTAGAGAAATGAAAGTTGTTGTTTGTTGTTCATCCTTCATTTTAGAAGAGTACCAAATGGCATCACCAGTGATGTCTTGACTTGCACATGAATTAGATTTAAGTTAGGCACAGTTGTCCGAAATTGTCAGCCTCATTCTCTCTTCCAGAGTCATTGAGGTCCAGTGGCAGGACAAAAGTCAAGATGACTGGCAATGGGCCAGCATGCAGTGGATGACCTCAGTGTTTTTGATGTCTGACCAAGTTCTAAGCATTCCACAGTGCTTGTTTCTGCTATTTCCATAACCATTGGAACAAATTGTTCTTATCTACCCATTCCACCAGAGGAAATCTTTAAATGCCTGGAGTAGACATGACCCTGACTCACCAATGCATTTGAGGCCTTTTAGTTATCCTCAATCTGGCTTAGCTCATCTTATGAGATGGTTTTACCAGGGTGACTGTTGCACATTCTATATATACCTTCTTCGAGTCATAGGTGAGAATTGAATTAATCAGATGGCCACCAAAGGTAGATGAGGAACCCTGTAAAAGCACTGGCAAGCCCTCATACCACAACTCCTAGCAGTCCCCCTGAACACCCCATGTACCCTGAAATTCAAATGTAGACAAGGCCAAGGTACCAACTCTTATGTATCAGAGAGGATGTGAGAAAATGAGTACAATAATGAATTGTTGTTGGAGTTGTGAACTGGTGCAACCATTCCAGAGAACAATTTGTAATTATTCCCAAAGGGCGATAAACTGTTTACCCTTTGACATAGCAATACTCCTACTAGGTCTGTATCCAAAAGAGATCAAGAAAATTGAAAGGGGCCTATGCGTACAAAATTTTTCTATCAGAAATCTTTTTGGTGTCAAAAAACTGGAAATTGAGGCAACGCCCATCAACTGAGGAATAGCTAAAGAAGGTGTGGTATATGATTGTGATGCTATAGGAAATGAGAAGGGGGATAGTTTCAGAAAAATCTCATAAGATTTATATGAACTGATACAAAGTGAAGTGAGCAGAACCAGGCAATTATTTTACACAGTAAAATCTGATAATGATGACCAACTGTGAAAGACTTAACTACTCTGGTCAACAAGATGATCCAAGACAACTTCAAAGGTCTCATGATGAAAAAAAAAATGTTGTCCACCTTCATAGAAAGAGAACTGATGAACTCTAAGTACAAAATGAAGTCAAATTTTGTTTTATCCCATTTACTGATTCTTTTACCAAAGTAAAACATCGTATAGAGTTTCTAAGAATGTGAATGTGTTCACCTTGGAAGTCAAATTCCTTACTCAGAGATCATACAGCTGCAACCCATAAAGTAGCAAATTCAGGAAGGAGGACTTTCTGATAAGATAATGTTGGAACTGATTCTGATAGGATAAAAACACAATAATTCAGATGATAAGCGTTCTACACAGGGAAATGTAGAACTTCAGGCAAAAAGTCATCTTACTTGAAAACCATAGAGATAGTAACATTTCTGCATCACGTCTGAAGCATCATAACTGTCAGATGGGGAAAAGTTCAGTGCCTGATCCCTCTTGTTGAACATTAGCAGCCAAACGTGCCAGTAAAACATATAATATCTTTGAAAAGGAGAAAGACAAGGTGGCCAAGGGCAATGCCAATTTACCTGTAAGGAACATTACATAGGAATATGAACATTTCACAATTTTGGAAAAAAAAAGTAGATGATAAAGTTAGCTTTACAAAGGGCTTGATGTGAGATGCAACTAAACTAGAATGTTACCAGAGGATTTTTTTAATTAAATTTAATTTCTCTCTTCTATCTCCACCCTAACTGAAATAGCAAAAATAAGACAAAATATCCTTACAAACATTTATAATAAGAATTTGAGTGAGGGAGGGTTGTGCAAAGTCACCAGGCTCACTTTCTCCTCCAGAATCATCTGGGTCCAGTGGCTAGATATCGATCAGGACAACTGGAGATGGCCCAGGATGCAGTGGGAGACCTTGGCCCTTTCAAGCTAAGGTCTTTTCAGGTTCTCACTTTGAGTGAGCAACCCCATTCAGTGAATAGAACTCTTTAAGAATTAAGTCCAGGGATAGCCCCTTTAATAAAAAATCAAACCAAGAGAAGACATTCAGGGTTGCTGGCCAAAAGAGTAACAGTTATTATTTACATTCACTCTGAGCTAGGATGGCCCAAAAAAATCATTAAGTGGTGCATAGTCAGGAGCTTAGTGTTTTCCAATTCATGAGATCCAGAGTGAATTGGTTTTAAGGCTTGTTCTTTGAGAAAGAAATGTAGCCAGTAAACCCCAAGGTAACTAGGTAGCTCTTGGCCATCAAAATTTACCTTCCCTTGGGCAGAACAACCTCAGGAAAGAGACACCCTTTGATAAGGGGAGAGAAGAGGAGAGAATTTTTGGTATACATGGGGACTTCCTTCTTATCAATGGCTACCTTAGGGATATAAGCCTAATAACAGAGTATCTAGTTCAAAGACTATGAACATTTTAGTCATTTTATTTGCATAATTTGAAACTGCTTTCCCAAATGGTTTATACCACCAACAATGTATTACTAGTCAGTCTGCAACCTCTCCCATATTGACTATTTTATGTTTTTGCTCTTTGTCCATGTGTGGGGTGAAATTCAGGGTTGTTTTATTTGCATTTCTTTTATTATTAGTGATTTTGAACATTCTTTCCTGTGGTTGTGAACATTTCGCAATTCTTTTTGAGAACCGTTACTTCATACCCTCTGAACACTTGTCTTTTGAGGCATGACTCTGAAGAGTTTCTTCAAAACCAAACCAAACCAAACAAAAAAAATAGTTCTTTCACTCATCATGTACACATAAAACTTACAGTAAAGTTGAAAAGGTAAAAAAAAACAAACCCACCACTCTTTTAAACTTCCAAAATGTGATGGTGCCAAATTTACAAGTCCTCTACCTTAGAGGACCTTTCTCATTCAATAGGCTTCCCTGAGGCAGTTGGGTGATTTGCCCTGCTAATGTTCTTAGGAGGACAAATTCTACTGGTCCCATGTGGAGCTGAGCAAATATTCTTTAGCATGGTTTTTCTCTGCAGAGAAAAAAATAAAACAAGCAAATGGAACCCCTTCCTAGTCCCAAAATTCAGTAACTTTCTGCTAATTTGAAGGAAAATTGAGTTTTGAAGAAATACTTTAGAAGAAGGTCAAATTATCAGAGTTGAAGTCACAGGTCTAATACTACAGGTGGCTTTGGAGATAACTATTACTCCCAAATACAAAAATTATGTAAATTCAATAAAAAAAAACAGTTTCCTGTAGTTATCTTCAGGGTAATTCTCCATTTTCTCAGCAGCTCTGCTTGGTTTCAACTCCCTGGAATGTTATCTCTAATGCTTTTTTTTCATAGAATTCTTTCAAAAACTATTGCATATACTACCAATGAGAGTCTATGTGAGAGTTGTCTTTGCCAAACTGCTTTTTCCCCCTCCTTTTAAAAATATTTTTCCTTTCTCAAGGTTGAGAATGGGGGGATATTTGGAAATTGGAGTAATATAAAAATAAAATGTACCTTCAATAATAGTTAATTTTAAAATAAAGATGAATATTCCTAAAATGTGTCATTCCTTTCCATGTCTTAGCTATCAGGTATAATTTAGTCTATTTTTAACCTCAATCAATCATCATTGCCATAAATCACAATTATGCTGTAATTCTTGGTCACTTAAGTTATTGGGCTACTAGTTCGCGAATATATGTAAAATTGGTTTTGTGAATCAGTCCTTTCAATCAAGTTTTTTCTGCCTAAAGTTAGAATATAGAGTATGCAGCTAAATGATTTCCAGGAGGGACCTACTGAAAATAATTAGTGAAATAGAGGTTAATGGTACATCACCAATGTTATTTTTTTACCTCAACAAAATTTACACCATCATTGTCTTCATAATTTCAACCTGCTTCTTTTTAGCAGCTTTAAAAATATTCCCATAGCACCAGGATTCATTTAATACTTGTAGTTAAATTGCTTACATGGCTTTATGGGAACACTGCCTAGACTTAGGATTCTTGCCACCATTAGAGACCTGTTGCAATTTCTCGATGTTAGACATAAGTGAGTCTATGGGTTTTTGGCTGACTTCCTAATTCTGAGTGGTGCCAGATTCTTGGGGTTTTCCTAGGCTGTTTTTTTTATATTCACTAATTTATTTCTCATTACCTAGTTTTATTTTCCAAGTTAAGTTATAAGCACCTTGAAAGCAATGTTTAAAATACTGTACTTGTCTATTCTTGATAAAAACAATTTAAAGGAATATTAGGATGCTTAATGAAGACTTATACAAATAGGCACAGGGCTATATATATTTCATTTCATTAAACATTTATTTGTTGACTATGTAAGATAAATCATTCTATATACAATAAATCTTCCCTTATCCAAATACAACCTTAAGTATTTGCAATGCAGGAACAAATGCCAAAATAAATAAAGATGACTCCCAAATAGCTGAAAGAAAAATCACAAAGTTCACTCGTGTATATTAATTATGGGAAAAACTTTGACACTTTTATCCAGCACTTAGTTTTTCTTATTTTACAAGTGAATTGAACAATGTAGCTGTCTGATTTCCCAGACAATAGTAAGTTAAAAGCAGCAACCTGAAGGTGAGAAAGGACTAAAAGAGAAATGGGCATTAACAAGATCATGGAATGGCAGCTGACAGTCACTTAGCCCACAAGAATTTATTAAGTTCTTACTATGTTCCAGGTACTTTGTTAAATAATGGAATACAAAAAAGGCAAAAACCTGGTTCTTGACTTCAAGAAGCTTACATTATAATGGGGGAGACAGCCTGCAAAAAAAACTATGTACATACAAGCTATAGTCAGTGTAAATGGAAGCCATATTCAGATAGAAGGCACTAATGGGTGGTGAGGTTAAAGACCAGAAAAAGCCTCTGGCAGGAGATAGAATTTGATCTGAAAGTCTTGAAAGAGGTCAGGGAAACCAGGAGACAGAGTTGAGGAAAGAGAATTTCAGGTATGTTGGACAGCCATTGAAAAGATATGGAATCAGTGGATAAAATACTGTATTTGAGGAAGAGCAAGTAGTTGGTTGTAAAGTACATGGAGTGGAGTAAAATGCAAGAAAACTGGAAATGTAGAAAGACACCATGTTGTGAAGGACTTTAAGTGCCAATAAGAAAGTTTTATAATTGATCCTGAGATTAACAGGGAGTTTATTGAATATGAGGGTAGGCATAGTCAGACCTATACTTTAGGAAAATCATTTAGGCAGCTAACTGAAGGACAGATTGAATTGTGATTAAACACGTTGGAGAGACCAGACAGAAAGGTAAATCATCTAGGTAAAATGTGACGAAGGCTTGTACCAGGTTGTGTGGAGAGAAGGGAGCATATATGAGAGTGATGTAAAAGAAACAATAACAAAACTTGACAATAGGGTTAGTACAGGCAATAATAGGTGACTGGGAGAATAGTGGTACCTTGCACAGTAGTATAAAAGATGGGAGGAGGTGGTTGGATGATCAGGATGAGGGAAGAAAATGAGTTCTCTTTTGGACATGTTGAGTTTGAGATATACATGGGACGTATGGTTTAAGATGTCCAAAAGTCAGTTGGTGAAGCAGGACTGTAAGTCAGGAGAGAGACTAGGATTGGATATATAGGTTGGGAAATAATCAGCATAGAGATTATGATTAATGGGAGCCGATGAGATCACCAAATGAAATATTATTATAGAAGAGAAGTAAAGGCAGCCCAGGACAGACCTTGGGGAACACCCATGTTTAATTGAAACACTCTAAATAAAGATATAGCAAAGAAGACTGAGAAAGAGCAGCCAAAAAATTAGGAAGAGAACAAGAGAGAAGAAGTGTCACAAAAACCTGTGGAGGAAAAAAATAAACAGAAGGAGAGGCTGATTCGCAGTGTCAAGAACCAAAAAGAGGTCAAGGATTATAATAATGATGATGATGATCATAACTAATTTTATATAATATTTACTATATGCCAACCAAGAAGCTTGGTGGCACAGTGGATAGAGTGTCGAAACTGGACTCAGGAAGACCTAAGTTCAAATCATGTCTCAGAAACTAGCTATGTGACCCTGGGCAAGTCACTTAACCCTGTTTGCCTCAGTTTCCTCATCTCTAAAATGAGCTGGAGAAGGAAATAGCAAACCACTATAGTACCTTTGTAAAAACGCAAACAAAAACAGGGTCAGGAACAGTCAGTCATGACTGAAGTGACTGAACAACATGCACCAGCCACAGTGCTGAATACTTTACTATTATTATTTCATTTGATGGTGAGGAGGATTGAGAAAAGTTAGATCTGATAATTAAGAAGATATCAGTAGCTTTAGAGAAAGAAGTTTCAGTTGAATAAAGAGTTTGGAATGCAGCTCGCAGAGGGATTAGAAGTGAGAAAGTACAGACATGTCCTTCAGACAGCTTTCTCAAAGGAAACCTGAAAATGAGAGAAAATGTAAAAAAAAAGTCATACACATACATACATATGCATACGTGTGTGTGTGTGTGTGTGTGTGTACACAAAGATGAAAAAAAAAGTCAGAGCTATCTGTGCTCATTTTTAGTTAGGGGTAAATATTCTTCCACTCCTAATACCTGCTGAGAAATCACTCTATTATTACACAGCATAGCAACATATTTCATAATAAGGATTCTGAATAATTAATGAAATGTTCAGTTCTATTCCTAATAGTGTGCTTAAATTGCCAAGTTAGTATGCAATCCATTTTAGAAAGACCTCCATCTAAAATATTCTAAGCCAATTTGTTGTGGTGGTGGTTATTGTTTGAGTTTTGGTGTTTTTAAAAGGATTAAGTTTCAGAATTCCCTTCCTGATTCTGCTGTAATAAAGAACTATTTGTGCATCTATAACTTTTATACCCTTTTTAAACCACCTACTGACACAGTGTTTATTTCTAATTTGAAGTTAAAATGAACATTTTATACAAGTGTGAATGAATCTTCTCAGAAGGAAATGAATATTCTCCTTCCCGTGATCTCATTATAAAATGTCAATTCTTGTCCTTCACACCCAATACTCCATTCCTTTCATTAATAAACTGTAAAAAATCATTAGTTCAGTTGTGCCTTCTACCAATTATTGTGTCATTAACCATTTTTTTAAATATCAATTTTTTTATCCTTCATTATTTTTATTTTTATTCAGCTTTTTGAGGCTTTGTCTCCCTGTTCTGCCCAGGCTGAAAATGAAGCAACTACTCTGAAGCCAAGTCCCACTACTGATTGGCATGGGAGCTTTGTCCTCCTCCGTTTCTGACTTGGGCCAGTTGAACCCTCTTCAGGAAACCTCGTGGGTGCTCCCACATCTGTAAGAACCACCATGTTAATGAAAAACTGTATGTGGACACCCAGTTGGCTTTGCCTATTAATTGCAGTTAAGAACTCCTAAACTCAAGGAATGCATTAGCCTCATCCTTCTCCAACAGCAGGAATTAACATCATGTACCACCATACCCGTCATCTTCCTTCATTACCAATGAAGTTTAAAATAAATTATTTCATTGATAATGAAATTTATGCTTTTACCTTTCTCTTGTTTTTTTTAACATATTGGCGGAACATAATTTCAGAAATAAAACTGTATACACACATATACATGCACATATACATATATATACACACATATACATGCACACACATGTACACACAATCTGCCTAGCTTCCAAAGAGGCAGCTTGGAATACTGGGTAGAATAGTGGATAGAAAGCCTCAGGATCAGGAAAACCTGGGTTTAATTCTTGCCTAATGCATACTGACTGTTTGATGCTAGTCAAATCACTTAACCTCTCAGAACCCCCACGCAATACCCTAAAGTTCAATTACAGTTCTCCACTAACTGAGAAAGTTCCCTCAAGAGGAATTCCTTATGTGAATGAAATCTCAGATCCAAACCACTCTACCCTTAACTACAACTACTACCACCTTTCTAGCTATTTAAACTATACACTATAAGTAAAGTCCTATATATGTAATTATGGTTAAATGATAAGATCTTTAGAAATAAAGATTGTCTCTTTCTATCTCTACATCTCCAAAATCTAGAACAGAATAGGCATTTAATGAATGTTTGGTGAATGGAAATGAACTATACATATGAAAGCTTATATAGTATATGTATAAAGCTATGTCATAACTTTATATTATATTATTTATAAAGTTATAAATCATCAAACATGTGTTTTTTAGATTAGACAGTTTTATAAGCATATATTCAGCTTTGCACTAAATGCACTGCTGATGTTAATAACTGAAAGACAGCATGAGAGAAGTAGCTTACAGTAGGGTATTTTTAATCTTTTCTAAAACATAATAGCTCAGCAGACAGTTGTATACACTGTGGGAAACATGTTAAGCTGTTTGGAGAACATGATTTGGAAGGGGAACCGGAGTTCTCACACTCCATGGAATACATAAATCTATGTATAATATCCATTATGTCCTCCATTCAACAAACTAATTCAATATTTTCTCTTATTTCTTTCTCCCTCCCTCCCCTTCTTCCTCCTCTCTTTCCCTCTTCTCCTTCTCTCTCTCTCCCTCCCTACCCCCCTCATCTCTTTCTGTCTTTTTCTCCCGTTTGTATTTTGTAATTTGTATTGCATATGAATTCCACAATTTGTAACCTCCAGTCCTCCTCCGAAATAATTTTTATCCAATTAACATAGCTTTCCCAGCATGTACAACTATGTTCTAAGTTATATTTTAGAATAGATAAGAGAATACCTCACTATAAGCTATTTCTCTTATGCTGGCACTGAATCATCCTGAAGTCAACAGAGTGCATGCATAGTGCAATCTCAGTGTGGAAGGTTTTTTAAATAAGTCAGAATTTACAGGTTGGAAGACAGTTCCCTTCATTTCCAGTTTCTCAGCACACTGTCTCAATGCTTCTGAAGGAGTTCATACCTGTCAATCGTTAAATCTAAAATGTTGTTTTGTGACTATTAGAAGAAAAATAGATCTTATTGAATATAATGAACTCACTTAAGGGTGTATTTGGATTGGGTCTCCATGTCAGATAGAATTAGTGTTTTCTCACAATTCCTTGAAAGGTTCCAACAATAAAACTTTTGTTGTTCAAACTACCTAACCAAGGAATATGTTTCCTTATGGTCCTCATGGTAATTTTAGTTTTCTCTAAAAAAGCCTACTAGCCATTTTAATGGGTATATAAAAGGCACCAATTTATATCCTCTGTACATAACTCCATAGAACAAAGGCCTAGCACTATTGATTAGAACACAGTTGTTGTTGTTGTTGAGGTTTGTTGGTTTTTGTTTTGGAGAGGGGAAGAATTTATACAGTTTATCAGATAAATGTCAAATCTATAAGAATGTGAGTCATTCCCCTACGTGAACACGCAATTTTCTGAAGAAGAAATCAAAACAATTTATAGTCATATAAAAATGCTCTAAATCATTATTGATTAGAGAAATGCAAATTAAAACAACCTTGAGATGTCATTTCAAACCTACCATATTGGCTAAATTGATAGAAGGGGAAAAGTGACAAATGTTTGAGATGAAAAATTGTGACACTAATTCATTATTGGTAGAACTGTGAACTGACCCAACCATTTTGGAGAGCAATCAGGAATTATGCCCAGGGTTATTAAACTACCTATACCCTTTGACCCAGAAATACCACCACTTGGTCTATTTCCAAAGAGAATTAAGGAAAAAAAGGAAAAGAATCTATATGCTATAAAATTTTTATAGCAATTCTCTCTATGGTGGCAAAGAACTAGAAATTGCAGGGATGTCCATCAACTGGGGAATGGCTGAACAAATTGTGACATATGATTGTGATGGAATACCACTGTGCTATAAGAAATAATCAGCCCAGTGATTTTAGAACAAAAATGGAAAGACTTGCATGAAACAATGAAGAGCAAAATGAACAGAACCAAGAAAATATTGTATAAGGTAACAGTAATATTGTTTTAAGAATCACATTGAGCCACTAAGTTATTTTGTTTATTACAAATACTCAAATTAACTATAAAAGACATACGAAAAAAGATGCTATCTGCAACCAGAGAAAGAACTGATAAATGGAAGTATGCATGGAGTAACGTGTGTGTGTGTGTGTGTGTGTGTGTGTGTGTGTGTGTGTGTGTGTTCGAGAAAGAGAGAGAGAGTGTGGGTGATGGTAGCCATCTCTAGGGATAGTGGTGGGGGGGGCGAGGAAGAAAAACAATTTATATGATAATTTTGTTGTATATTTGAAAGGAATAGCAAGTTGTACATAGTAGATATATAGTTGCATATTCAATCATCTTTTTATTGTGCTATGTTATGGAAATACTTATTTTATTCCATAAGTTAAAAAAACAAAGTTTCTGATATTATCTCTTAAGAGCTATTCATTTACCTTCCCTTTCTTCCTACAACTTCCATTCTCATCCTCACTCACTCATATAAGCACCCACACAAACAGAAAACCCTCATGAAAAAAGGCAGAAATGAAGTTGAAGCACCAAATATACTGAAAAATCTTTCCTTCTCAGTATGTAAAAGCATAGCGACAGCTAGGTGGGACATAGAATAGAGTACCAGGCCCAGAGTCAGAAAGATTGATCTTCCCAAATTCAAATCTGGCCTCAGAAACTTACCGGCTGTGTGACCCTGGACAAGTCACTTAACCCTGTTTGTAGCCGTTTCTACATCTGTAAAATGAGCTGGAGAAGGAAATGGCAAACCACTCCAATATCTTTGCCAAGAAAACCCAAATGGGGTCACAAAGTGTTGGATATGAATAAAACAACTAACCAGCTTCAAGAGCATTGCAATTGTGAGACTCTAAAATAGCCATGAATGTATACCAGTATCATAAGGAGTATGCTGCCAAAGTACCAGTATGGTGCTTTCCCATAAAAATTCCTCAATTTTTTTCTGCTCCTGTAAGGGACAAACATTATATGGAAGCATTTTTTAGCTTTTCTTCCTTTTCATGACTGGGGAGTTGTTAGGTGTGACTCTTGGCAGATTCAAGGGGTTACCATTGCTAGGGTAAGTCCACCCTCTTCACTCTGACTCCCAATTTACTAGAAGGGAGATTTTGTTACAGTCAGTGAGAATATTTCCAAACTACAAGAATGCTTGAGGGCAGAGAAGATTCTACTATTGTACTATATACCCCAAGCCTGAAACAAACAAAATACATAAAGCATTCCTTCACACACAGGGACAAATCTAAATCAAACTTAATGCTAGATCTATGTCTATTTATCTTAGACAAGCACTTCCATTCAGTTACTCATTCCCCAATCTCATTCTTTTATTTTTCTTCCTTCTATATGTCTTTGTATGTGATATCACACATACTCTATGACATCTGCATGTCATATTCCTATCTTCCTATCTGTAACAGCAAGTTCTTAGTCTTGAGTATTTTGAAGCCAACTGCATTTTGCATTCCTAAATGTCAATATAATAATCCATGGGGATTAGAGGGAGTTTGATTTGATTGTTATTTTTTTAACTTTAAGGCCTCCTGTTAATGCTAGGTGCAACAGGAAGACCATCCTTCACAACCAGATGATCCCATTTATTGAAAACACTCGTGAGGAATTGGTAATCTTTTCTGCATTATTCAAACGAATTTTCCCTTGAAATTCACTGAAAAGAAAAATAATAACATTGATCCTTAATGAAAATCATGAAACATACATACTCTGTGGAAATCTAGGTGGGTTGTCATTGACATCTGAGAGTGTAATATTGACAGTGGTAGACCCTGAAAGGCCTCCAACTTGCCCGGCCATATCTTTGGCTTGAATGACCACAGAGTAGTGCTCTCTGGCTTCCCTGTCCATATTATGGAGGGCCGTCCTTATAACTCCTGTAATATATGAGAGAGAGAGAGGTGGGGGGGGGGGAGGGGAGGAGAGAGAGAGGAGAGAGAGAGAGAGAGAGAGAGAGAGAAAGAGAGAGATCAGCATTAATTGAACATTTGTGTGTGTGTCCTCTAAAAATGCCTTTGATGCAATTTAATTAGAAGTTACCAAAAGAAACTACCAAGAAGTTTCTTATACAAAAAACTAGATATTTTCTTCAAAATATTCCATCACAACATTTGCTTCAAATCACTTGTTAGAAGGAAATTCACCATTGGCAAATGAAGATGTGTCCCAAATGTTTGCTCCTTTGACAAGACTGCTCATGGAGGGCAGCACATTTAAAATAATAATAATAACAATAACTAATAACAACATAAATGTTCCATCATTCATTGTAGCTTCATACTCAAAGCTTCCTCTTTTGTGGCCAAAAGCTCTGTTGTTGCCTGGACCCAGGCCCACCACACAACTTTCTAACATTTTCAAACTCAGTTTCTGAGGTCAGTAATTAAATCAATCTTTCCTAGAAAGGCCATAATCTTTGACTTCAATGACCATTCTTTTGACTTTCCTGTCCAAAACCCTCCTCCTTTGCTATATCTATCTATCTATCTATCTATCTATCTATCTATCTATCTATCTATCTATCTATATCTGTATATCTATATATATACTATATATACAAACAGTCTCTCTCTCCCTCTCTCTCTCTCTCTCTCTCTCTTTCTCTCTCTCTCTCTCTCTCTCTCTCTCTCTCTCTCTCTTCCTCCTTCCCTCCCTCTCTCCCCTTCCTTCCTTCCTTCCTGTGGTATGATGGATTGTAAAAGGAAGAGGATAAATGGGGTAAAGAGGGTAAATTCCAACATTTACTCTTGCAGTAGTCCAGGTGAGAGTAAATAAGGCTTTTTGTTTTGTCTATTAGTTGTGTCTGACTCTTTGTGACCCGATTAGGGATTTTCTTGGCAAAAAATACTGGAGCAGTTTGTCATTTCCTTCTTCAGCTCATTTTGCAGATGAGGAACTGAGACAAACAGGGTTAAGTGACTTGCCCAGCATCACACAGCTAGTAAGTGTCTGAACTCAGATTTGAATTCAGGAAAATGAGTCTTCCTAACTTTAGGCCCAGTGTTCTATCTACTGTACCACTTAGCTGCCCAGTGAAGGTGTCATCAAGCTATTGCTGAACACAAGCGTGGAAGAGTCTTTAAGGTTACTCTCATTAAAGGGAATATATATCCCAAATGAGAGTTAATGAAGACCTAAATTCAAGTGGTGGCTGTGGGATTAGAAAGGAGGAGGCCATTTTAGACAGGTAGAAGAGACAGAACAAATATTACAACAACTGACTAGATATTAAGGGAAAAGGAGAAAGAAGTCTCCAAGATGATTCTGAGATTTCCAACACAGATGGGAAAAGGATGATGCTATTAACCAAAATGGGGAAATTTTAACAAGAGGCAGCTTAACTCTAAAATGTCATTATATTTTCTTGGTCTGAATCTCTATTTGTACAGGCTGTTTCACCTGATAAAATGTAATCTCCTTAATGGCAGGGACATCATTTTTGACTTTGTATCTCTAATGCTCAGTAAAGTTCCTGGAACACAAAAAACAGGGAATAAATGCTTTTTCTTTGCCTTATTTTATATTTATCTTTGAATAGCATTGAATAAGTCCATTCCCAAATGGAGTATTTAATACATTTTCTTTTTCATTTGTATGATTAAAGTGGCATATACAAATATCTAAATATATACATAGTGTAATAATTTTTCCTTTCTTCTCCATTGATGTTTTAAAAATTTTAGTAAGATGTGTTGTTTTTAGGTCACCTTCATGTCCAAATATATCCTTTCCCAGTCTCCTAGGTAAATGAGATTATATGAGATAACAAAAATAAATAAATAAATAAGTAAATAGATAAATAAATAAACAGATAAATAAATAATGGAAAAGCAAAAATGTAAAAGAAGAAACAGTAGTAAAACAAAACTAATTTAAATAAAACATAAATTGAAAGTGACAGTATACACAAAATCCATAATTCTTCATCTCTGCAAAAAGAGGAGGGAGACATATTTTGTCTTTACTTCTTCAGAGTCAAGTTTGATAAGTACAGTTACACACTTCAAATTTTAATTATTTTTGTTTTGTTTTTCCATTTACATTATTTTATTCATTGTCTATATTGTTTTCCTGGCACTAATTATAAATTTTCCTGAACTTTTCTGTACTCTTCATATTCATTTCTGTCTTACAGATAATATTAAATTATATTCATGTGTCATTATTTGTGTAGCCTAGGTTGTATGCTCCAGTTGATAGGCCAGTTCACTATTATATCAACGGTGAAAGTACCAGTATCTGAAAAATATTCATTCCAACATTTACTAGTTAATTTTTTTTTCTGATTCATGCCCATTTTCTGGGTATGGAATGAAACCTCAAAGTTGTTTTGATTTTTATTTCTTTTTTATTAGTGACAGAGCAATATTTCATATAGTTTATAATTCACTATTCTTTTGAGGAATGTTTGTTCATATTCTTTGATCACTAAGCCATGGAGGAATGGATCCATCTAGTTTTAAGCTTGAATTTTAAAACTAAGTTGCTAGTATGCTAAATCCATTCCAACCTACCTTATTTTTAATAGCTTATTGTAATATTTTGAAAATATTCCAGTTGAATTCAAACTGTTTTGTCAAAGTGTGCAAAAAATTTTAACTGCATATGAGAGGGGAGTAGAGGGAGAGGAGGAGGGAGAGGTGGCAGAATGGATAAAATGCTGGGCCTGAAGTCAAAAAGAGTCATCTTCTTGAGTTCAAATATGTCCTCAGATACTTAATAGCTCTGTGACCCTGAGCAAGTCACTTAACTCCTTTTGACCCAGGGTCCTCATTTGTAAAATGACCTGGAGAAGGAAATGGCAAACTACTCCAGTATGTTTGCAAAAAAAAAAATCCTCAAATGAGGTCATGAAAAGTCGGATAGGACAAAAACAACACAACAAAAACAAAATGTACGTATGTATCCATCCATCTATCTATCACTAGAATATATGACATAATTCCATTGAAAAGACAGAATTGTTAAAATGGGACACCTTAAATGCTTCCAATTGGCTAAAGCTGCTACCTGGCATGATAGACTCTTTATACTTCTCATTAAAGAGAATTGATGGCAATGTAAAGAGTATCTTTAAGCTCAAGCACCTGAGTCTGCTCCCTAAGGCTCAGAACACTTGTCTGCTGGAAAGACAGCTAAGTCACACATTTTCAGCATTCAGGATGGTATACTCATAAAACATTAATTTGTTCCAAAAGCATTTTACTTTTTTGGTTCATTATCAAGTAGAAGGGTTAGCCCATTTGTTGTTTACTCCAAACATGTAAGGCAGTGTGCCATAGACATAGAGACTCAATTCAATCAAATAACTAGTTGGTTCATTGACAAATATACATAAAATTAAGTAACTAATTTGATACAATCAGTGATTTCAGCAATTCTACAGCTGGGAGTAGCACTTGGTAGATACCAGATAGCTACTTAGACCCTTCCTTCAAATCACCAGGTGGAAGTAGAAAATATCTAATTTATCATTTTGTCTCTATGCCACTAAACAATTAATATTAATTTCAATGAATAGCCAAGGTGTTTGGTTATTATGAGGAGATGGCTTGGGGCATCAGGGGGACTACAGTCCTCAGTTATGGAACGTCGCAAATGTATAACCGTGGAAGTATTGGAAAAGTTCAACAGCTTTCCTTAAGCTAAATAGAAATTAAAATCAGTCTTATCAAAGGACCTTGTAATAATATGATAATGAAAGATTAATTTAATCCATGCATATGGAAAAGCCTCAAGGAACTCTACTAAAAAGAACAATGTTTTATCACATATGATAATGATTTAAATAGAAAATTAATTGAAAGAGAAGAGAATGAGCAAGGATCCCCCATAAAAACAACTTCTGCTTTTTAGAATTTGAAGGAAATAGAAGTGACTTTTCTAAATTTAAAACATTGTAAATGGGACTTGCTTTCCAAATAATATAACACTATTGTCAATTGTGCATAAAAAAACTCATATACAAAAATAAAGTGCATCATAGCAAAAGGATTCTTTGCAGAATAGACCTATCTAAAGGGAAATCAATAAATTTAAAATCAGAAAATTATAGGACAAAAATCAATCTGCTTTCCCTGAAATCTGAATAATATTCATAACTTAAGAGGAAAAAATGCACAAACTTTACAATCTATAAATTCCTACTAGCTTTTTAGTGCTGCTGACATTCCACTACAGTCATTGACTCCCTTCTACAACAAGATAACTACTCCTACATGAAATTTGAAGATATCTGAGAGGTGACTATGTTCTCAGCCAAAACCACCTTTCCATACCTTCTCTCTCTCTCTCTCTCTCTCTCTCTCTCTCTCTCTCTCTCTCTCTCTCTCTCTCTCTCTCACACACACACACACACACACACACACTTTTCATCAATAATTGTCTAAGATCCGTTTCTGCTCATCCACCATGGAGAATGACCCAGTTGCATGTGCTTAGCTATAACTTTCCTGGGGTGCACAGAGAATCTGGGGAATACCCCAGCAACATTACCACAGCAACATGGTAATGCTCCCCACCTGGCCGCAGATAAATGTCCCCGAACAGACTGTTTCAGATTAAGAAGACTTTTAGAGTAACAAGAGAGGTCTAGTGGCTTTAAAAAGATAATATACCTCTTTGAGCACCTAATGTACTAGCGGGACATATAAATTGCCACTGGATAAACTATTCTTTGCTAACCTTATTGCCTGATTTCAGAGAAGTAATAGAGATTACTCTTGTAGTTGATTTCATTTGGTTATTAATACATTACAATATGTAGCAGTCATTTTTCAACCTTGCAGTTTCATTGTGAAATGTGATTTCCGAAGGTGACACAAGATTAAACCCATAGACTACGGATGCTTTCAGATCCTGGAGGAAGAAGAGCCTAATTATTTCAACAGCTTTACTCCTATCGTGTTCTCACTCCCACACCAGTCTCCTCCCATCATCTCTGATCCCACTTCCTAGGAATTATCAAAAAATAAACTATGAAAAATGAATACTTCACTTTTTCTCTAGTTTTTCTAATTAGTTGCCCCAATTGACAAGGTGAGTAGTTAGAGGAAAATCTAATTTTATCAGTAATGTTGTCCAGTGTCCACAAATCTTCAAAAAAGCATAAAAGTGATTTTTAACATGTTCTAGTTTAAAACATTCATTAGCAGTTGAATACAATGTTTGAAGAATTCAGGACAAGATGACTTAAAACGCTCATGAAGGAGAAAGTTTATGCATGTTTTTATATTATCTTTCTTCACTTTGGTTGTTTTCTGTGTCAAGAAAAGCTTATTAACTCCTAGAGGGAAAATAAACGGTTATTAGTATCTTAACTTGAGAGCTCCTTAAAGTTAATGATAAAATTATATTTAATGGCCAGAGTATTAGGAGGTTGTCAGTAATTGTACATGTTTCCTGATTCTAAGTTTTTGGTGAAGAATGTGAAATAGATGGACAGATAAATGTAGATATTTGTCATTCATTCTTCTATTTTTTCTGTGATATATTTCTGTAAAAAAATCAAGAAAAACTTTTTCTCAAAAAAAAATCTTTCCCCTACATTTTCCCTAATTTTAAGCAGCAACTGCTGCTGACAGTGCAATCTAAAAAACAAAACCAACAACAAACAGCAACAATACAAAACAAAAAAAAACATTGTGTCTGTAAACAAAAAGATACTGTTATGTTCTGTGCATGCAAAAATGAAAAATGACACTAAACTGGATAGAAGAGTAAACTGACTTCCCCTGCTCATGCCACATAATGCCTATGACTCATGACTTCTTTTGCCAGAAAACCTTATGATCAGTCACTGTCTTTGACTTTTTCCCCCCATAACCCCCAATCAACAGTATGCTCTAAACAAATGGCAGTTCCTTTGACCAATGGCTAGCAAACTTCCACCTCACACTTCCTTAATTGCTGGGGTTCAGTTATTTGTTTTTAATGGGATGCTTTTCCTCAACAACAAAAGGAATTTTCTACAACTCTTTTCTCTCTCCAGTCCCTATCCCACTCTGCTAGTTTCAAAGTTTCCTTTCAGATTTTTAACAGTAATTGTTTCAGCTTGTTTGTCCATTATGATGGTCTTAATCAGTGGGATATGATTAGGAAAGAGGAATGGTTTTGTTTGTTTATTTTTCCCTTGTGTTGTTTTTCTTTTTTTTTTTTCTGATCAACCACAGTAGGTGCCCTATTGCCTGAAAATTGCTTTTCAATGCCTGCCTCCCAATCACTTTGATATGTAGAGGGTTATGGCTGGGATTTACTGTCTTTTGATTGCAGGTTCATAGCATTGTGGCTGTGTTTGTACTTATAAACACTACTCCTTGTGCCTGGCTCACTGACCTACAATATGCTTGTGCTTCCTGATTAATCATATTCATATGGCAATATATTCTACAACCTTCATACATTTGTTATGCTCAAGACAAGACTATAAAATAGAAATGCTTTATTTATTAAATGCTTCTTCATTCAACCAGTCATATAAAACATAGAAATTTATACAGTAGCATTTTTAAAAATCTAAAGTCAACCATCCACCCCCAAGGCAAAAAAAAACCAAACAAACAAACAAAGAAAAACAACTTTGGCCCAAGCCCACATCCTAGGCAAAAGAGGGATTTTAATAAATACTGTCAGATTCTTCACAGGGTTAAATTATTCCCTGGGGCAGGTTTGTTCATTTTGGAAATTATTGCAGGTACTGTTTAGATTACTACATCCTCTCTTGAAATTACTTGTATTTACTCTGTACATACAATATTTTATGTTTATTTACATATGTACCTGCCTAATCACTATCTGCCCCCTCCCCACAAAAAATAGAATGGAAGCTCCTTGAGAACAGAGACTGTTTTTTTTTTAATTTCTGCCTCCCCAGAGCCTAGCAGAGTACCTGGAATATAGTAGTTCCTTAACAAATGCTTTGTGAATGAATGAATAAACAACTCACATGACAAATCTGGTTCTTTATTGATTTGATTATTCATGTGCTGCCTAATCCTGTGAGCATAAATCATTCAGGCTCTTATTATTTATTAAATTATATTGCTTCCTGGAATGAATTGTCTCCTAGTAAGGCAACAGAGTTATTACCATTTATAAAATGCCTTTTGTAAACACAAGAAGTAGTTTCAATGTCAAGGCTATTTTTTAGTGGTTAGAAGAAACGGATTATGCCAAAAGCATATAACCTTCAAATAATCAATAAATGTCTATATCTTCTATGTGCAAAACATCATAGTAGGCACAAGGAAAAGGGATCTCTCTCTCTCACACACACACTCACACACACACACACAAAACTGTATTGCACAGGCATACTCTCAAGAATCCTGCAATCAAGTTGGAAAAACAATAAATAGTATGCAAAATTTCATGACAATACAAAGAAGCATATGGTTAAGTTTCAAATGAGCAGCATAGAAAATAAGTGCTATAGGAATTCAGAGAAAGGAGAAATCACAGGCTGGAGAATGTCAGAGAAGTCTTCTTGGAAGACATGGGTCTATTGATGGTCTTTAAGTAAGATTTGGTTATTTAGGAAGGAGGTTAGAGGGCAGCTGGCTCTAAATATTTTCTCCCTTCTTATCACTCTGTTTCTCTCAATGTCATATCCAGTCACTCACCTTCAAAACCTCAGAATTATCTTATTTTTTTTCCTCCTTGGTTTCTTCCAGCTTTGTCGCCTCTTTATGCTGCTTCTACCTCAATAATCTCTTTTACATTTGCCTTTTCTCCATGGTTTGTACTTTCACTACCCTAGCATTAGCCCTTATTAACACTCACTGGACCTATTTCACTAGCCTCCTAACTGACCTTCCTTATTTCAACTGAATCTTTACCTAGATCTCAGATTAATGTTCCTTTTGCACATAACAATTTGTATAACTTCTTGTCTCAAAATGCTTCAATAATTTCCTATTCATTGCCAGATATAATTAAAGCTGCTTGGTTGGCTGGTTGTTGTCCTTTGGACTTGAAGAAGACCAAAATGACATCACTATGTTGGGGTCAAGGTACAGTGTGTCTGACTGTAGATGATCAGACCAATATAAGCTCAGAAGACTTTTACCACAGGTCAGGAATAAATAGACCATATGAACACTTGGAGTGGAGTTTTCTCTAAATTTTCCCATCTTATGTTTTTTGCGCTACTGAAATTCTGCTTTTCTCATAAAGCACGGCACCTTCTTTGATGCAGGCACGACATTCTGGTCAGTCCTGTGCCAGTGTCTCCCATGACAGTGTCTTTGTATCACTTCTGTCCTCTGCATGAGCAATGGCATCATGTGAATTCTCTGTAAATTAGTCTTTTAGGCAAAAGTATATTTGGCATTCATACAACATGGTCAGCCCATCAGAGTCATGTTCTCTGCAGTAGAGTTTGAATACTTGGCAGTTCAGCTCAAGAAAGGACCTTTGTGTCCAGTACCTTATCTTGCCACATAATCTTCAGAGTCTTCCTAAGACAATTCAAATGGAACTAATTCAGCTTCCTGGCATAGTGCTGGTATACTGTCCAGGTTTCACAGGCATACAGCAATGGTTCTGTAGACTTTGTTTGGTAGGCAGCCCAATACCTCTTCTCTCTCATACTTTCCTTTGAAACCTCACAAACACTGAGGTAGATCTGGCAATGTATGCACCAACCTCATCATCTATAAACAAAGCCAATGCAACAAAGATTAGGAGGGAAGCAGAAAATTGGGAAGGAATCTTTACAACCAGTGTCTCTGATAAAGCTTCATATCTAAAATATACAGGGAACTGAGCCAAATTTATAGGAATACAAGTCATTCTCCAATTGAAAAATGGTCAAAGGATATGAACAGGCAGTTGTCAGAGGAAGAAATTAAAGATATCTATAGTCATATGAAAAAAATGCTCTAAATCACTCTTGATTAGAGAAATGCAAATCAAAACAACTCTTAGGTACCAAATCTCTCCTGTCAGATTGACTAACATGACAAAACAGGAAAATTATAAATGTGGGAGAGGATGTGGGAGAATTGGAACACTAATGCGTTGTTGGTGGAGCTGTGAACTGATCCAGCCATTCTGAAGAGCAATTTGGAACCACACCCAAAGGGCTATAAAAATGTGCATACCCTTTGACCCAATAATACCAACTCTAGGGCTGTATCCCAAAGAGATCACACAAGTGGAAAATGGATCAGTATATACAAAAATATTCATAGAAGCTCTTTTTGTGGTAGCAAAGAATTGGAAATCAAGGGGATGCCCATCAATTGGGGAATGGCTAAATAAATTGTGGTACATGAATATAATGGAATACTATAGTGCTATAACAAATGAAGAGCAGACAGACTTCATTACAACCTGGAAAGACTTATATGAACTGATGCTGAGTGAGGGGAGCAGAACCAGGAGATCATTATACACAATTACAGACACACGGTATCTGTAAGGACTAACTTTGATAGTCTTGGCTCCTCTCATCAATGCAAGGTTCAAAGTCAGTTCCAAAAGACTCATGATGGAAAAAGCTATGAACATCCAGAGAAAGAATTATGGAGTCTGAATGCAGATTGAAGCAAATTATTTGCTCTCCTTTTTCCCCTTCTTTTTTGGTTTCATTTCTTCTTTCTCATGATTCATTTCATTGGTTATAATTCTTCTTTACAACTGGACTATTATGTAAATAAGTTCAATGTGAAGGTATATGTAGAATGATTACATGCCATTTTGGGGTGGAAGGAGGAGGCGAGGGAAGGAGAGAAAATTTGGAACCCAAAAACTTGTGGAACTGTTATAAACTAAAAATAAAAAAAAATTATTAAAAAGGAAGTATACAGCCAAGGTAAGTGAACTCATCCACAGAATGAATCATTTTTACGTTTGCTGGAACTGATGGTTCTATATATGGATGGTGTGGTGCTGGCTAATAGAGAACCTGTGTTTTCTTCCTATTAATTGTCAAGCCAAAATTAGCACAACCAGCAAAAAATCAATCCATATACTCTGCTGTATCTGAGTCACAGAGGATGCATTGAGTTATCTGTGAACAAAAAGTCATGCACAAATGCTCACTCCACTTTAGTCTTGTCTCGTAACCGTTTCAAGTTAAATAATTCATTGTCAGTGTGTTAGCTGACTTTGATGCCGTCATTGAAGTCATCAAGCAATATTGCTGAATATATCATGCAAAAAGCATGGGAACAAGCCCACAGCCCTGCTTCATTCCATTGGTGACTGTGAAAGTGCAAGAGCATTGTCTATTATCCAGAACCCATTCAAGCATGTCATCCTGGAACTGGCATATAATACTGAAGAACTTCTCTGGACAGACAAATTTTTGCCATGATCTCCCATAGGTCCTTGTAACTGACAGTATCAAAGGCCTTGATTAGATCGACAAATGTGTACACATCTCTGTTCTGCTCTTAGAGTTTTTCCTGGATTTGTCGGGCAGCAAATACCATATTGACAGTTCCTCAGCCCTTTCTCTAGCCACATTGACTCTCAGGTAGATGACCATCTTCCAGGTGATGGATCAGTATATTAAGAAGGATTCTGGCAAGAGCCTTGCCAGCAATGACCAAGAAAGAGACCCTTCTACATTTCTGTGATTGTCACAGAACAACTTATTTCCTTTTCCTTTGTAGAAGTGGACAATGGAGACATCTTTGAATTCTTTGGAGATAACCACCTGTTGCATTTAAAGCCAAAGATTTCAGACAGTTTTTTACATAATCTGTAGACCCCTTGCCTGGTAAATCTCAGCTGGAATAGAATCAGCACCAGGTGCTTTGTCAAACAAGAAAAGTCTAATGATATTCAAAACATCTTCTTCAGTTGGGAGTACAGCTAGAGAGGGATTGACGTTAACCAGAGGTAAACAGTCAGCATTGATTAATGATGGTCTGTTGAGAACACTTTGGAAATGTTCAGCCCATCTCCCCAAGATTATGTTCCTACCACTAATCACTGGGGCTCCATTAACATTGAGTAGTGGAAATGCACCCTAGGTCTTTGCCCTATAAATAGCCTTCAGGGCATCATAAAAACACTTTGGATTGTTACTATCAGCATAAAACTGAATTTCATCTGCCTTCTTAGTGAGCCGAGAATCCTGCATTTCTCCAAGCTTAACTTATGCTTTATTTTTGATAGTTAAACACTACTTTTATAGAGACAGAGAAACTAACCTACTGGTTAAACCTTATGAAATTCTCATTTTTTTTAGCAGTTTCTGACTTTCCCCATCATTTTCAACAAACCAATCTTGATATTTGTGAGTGTTCTTGCCTAGATGTGTAAGTCTCTGAAGTCTCTGAAGCTGCCTACTTCTTTTCTGCTCCACTGTTGCCAACCATGACTTGGCTCAGATTTTCTTCCAAGTTAACAACAAAATGGTCATGCATGGAGAATTGTTCTAATCTGTTGACATTAAGTCATCTGGTTGTGATCTTGCCTTGGGGTTGCCACTTTCATTGAATGGGAATGTTTAGCTTAGATAAGTTATTGCCTTCGTCACTTTTACATCCGGTCTGTTTCTTCTCCTTACAATGACATAATCTATTAAATGTCGATGTTTGCTGAGAAGGTACATCCAAAGAGTTTTATTGTGTTTAGGTAAATGGACAACAGTAGTGGTGATGAGAAGGTCATGAGATGCATAAGTCTTCAGTAATAAGTGACCATTGCTGCTGCTGCTTCCAACTCCATTCCTCCCCAAAATTCCCTGCCATGTCTGATAGTCTGTACCTCCTCTGGTATTAATGTCACCCAGAATTACAAGGTTGTCGTCTTTTGGCACATTGATGATGAAGGTCTCCAGATCTCCTAATTTTTTCTTTGACCTCATCAGTATTCATCATGGTAGAAGCATACACACTGATGATGGTGGCATGGCACTCTTCTGCAAGTGGCAATGGCATTGTCACAAGCCTGTCATTCATTTCCTTTGTGAGGCATGCAAGCTTGTTGACTAGATTAGTTTTGATTGTGCAACCTATGCCAGCTTCACAGCACCCAACCCCCTCATCACTGCAACCATGCAAAAACAAACAAACCAATGGTGCATCCAGCTCTGCCTTTGTTAAGCTGGCCTTAATTTGCCAGCCTTGTTTCACTAAGGGCTGTTATTTGGATGTGATACCTATTGAGTTTTCTCACAACGAGAACATCTTTCAGGTCTACTGGATTTTGTGTTGTTAATAAGCATGTGAACATTTTATGTACCAATGATGAGTAGAACTCAAAATTATGTAGAACCGTGTGTGGTAAACTAAAAAATAAAAAAAAAAATATTAAAAAAAAGAAAAGGCAGTTTATAAAGAAGAAATCTAAGCTATTACTATATAAAAACAATCTCCAAATAACTAGTAGGGAAATGCAAATTTAAGTAACTGAGGTTCTACCTCACATCTATAAGATTGGAGAAGATGACAAAAGAGGAAAATGAGAAATGTTGGATGGACTGTGGAAAAACAGGCATACTCCTGTGCTGTTGGTGGAGCTCTGAATAAATCTAGCCATTCTGGGAAGAAGTTCAAAACTATGCTTCAAAAGTCACTAAACCATGAGTACCCATTCACCTAGCAATGCCATTACTAGGCATATATTTAAAAGATATCAAAGAGGAAAAGAGTATATATGCATGATATTTATAGTAGCTCTTTCTGTAGTAGTAAAACCCCCCCACAAACTGGTAACTTAGGGGAAGGCCCACCAACTGGGGAATGGCCAAACTATTTATGGTATAGGATTGTAAATTGAATATTTTTATGTTATAAGAAATGACAAAACTAATAGTTTCAGAAGAAATTGGAAATAAGTATAAACTTTTGCAAAGTAACATAAGATGGACCCAGAGAATATTTATACAATGACAACAACACTGTCAAGAAAAATGACTCTGAGAGACTTTAGGACTCCTATCAATGCAGTGAAAAATCTCATTTGCTGAGGAAGAAAAATGAAGCATGCTATTCTGTTCACCTCTTAACATAGAAGTGATAGGTTCAAAATACACGGTGAGATAGATATTTTTGGCCATAGTCAACAGGAACATTTGCTTAGTTTTGATGGGGTGCTTGGATGCTTGTGCTTGGACCATAATTCTAATATCACATTTCTCCTTAGCCTCTGCTTGGGTGCCTGTGCCTGGACCCCAATTCCAAAACCACATCCAGCTCTAAAATCACATCTCTCCCTAGCCTCATAATACTCTCAGGCAGTTCCATTCCAGTTCAAGGGCAGCATGCCTTAGGAAAACACTTATCTCTCTTCTTGATACTAAGGCCAGCTGCACGTATATAATTTATTAGTTTGGATTTCCTTTGTATGTGCTAATTGGCTGCGCACTGGGCCATAACAATATTTACTACTTACTGACCTTACTGATATGTATCCTAGACATAGTCAATTGTATACTCCCTTACATTCATCTTGTCTAACAAGACATTTGATGAGAGCCACCTGGATATTCCCAGTCAGCCCTAACTGTTAGTTGACTTAGTGACTCTTTCACAGTCAAAACCACACCTCCACGTCGCCCCCCACCTTGGGCTATTTCCCAGTGAACTCTGGGTAAGACAACTGTGCAGTAGATACAAAAAGTGCATGTTCCTATAAGATCTGACCACCCCTTAACCACTCCCTAATCCTACCCCAAAACATCTAATTGACATGTTTCACCCCAAAATCTCCTATAAAACGTTCCTGCAGCCCTATAAAGTGCCAGGTTCCCTAAGTACTCTTGCCCTCTGTAAAGTGTAATAAATCTTTGCCACCTTGACTTAAAGAATACTTGAGATTGTGAATTCATTCCAGATAGCCCCGACCTTCTCCAGTACTAGGATCCTTGAGGGGTACTCCCCCTCAACGACCCTGTCTGGGAACTTCAGTCTTGGGGTTCCTGGACCTCAGCTCCCTCAACCCTCAACAGTTTGACTATTCATGTTTGTTGTGAGGGCTTGTTTTTTTTTCTTTTTATTTATATGGGAAGTAGGAGCTGGAAGGATAGAAAGCAAATGCTTATTGAATTAATAAAAATAAATTTAATTAGGCAAACAAAAAAAAGAAAGTACTCTACATGGGTTTTCATCTGCATTTTGTAAATTCATTTTGTAGTCTCTACTTGAGTTTTATCATTTTATAGCTGAGTGTCAAGGGCTATAGGAATGTGTGAGAATATGTTTTTCTTTCCATCATTCTCCTTGAGTTAGTGTCTTGGAAATATGTATTCTAAATACCCCTACCTTCAGATTAACCTGGTAAAAGATGACTTGTTTGTTGATCAATAAAGTCTTGTGTTGAAATAGCGGTATAAGATGTTGGCTAGAGAAAGAAGAATTCAGCCTTCCTGGGGGAAAAAAACATGGGGGCTGCAAGGTTGGGCTTTCTGCTCTACTCAATAACAGGGATAGTTCTAGCAATAGCAGAGAAGTTTTTATCTCAGGATCTCTGAGAGCTCCAGTTCAGATATGAAACCCTATATCCAGGCAGTGGGTAATTATGTATCATGGTAAGTACATTGCTATTCTCTTAAGATTGTAGGTAAATTACTAAGTGGATAGAAAGGATTCTCTTTCAATTCCAGGATGGCAGCAGCCACAGAAGCTATGATGGGTGAGAGAAGGGGGTGAGTTATGGTGCTCCTTTCTTTTAGTGGTCAATGGCCATCGTAACTATAGTAGAGAAAGGAAATATTTTTAGCACCATGATTTAGAATGTGTTTGCACATAAAAAGAGATTTCCAGGCTAGCCCTTAAAAGTGTTTTACCCTAAAAGCAGTGGAAACAGTAAACAGTTGTATCAGTATAACTTTTCTTTCTCTTTCTTTCTTTCTTTAGCTATATAATATTTATGCTATAAAATGGATTAAACAACTTTGTGAATTGAGCTAAAAACTTTATTATAAAAGAGTTCCTCTAGAAAAAAATTTCACATGCCAAGCAACTGACAAGCAACTTATTTTTGGAAATGAAACTTAAGCACAAGCTGGAACATCTTGACAAAATTCCTATCATGAAAGAGCTTACAATTTCAGGGCAGATAGGACTCTTCAAGAACCTTTCTGGATTCTTAGTAATAAAGGATCAACAAGTTGGTTGCCACTATTAAAAACAAACAAACAAAAAACCCTCAGGTCATTTTATTTTAGATTTAGAAAGTATGACTATGTGTATATATATACATATATATATATACATACATATCTATATCTATATACATAGATATACATATCTATGTATATGTATGTATGTATCATCTATCTATCTATCTATCTATCTATCTCTCCTACCTTGAGTGAAGAAAACCAAAAATTCGAAATCAAAGAGCCCTGAACATTTCTAATGTGATCTTATATATATATTGCAGGTCTGATTCACCAAAAAAAAGGAATAATGCAGATAGATATGTAGACAGGTTATGTTTTATTCATTTAGAGACAGGTTGGGTAATTAATTGTATTTCTTGATCAGTTTAGAATTTAAATCATAGTTTCAGCAAGTGGTAGAAAACCAGGGAATGTTTTTTAAGTCAACTTTTTTCCCAATCCTTTTTTCATGTACTAAAAAGAGAACTAATATGTGACAGGAAAGTGATAAAACCAATAGGGATCATTTTTTGAGTAAATATATAAAAATCTACATAATTTAGAAGTATCTGCCGAAAACTGCTAATCTAAAATTGTATACAAATGCATGGAAAATTGATTTATATATTAAAATAGTACATATTTTGTTGAAATATTTTCCCTATACATAACATTCATACATAAAAGTATTTAAGTATTCATTTTTAATTTATTTAGATTTAATATCCTCCCAGATTGACAGATGATAGATAGATAGTTAGATAGATAGATAGCAAGGATAGAAATAAACAATGAAAGGTTAATTATTTAAAAAAATTAATAATATTGGCCCGTTGGTTGCAAGACTAAGTAAAATTCCTCTTAGTTATATCACATCTTGCCATTATTAAGTTATGATGATGAATGAGTTGGACCAGTAATTTTCCTCTTCATTCAGACAACTCTTGAGAGTAATTGTCTACAATAAAGCAGTTTCACCAGTCCACTAATATTATGACTAAGACTTTAGTAAAATCATGCTCCATCCTTTCATTTAAGTCTCCTAAAAGTACAACACCAGATAATGGATATTTTGAAACTATGAACTTTATAAGTCTGTCAAGTAGGTTTTAGATATATGAAAAGTATATGTGCATACCTCATAGGACTGTTGTAGAGAGCAAATTATATATATATGTGTGTGTGTATGTATACATATAAAGCCATTTTCAAATCGTACAATGGTATATAATTACTATTATTATTACTAATAAGAGTGATGAAAGTAAAAGTCCCATAGGTAATTCTTGTCATTATACTGCTTCAAAATCAGGGAAAATACATTATTATGAAAGGAACTTCTTCGAATGACTTCAGAACTTTTACCAGGGTAATGATAAACCACGAGTCCAAATGATGAGACACAAACACTCCTTTCACCTTCTGCCAAAAAGGTAATGAAATTATAATGCAGAAAGGGATATGCATTTTCAGCATAGGCAGCATGGAAATTTGTTTTGTCATGCTACTACGCATATGTGTATACAGAGTTTCTTTTTCTTTAAAAAAATTATGAAACAGGAATGGGTGAAATAGTTGAAGGACAAATCAATAAAAGGAAAAAAATAGAAAAGAATTGTGATTAGCATCATCATTCAATACTACATTTAGAGAAACTTCGCACCAAATGAGAAGTCCACCTCATGCATTATTATTACTATGTTGTTATTGGTGGTATTGTTACTTCTATTCTATAAATGTCTTTGTATGCTACAGTCTTACATTTAAGTTTAGCCTGTATGTTAATAAAATTAGAGTAAACTCTAAAAAAATAAATGAATGGAACAGCATCCTGCCTCAGACACATATTAACTGTTTGACCTTGGACAAGTCACTTAATCTCTATTTGCCTTAGTTTCCTTAGTTGTATAATGAAGAAGAATAATAGCACCTACTTCCCAAAGCTGTCGTAAGTAACAAAGAAGATGACACTTATAAAGTGATATGTCATAGATATTATGTAAATGCTAGCTATTATTATTAATGTTGTTATTGTTATTATATCATCATCATCATCTTCAAAAAGTCTACATATGATAAGGGTCTTTAAGTTTGGAATCAAGGTAATATAAGTCCCAAAATTATCTTTCAAAGCTCCAATAATCTCAGGGAACACCCCTCTTACAATCATTGGCACCTGAGATAATGATGAAATGACAGCTTGAGAGAAGCCTAATGAAACCTAGGTAGCCAGAAGCAGTGAGCAGGTGCATCCGAGATATTGGCTCCCTTACAAGTAATCGAGAAGTAAAGAGAAAAGAACAACAGCAACAATAAACCTGCAGTGCCTGCCTGCTATAGATTGTAAAAAATAGCACCTAAGTTATCTGATACAGTTTCATTTTCAATTTTAATGAATTTTAACAGGGAATAAAAGCTAGAAAAGGAATATCCAAATTCTCATGTAATCATATCATTTTGGTTTTGATATATTTTCAAAGAATAATGTAATAATTTGGGTTTATGACCTTCTCTTTGTATGTTGCACTATTTCAGTTTGGGTTCAATTAATAATAATGTTATATGATAGGAATCAAAGGGGTGGGGTGTCCTAATTTAATCCCTAAACACAGTCATTACTGGTAAGTAATTAAGAAGTGGTCATAGCACCATATTTCTAATTTGCCTGGCAGGCAAAACAGCATGGTTGCACAAATGTGAGACAAAATATGATTTTGGAACATCATATTCAAGAACTGATGCATATCCTACAATGTGCCAAACATTATGAATAGCTTAAAGCAATAGGAGAGCTTTTCCAGGAAGATTCTAGTTCAAGTGGAAATGGTCTCCTGATTTGTGAAGACTGCAGTTATTAAAGTGGAGTGATTCAACTACAGAGTAGTCTCTTTGTTATGTCCTCAACCCTTACTGACCACAGGTTTTGCAAGAAATTAATAACTAGTAATCCTTTTTTTATCCACCAATTAAAGAGTAACACTGAGCCTTCAGAACACAGAGAGGTGTCATATTGATTAAAATGATGCTTATAAAATATTGGAGAGCTTGGTGTTTTATGTAAATACAAAATATTGTTGTTTTCATTATATGACAGAAATGTGACATATGATTCATAATTAATTGATAACCTGTGGCATGGAAACAGGATCTATCAATATGTGAGCAGATTTGTGATCCTTTGATGAAGAGAGAGGAAGGCAATTCATTAACACTTGAAAGGTGAGTTTGGTCTTACCTTCAGGATTTGCAGAATATGAGTTTGATTCTGAAATTTTACTAGGGAATATTTTCCATAGAAGAAGGAAAGGATAATTTTTGGAATATTTTGGTTAATGTAACAGCATGTTCATGTTCAGTTGAAAAATAACTATAACAGATCCCCTTTGGGAGGTTACATACTTAATTTTACATTCGAATAAGAGTATTTATTGTTTTTATAGCTTCAAAACATTTCTTTAAGAAAGTGTCTACACAGTGGAAGCAAAATCATATGAGACGGATTGACCAGATTAGAGAATCAGTCATGAGATCTTATTGTTAAAGCCAGGTGGACCCAATAAAATAGCTGAACCAGATGTTAGTTTTGAGTTAATTGCTTTTGCACAGTGACTGAAAGAAGTCAGCCAAATGGTTAATTCATCCATAAACAAGACTGCAAACAAAAACTATTGTAAATCAAACTCTTAGCCCTTTTTAATATGTGCATTGTGCGGGGTGAATACTAGCCAGCTGCTATGGAAGACCTAGACCACTATAGTTCCACATTCCACTGATACTTGATTGGAAGCAGGCAAAGTTTGAAGACCACAAGACCATAACAGCAATGTGAAAAGAATGGTGGTGACAGCATATAAGCAAGAATGGTAGTTATTAGCTGGGTGGTGGAAGAAGTTGGCATAAAAAATTATCTTAATTTAGAGCATCACACAAGTGGAACTAGAAGTTAGAAGATATTTGCTGAGTACTGTCAGATGTAAACTGCCATACCAAATTCTGTGGGAGATATAAATAGTAATGCGGACATTTCTAATTCTTAAGACATTTTATAATTTGTTTTGGGCAAGTGGGGAAACAATAATAAATATATTTTTATGGGAGTTCTCATAGTACTTTGATAAGACTGATGACTCTAAAGTCAGAGGATATGATTTCAAATTCCAATCCCAAGACTTACTACCTGTGTGACTTTGAACAAGTCACCTCTATGTTTCTCAACCTCAGTTTTCTCATTTATAAAATGAGGATACTGAACTAATTGACCACTGAGAGACCTTGGAGCTCTAAATCCATGATCCAATGATCAATCAATCTATCCCTCCACCCATCTATCCATATATTATCCAGGTTTCTATCTGTACATCACATAAGTAAATACATTAATTAATATTACATTATACCTCTCTATACATAGCAAAATATACACACACACATTCTTAGCAAAAGTTTTGTTAGAAGATTTATACAAGGGAGTCCAGGAATGTGGAATATGCTTAAGTTAAAATAGAGAATGATCTTTGAAATTGAGAATGGTGTTGTCCTCTGAATTTAGCTTTTAAGCTTTCTTAGATTCACTTAAACAGAAAACACAAAGCATTTTGGTCTCCAAAGGTATGGTAAGGAATCAGAACCACACAGTTCTGTGGTATTTCTATGGCATTTCCTGTAAAATGAGTTTGAAGTCACAGGATTACCAAGAGACAATTAAACAGGGAGCCATACTAGTCATTCAGACTCTGAATTAGAGAAAGAAATCTGTAATAATTCAATTCAATTAGCATTTATTGAATAATTAAAATGTTAGAGCTACTGTGCTAGGTTCTATGGATAGAAAGAAAAAAAAAATAAACCATTCCCGACCTCAAGAAACATGCATTATACTGGAGATAAATAAAAAAAATTAATAGATTGATTAGTTAATAAATACATATGGATAAGTAAAGCAAAAACAGTCAGTAAATTAGCATTCATTGAATTCCTGTTATGTGCCAGGAACTGTTTGTTCTAAACACTGGTGATACAAAGAAAAGCAAAAGAGACTCTCAAGTTGCTAACAGTATGAGAGGAGATAATTTATAAACAGTTACATACAAACTGTAGATATCTGTATCTATAGCTACTTATCTATAGATTCAGAGATATCTACCTATCTACATCTAGCTCTATGTCTAATAATCACAGCCAGAAGGCACTAAGCTTACCAAGGACTGGGAAAGGCTTCTTGTAGAAGGTGGTTCTTTAGCTGTGATAAGAAGGAAACCAGAGAATTTGAAGGTTGAGATAACAAGGGAGAGAGTTCTAAGCATGAGGGAAAGTGAAGGAAAATGCTTATAGTCTAGAAATAGAGCATCATGTGGTAGGAACAGTAAAGAGGCTTCGTGAAAAAACAAAGTTATCTATATATTTATGTAATTATATATCTATATAATGAGATATAAATCTGTATACATAAGAGCAACAGAGGCAGATACAATGCAATGTCATGACTAGAAGGTTGGTCTTGGATCAGGAAGATATAACTTGATGTTATGCCTTTAATACTTATTACCTAAGAAATTCTGAATAAGTCACTTAACCTTTCAGTGACCTAGGCAACTCTCTAAGATTATAAATTTCAGAGGAATTGATAACTGCATTGCTGAAGTTGGTTTCCACACCAGGATTTCATAATACTAATGAAATCCTATCTGGATCTTAAAATGTAGCACTTTATAGTTCACGAAATGGTGGAGTATTCCATGCTCCCCACTGCCTTTCAGGTTTTTCCTTTACCCCTGTCACTCAATAACATTTCCTCTTTTGAGATTCATTCAGTCCATATCTGCTACCGAATTAAAATCTAACAGCTTCTGTTGTTTACAGACCTACAGGACTGTCCACTTCCTTCCTTAATGAGTTCAGTATCTAATTCACAAACATTTTTTCCTCTCTAACTCCTGCCATCATATTAAGGAACTTCAATGTATAAGTTAATAATTCCTGCAAATACCCTAACTTCCCAAGTCCTCAACTTACTTATTTCCTATGATCTTATGGTCAGAGTCTTCATCTTGCCACTATCTGTAAACACAGCAATTCTATATTTATGAATTCTGAAATTCCCTTATCTGGTCACAATCTATTGACATTCTCTGTGTCTCTCTCTGTCTCTCTCTCTCTCTCTCTCTCTCTCTCTCTCTCTCTCTCTGCTTTGCAAACCAAACCCTGTTCTTCATCCACACCAAAACCTCCAATCTCTCAACCACTCAGTTCTTTGATAGGCCATGACCCCTGAACTAGCAACATTCTCTTCTTTCCCCATCTTGCCCCATTGGTAAAGCAGTTTAACTCTACACTGTCTTCTTCTCTTGATTCCTTTGTCCCCTTAATCATATCACTGATTCTGCCTTGTCATGCTTCAGCCTTGGATCACTTTCACCATCCTATGTAACACTACACATGTGCTACTGAATGAAGATGGAGGAAATCAGGAAACTGATCATTTGATTCACTACAAATTTATGTTACATAACTTTACTGGGGTCTCAATACCACTAGGCAATCTTTTTATATCTCCCTAATTGACTTAATATCCCACTCATAACAGTGGCTCTTCCAAACCTTTCCATCCCTCCTCAAACTTTCGATGTGTCCCTCTCTTCCCACACTCTTATCTGAGAACCTTGCTTAATATTTTATTGAAAAACTATGGAGACCAATCCTAGAGAGCTCTTTCTTCTCCCCTCCTCCCTATCTCACATAATCCAGTTTCCTTCTACAACTACTTCTTCCTTTAACCCTATCTCATATGATGCAATGGCTCTTCTCCTTGCCTAACTCTACATGCATGTGATCCCATTTTGTCTCTTCATCTCCAGTAGATTGCCCCCTCTATCATTCCCTCTCTCTATCATTTATCTTCAGTCTCTTCATGTCTACTGGTTGCTTCTCTATTGCCTACACATGTTTATGTCTCTCGATCCTCAAAAAACAATCATTTGATATCTCCATCACCCCATCATCTCATATCTCTCCTGCTTTTTGCAGCTAAATTCCTTGAGAAGGCCATCTATAATAGGTGCTTCCACTTTCTCCTTTCATGCTCTTCTTAATTCTCCACAGTCTAATTTCTGACCTTATCAATCAAGCAAAACTAATATTTTCAGCTATCAATGATCTCTTAATTGCTGAATCCAATGGCCTCTACTTGATCCTCATCCTTGTACATTCCACTGCAGTCTTTGATATTGTCAATCAACTTCTCCTCCTTGATACTCTCTTCTACGTAGGTTTTTTGTGTTCCTGCTCTCTTATTCTTCTTCTACCTGTCTGACTGTTCCTTGTCAGTGTTCTTTATCTTGTAGGTCATGCCCAATAATCGTATGTGTCCCACAGGGCTATATCATGTTCTCCTCTTCCTCTATATTACTTTACTTGGGAATATCATCAGTTCCTATGGATTCAATCAGCATCTCTATGCTTATGCTTCTCAAATCTTCTTATTCAGAAGTAATTTCCAGTTGGCCTCCAGTCTCTCATCTCCAATTACCTATTAGACATCTTGAGCTGAATGTTCTCCACAAATCTTAAAATAAACCTTTCCGAACTGGAATCTATACCCCTCATCCTCTCTGAGTCTCTTATTTCAAACGTCCTTATTACTTTGTCAAGGGTACCACCATGCCCCTGATGAGTTGCTTGTTCTTGGACCCTAAATTCTTACAGCTTCTACTTGGGTGCCTGTGCCTGAACCCTAATTCCAAAACATATCCAGTTCTCAAAACACATTCTGTCCCAGGCTCTCTCTAGCTAAAGGGCAGCATGACCCAACTTATCTCTGCTTCTTCCTCAGTAAGCAACTATGCCCAATTATAAATTGATTTCCGAATGTTGAAAATCGACTGAACACTGAGTCATAACCATATTTACTATTCACTGCCTTTCTAATATGTATCCTAGACATAGTATTTTGTCTAACAAGACCCTAGATAAGAAACTATAGAGAGATTCTTTATCTTTTCACAGTAAAAACCACACCCCCAGTAACCCCCCTGTGGCCTATTTCCTGGAGAACTCTGGGTAATACCCCTGTGCAGTAGATACTAAATGTGCATGTTCCTTTAAGAACCAACCACTCCCTAAGCACACCCTAAAGCACTCCCTAATCCCACCCCCAAACACCAAACTGACATATTTTGCCTTATAATTCTTTGTAAAAATTCCCCCTGCACCCCTTTAGGGGTTAAGCATGTTAAACATGAAAATAAACTTTTGCAAACTTGACTTAAAGATTGCTTGGGTCCGAGAATTCATTCTAGGCAGCCTTGCCCTGGGAACTTTGGTTTGGGATTCCTGAATCCCTGAGTTTTTCCTCCCCTTACACTCCTGTTTCACCAGACTTGCCACTTAAGTGTCACCCTTGACTTCTCATATTCTCTCATCTCCTATATCCAATCTGTTTCCAAGACTTGTCATTTTTACATTTATGAAATCTGTCAGATAACCTATTTCTCTCCTTGGATAATGCTACTGCTCTAGTACAGGCCCTCATCTCCTTATGCATGGACTATTGCAATAACCTTTTGATTAATCTACCTGCTATGAGTCTCTTGTCACTCCAGTCCATTCCCCACTAAGCCATCAAAATGATTTTTCTAAAGTGAATATGCTACCACCTTATCCCCACTCTATATAAACTTTAATGGCTCCCTATCACCTCTAGAATCAAATATAACATTCTCTTTTGGGCAAAGTTCTTCCTGAACTAAAGCCCCTTTGCCTACCTCTCCAGCTTTCTTATACCTTACATTCATCCCAATCCTTAGTCTCCCCCCGCCCCCACAACCACAATGTTTTTCTATCTAGTGACACTGGACTCCTTGCTGTTCCTAGCATAAGACATTCCATCTCATGACTCTAAGCATTTTCACTGACTGTCATTCATTCACGGAATGTTCTACCTCTTCATTTCTATCTTCTGGCTTCCCTGGCTTCCTTCAAGTCCCAGCTAAAATCTTACTTTCTATAGGAAAACTTTCCTAATTCATCTTATTTTGGGTATTATCCTTCTGTTGATTATTTCCTAATTTTCAGTATATAGCTTGTTTCTATACAGTTGTTTGCATGTTGTCTTTCCTCTTAGATTGTGAACACCTTGAATGCAGTGGCTATCTTTTATTTTTCTTTGTATCCTCAGCTTTTAGTGAAGTTCCTGGCACATATTGGGTGCTTAAAAAATGATTATTGACTGATAAAATAGTTTACTTTTTTTACTCAAAATAATCATAAAATATATGTTTGACAGTTATTATTACCTCAGTTTTACAGATGAAGAAACTAAAATTTAGAGAGTTTAAAAATGCTTGCTATTACATTAGTAAACCTCTTATTTATATAGTTCTTTAAGTTTGCAAAGTACATTCCAAATAACAACTTCTCTGCACTTCTCTACCTCTTCACCAGAGGCCTTTGCACCCTTGAGATACCTCTGCCATGAAGCTCCACTGTCTGTTGAAGCTCCACTTCCTGGACTACCAATATATGAAGGGCTTCAGCCATGCTTATTCCACTTCAAGTTTGACTCCCTCTCCAGACTTTTCTACCTCCTCACCAGTTACCTTCCTATCTTGGAGATTTCCCTGCCCAGAGACTCTTTCTCCAGACTGCTGATCCCCTCATCGAGAATAATAGTCATTACATCATAGTCTTAGCTCAATCACTGTCTGGATTTCTCCAGCTATTCATCTGTCTCTGTTTACTAGATCTCCTCTGTGGTGCTTTTCTGAATGTAAACTCCTTGAGGGTAGAGACTATTTTGTTGGCTTATATTTGTATCTAAAGCATTTAGTGCAATACCTGTCACCAAGTAAGTGCTTAATACTGTGTTGATCTATCTATCTATCTATCTATCTATCTATCTATCTATCTATCTATCTATCTGTCTGTCTGTCTGTCTATCCATCCACCCATCCATTTATCTTTCTGTCTATGTGAATTGGTTTGGATATATAATATCATTGGTTTAAGGAATTTCTAGTGTGTAAATTGCCTCTAATCATGCAGTTTGGCAAATGCTTTGTATCTTGTGGTGCTCAAATTATGAACTAATGCAGCACAATAATGGGATAAGAAACTTAAGACAGAGAATTTTAGAGTCATTGAGTTTTAGAGTTTCTTGGGGGAACTGAAAACTTAAATCACTTTCTCATGGTCAACCAGTTAATATGTGTCAGGCAAAATTTGAGCCTAGATTTTTTGGATGCTAAAGTTCAGTTTTCAACCTATTGTACCATGCTATTGATCCTTCTACCTCTATATAAAATACATGCTATATTAATTTGTTCTTGTTTATATTTTCCTTTTCAAGTTTTCTTCAAATTTATATGTGCCTCACCAATTAGATATAAAGTTCTTGACGGGACCAGTATAATTTATCTCCATCAATACTCAACAAAGACAAGTTTTCTGAAAGGACTTTTGTTTTTGTCTTCCCCTATCAGAATGTTATAGCGTCCCTTCCAATTTCTAAATTTACTTTCTAGGTTTTTCTTGACTGTTGTCTTTGCATTTAAAAATTTTATAATTGAGATCTAATGTTTTTATGAGAAATACTTGTCATAATATCTTCTATTGCATTAAAAGGCCATTCCTCACCTCTACTGCCATAGGATTATAGTATGCAATTCTAGGGCGGAAGAAAAAAAACTGGCTGCAGTTTCTTTTTGGAATTTTTTTTATCATTATCTGGTTTCATGTGAACTTTAGTTTTATACTGCAGGAGGTATGTAAGAACTACGTGGACTGTCTCCCAATTTCCAAATAAACCTCTTGTTTTATTCGTTAATGGCAGTTTCAGGTTTACTTGCATTAGCTTAGCTTTGCTCTAAGGGACATAGGACAGCTCATTTACTGCTCTCCTGTTGTCCAATACTATGACTAATAATATGCCAATGTGTCATGAACCTATGATTTCATCAATGTGGGAATTCCCTCCATTCAAACATAATTGCAACTGAAAATTTTAGAAAGTTATCTGAGGCTCAAAGGAGTTAAATGACTTGTTCATGATCACACAGCTGGTGTTTGAGATAGAACGTGAGCCCAGGTATTCCTGACACCAAAACTGTCCCTCTATCCAATATGCCGTGCTACTTCACATAACTAATTATAGTATATATACATACACATATGTGTCTATGCATGTATGTAGATAATATATCTGTGCGGGAGTATATATATCCAGCATATCGCAAAAGTCTTAGTGCAGTTTAAACCTTTAATAACTTTAGAAATATAAATGCTACAAACTTACAAAATATATTATTTGAAAATTTGATTTTTTTATTTTTCTTATGTAATTTTATGCATTTTGAATAACACATTTTCAATTTTAACAAGAACAAGGATCCATTGTGATTAAGCATTGCATTGCAATACTTTCTGGATGTCACTTTCTCAGACCAGTGGTAGAGAAGTTTCTCTTGCTTAGACACCTCAATTACCTCATCTAAATCAATTAGGAATTTTCTTGTGAGGTCTTGTCAAAATTGTCATATATGAAGCAAAATCTAATTCTTTGCACTTTATGAAGATGAGGATCATAACTGTTATCTTTTTGGTCACCAAGCAATAGCTAAGGAAAGTTTTTACACAGTTCAAAAATCAATTAGAGTGACATAAAAGAAGATAGTCATTATGTTGAATTTTAATAAGCATCACAATATTAAAAAAACTTACGTATGAACCTTTCAAATATCATTTTAATGTTGTAGCATTTATACGTCTGAATTTATTAAAGCTTAAAGCTGAACTAAGACTTTTGAGATACTACATCTACAGTTTTACATATATATACATATATATATATATATATATATATATATATATATATATATACAAATACATAAAAGCAGCTAGCTGGCACAGTGGATAGAGTGCTGGGCCTGGACTCAGGAAGACTCATCTTCCTGAATTCACATCTGGCTTCAGACACTAACTAGCTGTGTGACCCTGTGCAAGTCACTCAACCCTGTTTGCTTTACTTTCTTCACCTGTAAAATAAGCTGGAGAAGGAAATGGCAAGCCAGTATCCAATATCTGTGCCAAGAAAATGCCCAATGCAGTCAACAAAGAGTTAAACATGACTGAAAGACTGAACATCAAAAATCCATATACATGTGCTTATATGAACATGCATGCATTTAAGGTTGAAAAAGTCCATTCTCCACAACAACCCTGAGATTATTCCAATTTTAAAATGAGGAAACTTAATTTATGTGATTTGCCTGGGGACATATAGCTAGTAAGCAACAAAGCTAGAATTTAAACTATAGGTCTCTTGACTCATTTCATACCACACAGCCTTGCATAGTGAAAGCAACTTATAACAAGGTTCTTTAAGTAAACAAATTCTCTTAGATAATAACAATTCACACTTCTATGGGTTGCTAAGTTCGACCAACGACTATTCACATACACACACACACACACACACACACACACACACAGAAGCTATAAGAAGTACATCCCTAATACTACCAGACCCACTTATTATCAAGGAAAGGGAATCTCAAAGAAGTTCATTAACTGCCAAAATGTCATAGAATCATGAAGTGTCACAGCTCAGATTTCACCCCAGGTTCAGCCTGACTCCAGCTTCCATTCAGTTTCCATCAAACCATGTTATTTCTGTTAGATGGTATTGAAAGTAGTCTCTGTATAATGAATTCTCTTCTTGTTGTTGTTCAGTCACGTCCCACAATCTGTGACCCCATTTGAGGGTTTCTTGGAAAAGATACTTGAGTGCTTCGCCATTTCCTTTACCAGCTTATGTTACAGGTAAGGAAACTGTGGCATACTGGGTTAAATGACTTGTCTAGGGTCACATAGCAATCAAGTATCTGAGGCCAGATTTAAATCTTCTCAAGTCTTCCTGACTTCAGGCCTATCCATCCTTCCTATCCTCTAGGCCTAGCTGCCCATAAGGAATTATAGTACTGAAAAGTACTATAATACTGATGCTATTTTTGTTCTTGAGTCATTTTCAGTCATGTCTGATGCTTCACAACCTCTTTTGGTATTTTCCTGATGAAGCTACTTGAGTGGTTTGCCATTTCCTTTTCCAGCTCATTTTACAGATGAGGTACCTGAGGCAAACAGGATTAAGTGACTTATCTAGGGTCACACAGTTAGGAAGTGTCTAAGGTCATATTTGAATTCAGGTCTTCCCTGCTCCAGGCTTGGTGCTTTATCTACTGTGCCACCTAGCTGTCCCTTTCAGTGTTACACAAGTTTATGTATGAAAGACAACTTGAAAAATTTTTACTTTGATTCTGTTATTTCTCTAGGATGTGAAAAATGCCTTGGAGATGAACTCAATAAACCATATTTAGGGGCAGTAGTACTGGAATAGGAACATTGGCTTAACTCTTGGTCAATGCCACGGGTGGTTTGTGGTCCATTATAAGAAAGGTATACCCTTACACATCCAAATGCTGATGAATTACTCATAAACTTATGTCTTAGCTACATTTTCCCTCATTTTGAGTTTACTGCTTTTGTATTATATAAGCTTTTAGAAAGGCCTGACCACATAGGTTGAGAGGATAAAGCAGGAGGGTGGGAGGGTGATTAGTATTTCTCCAAAACCACTTGCATAAACACTTACCATTAAAGACTTTTAAAGATTCAGAATGACAATATGAGCCCTTCTTAATGCATCCTTAAAGCTAAACTACAATAACCTCTAAATATATAGTTGAGCAATACAAAATAATAAAAAATAAAGTCAGATGTGTAAAATAGCTGCATCTACCCCTGAGAACAAGCATTCATTGGTGTGTATGCATTTTCTTAGATTTAATTTTTAACTGGGCTTAAAGTAAAATTTGGGAGAAATTAATTATCCACATTTATAGTCAACAATGAGTAGTTTCTATTGCTTGTGCTCAATGAAAGCGCTCTTTTAAAATGAAGATTCTCAATTTGGTTCTACTTGTCATTTATATATAAAATGCTCATAATGATATAAAATTTAAAAAAAAATACTCTATATTTATAGAAATGGAGAAGGCAGTATTTTGTACATATTAAGTCCATTTTATCAACTCCTTAAACATATTTATACAAGTATGTATATTCACAGATTTCATGTTTGGACTACATTTACAAGTTCATTCAGGGAAACAACTTTTTGACTGATGCTACCTTGACTGGGTCCTCTCCGGTCATTTGCATAAATGGCCCAAACATGTGACTTGATGTTTTTGTTGGACATCATCTTACTCTGCTATTAGACATTACATTAGATGATAATAATCTAATATATTTAATAATAATAATATACTCAATAAAACTGGGACCTAAACCTATAAGCGTTTACTAAGTACCACTGTTTAGAGGCAGCTAAGTGGCACAGTGGACAGAGCCTTGGATCTGAAGTAAGAAAGACCTGAGTTCAAATATGCCCTCATATACTTACTAAGTTGTGTGATCTTGAGTAAGACACAGCTTCTGTCTGCCTCAGTTTTCTTATCTGTAAAATAGTATTTAGTAATGATAGCATTTAACTCCCAGGGTTATTGCAAAGATAAATGAAGGTGATGTTTATAAAATGTTTTGCAAACCTTAAACAGCTACAACATTAGCAGAGGAAACTGAGCCCCAGAGAGCTAAATTCTTTGTCAACAGTTACACAGTACTTGGTACAAAAATAGTTGCCTAATCATTGCTTATTGTCTGACTGACTAGCAAGTCAGTGTCATAGATACTGGTGAATGATTTCCAGTACAGACTTTGACACTATCCCTCCCTCCCACAGATAGCTTTAGTTGATGAAATTTCATTTCAATTTTTAAGGTCCTAAGGGAATGTGCAACATCAGGCAGATACTCAGCAAATATTACCATTGGCACTAACTAGAAAAGAGTTGAAGACAGGGAAAAAAGGTAGGTTTGAGAAGTGTATATGGGATAAACAATAAAGAATGGAGATAGAAAAAAAAATTGAACAAGCAGGAACTCTAACAGAAAGATTAAAAAGGAGAAGTGGAATGAGAGTACTCAGTATATGGCTCTTTTAAACTCTAATGAATGCATGAGGTCACTCAGGACTACAATAGATAAAGGAAAAGATAGTGAGCAAAGGACAGTGAATGGCTTTGCACTAAATAAGGCATTGGTTAGTGCTTTAGATCCTTTTCTATTAATATGAAACCAGAAATCATAGTATCACTTCTGTTGATTTAGCACCTTTCATTGCTTATTTTAAAGCCCAATTTCCTCATAGAGTTCCAGAGTGCCTATAAATGTCTCCCTGTATATGAGGCTGCCATTTATCAATGATACTACATGGCATTCGAAATTCAAGAGCTTAGGCAATTTGCTCTGGAATGTTTTTCTTTTCAGAGGAAATTCCAAACTGAAAACTGAATATGCCACATATGAGGTTATGACAATTTTAAACCCAGAATATTTCATGTCCATGGACATCTAGAAAAATGGGCAGGATGTATCAAATAAGGAAAAAATAATCTGGATAACTTAGTTGCCGTAGCATCTTTCACACAAACCACACATCTCTATTTTTCTGTCTTTTAAAATTATTTGAGATTCAAGCATATTTTTACATTGTTAGTCTTCTATGGCATTGGGGTGTGTCAATTAAAGAGTGTGTGGGACATAGTATGGTATAGCTGATAGAGTGCTGGATTTGGAGTCAGGAAGACCTGGATTTAAATTCTACTTTGAACACTTACTATGTGACCTTGAACTGATCCCTTAACCTTTCTAAGGTTCATCTGTAAAATGCAGATTAACAGAAGTTACCTTATAGGGTTATTGTGAGAGTTAAATGAGATAATGTATAGATAAACACTTTGTAAACATTAATGCATCATATAATTAACTGTTTTATTGTTATTATTTTATTAAAGATTAATAGAATCCATTAACTTATCAATTTGAGACCTGCATTTTTCACTCATCATATCTTTTGTGAGAAAAAAAAAAGGCCTGGACATTGTATGCAGCCTGGCCTACCAATGCATCTCAGAGTATTAGGCCAATTTTAAGTCATATCTCCACTCAAGAAACTCTTTGTAACAATCACAAATATATTTAACTGTAATTTTTCTTTGGTTAAGTATTTTACTAGTTCAATTCAACAAATATATATAAACAATTTACTATGATTTTGATACCCTACCAGATAAAACAAAGGGCCAAGTCAAAGTTCCTACCCTTATTTACAAATGAACAAACAAAAAAATCTCCCCTAAACACATAATAATAACAAGGGTGGGACAATCAGGCTTCTTCCTAGGGTGCTGAAATTTAGAAGGTTCTGACAACTTTATAGTCCCTTAATAGTATAGAAACAAATGAACTTAATACCTAGTTAGCAAGAATAACTAGTCAGAATAAGAAACTATAAGACGTCTCACTTATTTCCTAAATCCTTGTGGCCATCTCCAGATGAGCTCTTTCCTGAACTTATTCATGTTTTTTATCACATAAGGGACTCCTGGTGTTATACCCACAGGATATCCCAGAGTCTTTGCCTTTATGGCCACTGAAGTTGTTCTTAAAACTTTTTTTAAGGGTATCTTTTAGGCTGTTTGCCCCAAACAGTTGACTAGCTTCTGATTCATCTTTGGTGTTAGCTTGAAGATGGAATTGGCTATATGTGCAGTGATTGCAGTTTTAAAATCCATACTCAGCAGTAGTACCACCTGCCATGAAGCGGTGTTACAATCTGTACTTTTAATCAACCTAAAAGCCATAAATCTTATTCCTATTCTCTACTTTGAATAGCTAACTGCTTCTTTGCTTCCTTCACCATGGAGTTAGCATTTTCCCTGAATTCATCCCATTTGGTTTCATCTTTTGAACCACATCTTGAATTTTTCTCTTGGGCTATATTTGTGACTGCCTACTGCCTTTAAAAAAAAAGGCCCTTGATTCCTCCTCCTCTCTGATATAGATATAGATATAGATCTCATATGAAGTAATGCAGTAATCTATATATCTATATCTATGTCAGAAAGGAGGAAGAAGCAAAGACTTTTTTTTAAAGCAATAGGCAGTCACAAATTTAGCAAGGGGAAAAAATTCAAGTTGAATATATATTGTCTGATTTCTTTAAGTGAACAGGCCAATGAAAAATCTCCAGTGATCTCTTAACTGTCCCTGATCTGTTGTTAGTAGCTCAATGAATTTTAAATGGTGAACTATTTGTTTTGTTTCCTCTAGAATCAGCGGTACTTCCATCTGCAACATTAGTAGATGCTTTGATTGTCAGCAATTACAATTAGAAATGCATGTCTAACTTTCTCTACTTTGCTTATCACAAAGAACCTCTTTTAGGCAATGCTACTTTGAGGTCTCTCTCATTTTCATGTTGAGTTTAAGCCTTTCCTGTTATTCTCAGTTTCTCAGTGTCTGTCTGTTTCTTTTTCTCTCTCTGAATCTCTTCCTATCTCTTTCTTCCACTTTAATATTTTTAACCTTCTGATCATTTTTTTTCATTTAAAACATGGGGTTTTGGGTTGCTTTTAGATTTAATACCACAGTTGGTAGTCATTTCCCCTTAACTCAATCATCATTCATTATTTAACCCTTTCTTGTAACTAAGAAAAAACTTAAACAAAGTCAAGTCACAGTAACCATGTCTAATTGTGTATATTCAATTCCATATCTGTAGTTCCTACCTCTCTACAGATAGGAGGTAACTATATGTCAATCCAATAATCAATCAACAATTATTTATTAAATGCCTACTATGTGCCATGCTTATTCTGTTGCCATCAGTTTCTCTGGATAAAGACCTGTAGCCAGAGTGGCCTTTGTTTTCTTTGAGTGATGCAGTTTATCTCATTGAGCATTGCTGGGCCATGCCTGGGAGCAGAGAACTTCCTGTGTGACCTCTTCCAGGGCAGGAAGCCCAGAAACCAATGCCTGGAAGCAGAGGACCTCCTGTGTGATGAGTCATTGGGCTGGCTGAGGGGAGGTGTTGACTCCAGAGCCATGCCCTATTGGGTGTTAACCTAGTCTAGGCTAGGGGGAGCAGCCAACTCAAGAACCAATCAGCCCTGGTCATTCAGGCGGCGCTTGATGATGTCAAAAACTCTATAAGAGGGGAGAGGACAGTTTGAAGAGCTCTTTCCTTTTCCAGTTGGTGTGGGAGCAGTGGCAAGCGTGACTCTGGGCCAGCCCTTGCTCTCGGGCTGAGCCCAGATGTTGGTAACTATGAATTGTACTGGGTCTGTCTGTTGATATTTGTAATTTGTTTGTATTTTGATTTTGAGGTTCAGGGTGCTTGTTTGTTTTCCCCCAAACTAAATGAATGTTCTGAACTTGAGGGTCCTGGCTCTTTGTTCCCCTCAACTAGCTGACTGTATTCTGTATTTGGCCTGTGTCTGTTGATGCTTGCCTCTATGCTCACCTGAACTAACTGAATGCTGGCATTTTTTTCCCCTGAACTAAATGAATGTTGTCTGTATGCTAACTGAATGCTGGAATAAAGTAAGCTGGTCAACCCCTTCACCGTGCTTTCCTTGTTTAAGCAGATAAAAAGAACCTGTGCTTTTCCAGTGTGCCAGCAGCCTCCTGGGTGCATCTTACGCCCCCACAGGAGCTGCTAGACGATTGTTAATATAAGACCACTCTTTATAATTCATCATATTTCCATTGCTATTAAGTTTCTTTATCATTTATATTATTATATTTATTGTGTAGGTGGCACAGCTAGGTGGCACAGTGGATAGAGCACTGGGCCTGGAGTCAGGAAGACTCTGCTTCCTGAGTTTAAATCTGCCCTCAGACACTTACTAGCTGTGTAACCCTGGGCAAGTCACTTGGACCTGTTTGCCTTAGTTCTCTCGTTTGTAGAATGACCTGGTGGAAGAAATGTCAAACCACTCTAAGCTTTGCCAAGAAAACCCAAAAATAGGGTCACCAATAGACTGACAGAACTGAACAACAACTTGTGCATATCATTCTTGTTTCTACTGTCTTCATTTTGTGTTACTTCATATAGGTCCTCTTATTTTTCTCTCAATTCCTCATATTTGCCATTTCTCAGAGCAAGGTAATATTTCTCCCGTTGACATATTGTTCTTTCTTCTTTTTTTTCAAGGATCTCTTTAAATTTCAATGCCTTTAGAAACTCATACCAGAAATAGCATGATTATCACTAGTGCATTTCTTAATGTGTATTTTCTTTTCTATAAACAAAATACTGTATCATTCCTATTTCTATCTCCTTTGCCAAAACCTAGGCAATTGTAGGAGAAGAACATCTAATCCTTTATTCATTCCTACAAAGGTGAGCATCCTCCTCTGGATGGAGTAGCCAAGGCTGCTACTTTATGTGTCAGTGTCCATAATCTACCCTGGGAACTGGGTACAGGATGCTCTGTGACAGTATGGAATCCCAGAACATTAGTGTATATTTCAAGGTGATTACAGCCTTGTTTTTCACAGCAGTCAGCAGGGATTGAGGACAGATGGCTGTTGACTGCCAGGGAAGCCTGACAGGATAGAGTATACAGTGCAGGATGATAAGCAGGGGAGAATGCACAATACAGCCATTTCTGCTGCCATCATTGCCCACAAGAGTGTTTACCAAGCTCCCTGCTGGATATAAAAAGGATAATAAAACTCTTCTGTGTCCTATGGCCCCATGATGTCTCTTTTACCTACTGAAATAGACTAGGTTGTAACCAACTGTCAATACATCGTATGTTTCCCTCCATTTTGTGGTGATCAAACAGCCTTAATAACATAAGAAAATATTCACCTCCTCTCTGTGTGTCCACAGAGGAGATGCAACTTTTCCTTTTGATTTACTTGTACAGCTTGATAGAAAGGGGTACCTGGGAGAAGTTCTGATAACTTAAAAAACATAGAAATCACTGAATTAAATTAAAAGCAACAAAATGGATTGTAGTTTATCAGGCTGCCCAGTTGGGGTCTGACAAACTAGCATTCCTGTAAATGTTATAGAGTTCAACTTTATATAAGTCAAAGGGAGAGAAAAGAATATCCTAACTTCCCGAAGATTTTATTTTATGCTATCAATATATAGTTCCAACTCTCCAGGACTCAAGGGATGTTTACACTTTGCCACTAAGAAATGCTTGCACTTTATCACTATACTTCGGGAAAATGGATAATCAAGAATCCAACCAATACACAATTTTAGGTAACTAGAGTCAAGGTGAATTCCCTATCCCCAAAGTCAATTCATCGCTATATATGGGTATTAAAAATGAAAGGAAGATTTTTCACTTTGACTTTTGGCAATGTGAAATGTCAACTAAAATGATGAGATTTCTTATTCTAAAAAAATTATTAAAAAATATGGCAGATGTAACCTGATATTTTAATATCAAATATTCCTAATAGTTATATGTTGAAGCCTGGCCTCCCCCAGACAGAGAATTCTACCATACATGTCAAAGGTGGCACTGGGCCTTGTCCATCTGCAATGCTGACTCAAGACCAGTCTCCAATTCTTCTCACTTCTGTTTATAGCCATTTTGCAAAGATGGGCAAATCATGTGTGACTATAAGGTAATGAGGCTAATTTGTAAATATGAATAGATAAGAGAGTATATATACAAACAAGTGTTGACCCTTTTAAAGTAGGAAGGTTTTGTGCTTGCTCTCAAAATGCCAGTTGGCACATAGTATTTATAGCCCAACCATCATCATTTCCTTTGAAAGTGAGTAGAGCTTTGAAAAGAGTCAAAAACAAATAGAGAAATAAATGGGGTAAACAGCATGGAATATTAAGCTAAACAATATAGCTTATATGTGTGTGTACATTTGATGTGCATTATATTACATTATATACATAACATATAGACACATATATTTAACATTTACAGACTATGAATCATATATATGAATACATGCAAATCATATTTGCTTTGTTTTACATTCCTTGCTCACCAGGCTTTGTTAACCAGGTACAAATCACATAAAAGCGGCAATATGGAATCATGAATGGAGAGCTGGCATCAGAGTTAGGGAGATAAAGACTGAAGTGCTGCCTCTGCCACTTACTGGCTAACTGATACAGGTGAAATCTCTTCACTCCTGCAAATTGTTGGCACCTAAGACTGCAGGGTTGGAAAGAACCTCAGCAGCCATATAATCGCACCTATAGAACTTTTACAGAAACTTGAAATTTTGCCACACAGCACTACATTATCTTTAGCTTTCAGAGTCTTACAATGATTACATGAGTGACTTTGATCACTGCTCAATTGATCTATGATCTCATCAATTTGTATATTATTTACATGAATGAGGAAATTAACCAATCAATACCTCTTCATTCTGTGCAAATTTTGCCCATATCTTCCCATTAATCCTCCCCAAGAAGTCTATCTAATATTCTGATCTGGAAGTGGTGGGGGTGGCGAAGAGTTGAGCCCAAGAAGAGAGGATTCTTCTAGATCCCTTGGCAGTGCTTGAGAACCAACGAAGCATGCTAACTCTTCATTTGACCTTTACCATATTATGTGATTTGTTAAGTAACAGCATTTGCAAAACCCTGCCTGTTCCTTTATCATCTCTTCATCATAGATGAATGTTGAGAATACATTCAAAAAAGGTTCATAGAAGTGGGAAAGTAGTGATATGAGTCAGTAGTTAATAATAGTTTCATGGCAACATTTTTGGCAAGGATAAAGTCTGAGATTTCTCTCCAACTACCCTCCAAATTTTGGTGTCTTCTTTTCTTTCAGATAACTCTGAGAAGTAATTCTTCAATACACTCAAAACTCTGCTCTCTCCAGCATATTCTATATATCCTTGATCTAGCTTAGTTCTCTTGTCACTTTTGATTTCTTTAGTGCCATCTCTAATTCTTTTTGCCACACACTGGGGAATGTGATGTTGAATCCAAAGCTTGTGGTTCCACTATTAATAGGAAGAAGAAAAGTTTTTTTTTTCTTTTTTAATGAAAAGTTTTGACAGATCTTCTCATTTTTCACCTGATTGTTGTCATCCTTCCAGTTTCCTCTTTAAATGCACTGGGGATGATTTTATTTAGCTGGGTCTAAGGTGAAGATTGCCAAAACTTGTTTTTTCCCTTCACTTTTTTTAAATGAGGTAATACTATTCTTATTTTTGCTCTATCCAACTCTGTAAGATATTTACAAATTAGCTTGTATGCTAAACTTGCCTTGCCCTTACATGACATAATCTGTGTTTGCCAAGAAAATTCAACATTTGCTAGATAAAGGGTTTTCTAGGCCCTTTTGGTCTCCTTGTTTTTTTTTTTTTCAAATGATTTACATTGGTTAACATTTTTTAAAATAAAGTTTGTAGTCTGTGTCAATTTATGACCCTGTATCATTTCCTTTTTTAAAAAAAATATCAATAGTTTATTTAAGAAGGTCAGATTAGGGTTGACCCAATGGCATGCCATTATTCCTTTCTTCTAGTTTGGTATGGATTTTTATCTTTAACACGTTCTTTGTCTGACTGCTCCCCATATCAAATGTGGAAAACTGCCTTGGGATAAAGTATCAATTTCACTTTTCGGGTTTTTATTTGAGGCTTGCTATGTCAGGTGCCTCTTAACTTTCTTCTTGAAATAAAAACAAAAAAAAAGATTCATCCTACTTAGGCATAAAGAGTCTGTATACTTTATAATCCTTTTATTGCTTTCATTATTTTTAACCTGAACTACATTTTCTAACATCTTTTTTCTACATCGTAACCTATGCCCACTTTTGTACTTTGTGTTGTTGTTTAATCACCTCAGTCCTGTCTGACTCCTTGTGACCCCATTTGGGGTTTTCTTGGTAAAAATACTGGTGTGCTTTACCACTTCCTTCTCCAGTTCATTTTACAGATGAGGAACTAAGGCAAACAGGTTTAAGCAACTTGATCAGGGTCACACACCTAGTAAGCGTCTGAGGCTAGATTTGATCTCAAGAAGATGAGTCTTCCTGACTTCAAGTCTGGCACTCTATCCACTGTGCCACCTCACTGCCCCCATCTTTCCAATGAAATTACTAAATATTAATTTATATGCTGGAGAATCTTGAGTACCTCATATAACTTCTTTAACTCTTCTTTTCTCTATCTTTTTCCTCTCTGCTGTTCCTCACCAGCAACCCATTACAAGTATTCAACTGCTCACAAGGGTTAGAAAAATGAGGTAGGAGTTCCTAAATCTATTTCTTCAAGCAAAATGGAGGATTACCTGTTCTGCCTCAATGCCCTGAAGACCCCTTGGTATCTGTCCTGCTGTAACCTAAAGGTCCCTGGGCCTTGACATTTGCCTTTAATTGAACTCAATCAGAGTGTGAGTTTCTTTTGATCAGGGACTATATTGCTTTTTATTTCTGTAACAATAGTGCTTGGTGCAAGAATACACTCTTAATAAATGATTTTTTCATTCATTCATTCATTCACTCACTCATTCAGTCATTCATATTGCAGAAATGCAGATTATAGAACAGTTCCTACTGAGCCACTGTTCACAGCTAGGAGTCTCTTCAGATAATAAGTTAGTTTTGGTCCTTCACACTGTGGTGGGCATTCCCTGAAAAGTAGCCTGGCTATTCACATCCATTGGAATCGGTGGATGTATGTTTAGTTATTAGTGTGTGTGTGTGTGTGTGTGTGTGTGTGTGTGTGTGTGTGTGTGTGTGAAAGGGAGGTTGTTACCACTGTTACCAATGAACCACTGAAATAGTTAACTACTGAAACATGTTATAGTAAATGCTGTAACTGGAACTTTACCAATATAAAACATCTAAAAGATGAAATTTCTAATGTCCCTTTATAAGATTTTCAATCAGGCTACATACCAGTATTTGAAGGGGACCTGGCAAGACTACCTGCCTTTCAATATCAAATCTTCTTTCTTCTTTCTTTCTCTTTCTTTCATTCTTTCTTTCTCTCATTCTTCCTTTCTTTCTTTCTGTCTTTGTCTTTCTGTCTTCCTTCCTTCCTTTTCTTTCTTCCTTTCTTTCCTTCTTTCTTTTTTTTTCTCTCTCTTCCTTTCTTTCCTTTTCTCTTCATTTCTTTCTTCCTTTTTTCCTTCCTTCCTTTTCCTCTTATATTATATTTTTATTCCTTATAGCGCTGAAGTCTTTTTATGTCTTCAAGAATCCCAAATTAAAAGGCAAATATCCTGAGAGAGATCACACCTTATGTTCTTATAAATTAATAAACAGAAAGATATAATTTCAGAGCTGAAAAAGACCTCAGTGACCATTTAGCTAAACCCTTCATTTTAAAGAGAAAGAAGCTGAGGTCCATGGAAGCCAAATAATTCCTGTAAGGTCATACTTATAGTTAAATACAGAGCTAATATGAAAATCAAGGTATTGCACATTGGTTATCTTCTCTTGGATCTCAGTTTTGTCATCTGGACAATGATATTTAAACCAAATTACAGTTGGTGAAACTGATCCTTTTGGGCAGAGGCCTCTGTTAAGGACTACCATCACTTATGAGCATTGGCAGTCTGTTAACTCAGGCTATTCCCCAGCTGGACCTGGGTTCAGCCTGAGCGATAGATATTAGATTTGGATTTTGTAGTGAAAGATATAAGTGATAATTTTACTTGACACTGATAAGGAGGGACAGTTAGAAAGAATGTGACTGAGATGGGGGCTGGAGTTGGGGTTCCAGAAGGGTGGAAATGGATTACAATTAGGGAAGGTAGCAGGTGGTCAAAGGCAAAGACAACTTCCATGAGCATCATAATTTTGCCTTGGTCCAGCCTAGCCTAAAGCTAACTGAAGTAGAGAAGTACATGGGAGTTTTGGTAGAGTTACCCAGAAGATTAGTATTTGCTGTTTTACTGCTTCTAGTAAAAGAAAAAAAAATAGATCTTTGCCTCAGAAGGCTTTTCTTTTATTAATAACAAAGATGTGTATATAGAAATTCACTTAGAGGTCTTAGGAGGTAACACCAGGAAACTAATTAAAGAAATAACACCTGGGGCTGTATTTGATATATACTTTTATATTTTTTAACTACTTGCCTCTTCCCATAAAATCAACCTACTCTGGTTGGTATAACCATGCTTTTACCATACATGTAGTAAATTATGAACATACCTTTTGCTCTGAATAGTGCAGAGCAAAGAGAAGTGAAGGAAGGGAGTATGCAAAGATCTGAGCCATTGATGACAGATGTAGGGGCACTGAGAGATGCAGAGATGACTGAAAACACAACTAGTAACAGCACAAAGAACATTGAATGAATGTGGTGGGTAGCAGTCTTAGCTCTGTCCAGAACTAGTTATGTGTCTTTAAGCAAGTCAATTCACTTCTCTAGATTTCAGCTTGCTTTTCTGTAAAATGAAGGAATTAGATTAGTTGAATTTAAAATCACCTAATAATTTAATTTATATTTTCTAAGTCATCATCCCCTCCCCAAGCTCAATATCTTTGTTAAAGTTATATTCTGTCAAGCTTCTGGCTGTTTTCAAATATTTGCTTCTACAGTCACTGGCTTCTCAAAACTCAGAACCTGATGCTACACTAAACAATGTTTTTGTTCTTGGCATCTATTTTCTTTAAAGTCATGTAAATAATGAATAAAATAATATGTAAATGTATATAATGTACATAAATGTAAATAATGAATAAATAATGAATAAAATAATAGGAAATTTTGGTTTCATATCTTTTCTTTGTGTTAATTCTTCTTCTATTTGGGCAGGGGAGGTTAGGGGAGGAGAAAAGAAAAGGAAGTTTCAAAAAATGTTTTTCTATTCCATATAGAAAACTAGGAATGGTTTCAATATATCATTTCCATGTCACTAAGGAGGGCTGTATTCTTTTGTGTAAAATGCTATGGTTCTTGAGTGGTGGAGTTATGTGGATTATTCTGCTAGCATTGGTAGCTTTCCTTCTACAGAGGCTAAATCAAGCATCATAGCGAATTACTTCTTGCCCCTAGATAATTCCCTAAATCTCCAAATCACTCTAGCGGTTGCTGGTAAGGCAATATGAAACAGCATACTGTATGGCTATCTTCAACTCCCTCATCTTGACCTATAAATAAAGAAACAGGCTTCCTGTCTCCAATACGAGAACAGACTTCCTATAAATTTGTGGGAAATACATAGAAAATGTGCTTGCCTTCCCACATGCTTTCTTTTTTAAAATAAAAGCACCATAGGAAGCTCAACAAAAATTATTTCTAGCATTGCTCTCTTTAAGTGCCTAGGGAAGCATAAGTCTATTGCTGTATGCATATACTTATGCAGCAGGTGGAGGGGGGAGGAGAGAGGGAAACAATTCAGAATAATTAAAAGTCATGTAACTACAAAAGCAAGATGATGTGTATGTTGAAGATTTCCTCTGCAATATGCTGTGACACTGAGTAGCAGGAATCATTCCTTCCCTTTTTAATCCTTTGACCACCATGTTCATTTCCCCACCCTGAATCTGAGCATGCTATCCCCTATGTGTTTTGTCCAGGCAACTTCTTCCTAATGTCTTCCTGACCTTTAGGATTACACTAGTTTCATATCAATTCTAGGAAATTCTGGGCTAAGACAGTACGTAAGTCTTGTCCTTTCCCTTGCCTCCCTTCCCCTCCCCTTCCCTTCTTTTCCCTAGTCTCCCATTCCAACTCTCCCCCGACCCGTTCCCTTTCCCTTTCATTTCACTTTTTCATTATCTGGTATTTTATTTTTCTACCTAAAAATCTATGCTTTCCACAAAACATGCACCTAAAATGTTTATTGAACTGAGAAACAGATATTTCTTTATAAGAAAGAAGAATAGTTAAAATGTGGCATAGAGAACAAATGTTATACCAACTTCCTAACTTGCTTTACTTGGCAACAAAATTTGAAATAAATCATGCAATTTCCCTATGGACTAGAATAATCTGTTAAAAATATTTATATTATGTTTTTATTTTGTTTATTTTGTTTTGGTGCAGACTTGTGATTTCATTGGGGCAGGGAATTTCCCTGAGACAAAACTCTCTTTACTGAGATCCACAACTCATGGTTTTCAAGATTGTGATCACACAGCTGGTATGTGACAGAGTCAGCCCATGAATGCACATCAACCTCTATGAGTCCAAGGAGAGCTGTGTCCATTACACCATATTGCTGTTTATAGTTAATACTCATAGATTTTTTTAAAAAATTATTTGGATAATTTTAAATCCTCAAAAATAGTCAATTCTCTAAAAATTGGCTTACAGTATGCTTTAAATGAAAACTAGAGTAAATGGTTTTTTTCCAGCTTTAAATCTCTGCTTCCATGGTAAATATTAGACTGCTGAATGCCTACCAAGTTAATTGCAGTAATTGAATTTTGTTCTGGAATGGTAATGGATAATACTGTTGCTTTATCTTATAGGGTCACTGTAGGATGCATTTGACTAATATCTCTGTGATGGCCAGGATTGGGGCTACAGGCTAGAGCTGAGGAATAGAATTTCCTATTTAAATTCCAGGAAACTTCTCTACTGATATAAAAGATGGAAATCAGAATGCAGAGAAGAAAACCAGGAAATGAAGAAGCTATCCATCCAGATTTGGAGTCAGAGGACCAGAGCCCCAGTGTTCTCTCTGCTACTTGCTACTTAGGCAACTTTGAAGTAGTTATTTAACTTCTTTGAAAATCAGTTTCCTCATTGGTAAAATGAAAAGGTTAGATAATTTCTGAAGTTCCTTCTAGCTCTAAACGTATGATCCTATCAAATATGGATACATGAAAGTTTACTCAATCTGACAATTTCATTATGGGCATTTAGCTACTGGCAAACAAATTTGTATAATTAGTTATAAGTTCATAACAAACATAATTAAGTTATGCACATTAGCATAGGTCTATAGTTCCAAGGCTTGAAGAAAATGAGATATTGTCAAGATGTACTTTTGAAGGGAATAAAGGAATCCATTGACCATTGCACTAATGCATTTTTTCAGGTCTGTCCAGAACTAGAAGATAATACAGTTATATGAAGGAAGGCTGGAGTACATTTTCTTTTATGGCAAAAAATGTTTATAATTGATGTAATGAGGCTCTCCAGAGCAAAGATTGTCTTTTGCCTTTCTTTGTATTCTTTGTGCTTAGCACAATGTCTGGCACATAGTAGATATTTAAATGTTCATTTGTTTATTATCATAATATTTTAAATTATTTGTATCACAATATTATTCAGCATTAGACATAGTAGTAAAGCTTGTAAGAAGCAAAGTTATGAGTTCCCAAGTTCTATTTCTTAGTCTTTCATGCCAATTTCATGCTAAAATGCATCATTTCTCCTTCTGGTGCTTCATAATTTGAAATGTAAATAATAAACTTCAAAACCATTATACTTTGCTATGAGTAAAAATGTTTGAATAATAATCCATTTCACTAATACAACATCACTTGGAATTTTTTAATCAAGAGTGCTGCAAAATCCGTTTATGAAATATTAGAGAAAAAAGTTTTTTGTTCTTTTTATTCTAGAAAATATTTTTTTTCTCAAATGAACAATAGCAAATGAACCTTCAGAGTCCTAAAATAGCAGCACAAAAAATATACATAATTTGTAAAGGGAACAGTTATATCAAGGTAATTCCTATAAAAAGTTAAGGTTATAGCAAAACCAATGAATATATTGAAAAATCTGACTATACATGTGTGTGAGTGCACACATACACACACACGCACATATTCAATGTTCCATACCCATAAACCCCTCAACACCCCAAACCCTGTCTCTGCAAAGGAGTAATTGAGCTGAATTTAAGTACTGAACAAAAGCTGAATCCTATACATTGCTTTAGCAAAAAAATGGAGAGTTTTCAAGAGGATTCAGCACCAGATCATTGCAACTAAGGATTACAAAAAGATTATCTTAAAAGAATGCTGAGTTTATTGAACAATGCAGATGATGTAAATGATAGAGGCTGAGCAATACATCATTGTAGGTTGCTAATATTAATCACTTATTAAGTGTTATGCAAGATGACAACCATAGGCAGAAATATAATCTCCAAGTTACATGGAACAAAAAACCTTCATTTAGAAAAAAAAAAAGGAAGGAGGTGGAGCTCAGCATGAGCCACACAAGGCTGAACCAGACTGGGAGCTGGGTGGAACAGGCCCTAGCACACTGAATCAGTAAGCTGTGGCAGCTACGAGATTTCTCAACCCACAAACACCAAAGACAACAGAGAAGGTTAGTGGGAAAAACTGTGGGGACAGAGTGAAGGGAGTTCATTGTTCTGCCACTGCCCCAGGGGCAGCAGAGGTGGTGTGGCTACCGAACTACAGCTGCAGTTGCTTCTGGCCCCAGGCCCACCTGGTGGGAGGAATTAAGTGTCAGATAAGAGCAGGAGTGCAGAGCCTGCTTAGATCTGAGTCCATTCCGCATTGGTGATTCTTGGGGGAGGAGGAGCACTGGTATGGCAGAACTTGCTGTATAGAAGTAGCTCTGAAAATAGCAGTGCAGCCCCTCAAGCTGGGGACAAAGTACTCTCTACTCTACAAGCAGTCATACCCCGACAAAAAACTCAAGGGTCAAGTAGTTGGCTGGGAACATGGCCAGGCAGCGAAAATGGACCCAGATTCAGACACAGACTTTGGAATCTTTCTTTAGTGGCAAAGAAGACCAGAACATACAGCCAGAAGAAGTCAATGAAGTCAAAGAGCCTACATCAAAAGCCTCCAAAAAAAATGTGAATTGGTCTCAGGCCATGGAAGAGCTCAAAAAGGATTCGGAAAAGCAAGTAAGAGAAGTGGAGGAAAAATTGGGAAGAGAAATGAGAATGATGCAAGGAAACCATGAAAAACAAGTCAATGACTTGCTAAAAGAGACCCCCAAAAACTGAAGAAAATAATACCTTAAAAAATAGACTAACTCAAAGGGCAAAAGAACTCCAAAAAGCCAATGAGGAGAAGAATGCCTTGAAAGGCAGAATTAGCCAAATGGAAAAGGAGGTCCAAAAGACCACTGAAGAAAATACTACCTTAAAAATTAGATTGGAGCAAGTGGAAGCTAGTAACTTTATGAGAAATCAAGATGTTATAAAACAGAAACAAAGGAATGAAAAAATGGAAGACAATGTGAAATATCTCAGTGGAAAAACCACTGACCTGGAAAATAGATCCAGGAGAGATAATTTAAAAATTATTGGACTACCTGAAAGCCATGATCAAAAAAACAGCCTAGATATCATCTTTCAAGAAATTATCAAGGAGAACTGCCCTTATATTCTAGAGCCACAGGGCAAAATAGAAGTTGAAAGAATCCACCAATCACCTCCTCAAATAGATCCCAAAAGGAAAACTCCTAGGAAGATTGTTGCCAAATTCCTGAGCTCCCAGATCCAAGAGAAAATACTGCAAGCAGCCAGAAAGAAACAATTTGAGTATTGTGGAAACCAAATCCGAAAAACCCTTAACTTCAACTACCCTAATACATAGAAAGGTCTCATGAGTTACAAATATCATCTTTCTATGTAGGAATGTAAACAAAATAGTTCAGCTTTGGTACGTCCCTTATGATTTCTCTTTCCTGTTTACCTTTTCATGCTTCTCTTGATTCTTGTATTTGAAAGTCAAATTTTCTATTCAACTCTGATTTTTTTTTCATCAAGAATGCTTCTAATTCCTCTATTTTATTGAAAATCCATATTTTGCCCTGAAATATTACACTGGAAAATAGATCCAGGAGAGATAATTTAAAAATTATTGGACTACCTGAAAGCCATGATCAAAAAAACAGCCTAGATATCATCTTTCAAGAAATTATCAAGGAGAACTGCCCTCATATTCTAGAGCCACAGGGCAAAATAGAAGTTGAAAGAATCCACCAATCACCTCCTCAAATAGATCCCAAAAAGAAAACTCCTAGGAAGATTGTTGCCAAATTCCTGAGCTCCCAGATCCAAGAGAAAATACTGCAAGCAGCCAGAAAGAAACAATTTGAGTATTGTGGAAACCAAATCCGAATAACCCTTAACTTCAACTACCCTAATACAGAGAAAGGTCTCATGAGTTACAAATATCATCTTTCTATGTAGGAATGTAAACAAAATAGTTCAGCTTTGGTACGTCCCTTATGATTTCTCTTTCCTGTTTACCTTTTCATGCTTCTCTTGATTCTTGTATTTGAAAGTCAAATTTTCTATTCAACTCTGATTTTTTTTCATCAAGAATGCTTGAAATTCCTCTATTTTATTGAAAATCCATATTTTGCCCTGAAATATTACACTGGAAAATAGATCCAGGAGAGATAATTTAAAAATTATTGGACTACCTGAAAGCCATGATCAAAAAAACAGCCTAGATATCATCTTTCAAGAAATTATCAAGGAGAACTGCCCTCATATTCTAGAGCCACAGGGCAAAATAGAAGTTGAAAGAATCCACCAATCACCTCCTCAAATAGATCCCAAAAAGAAAACTCCTAGGAAGATTGTTGCCAAATTCCTGAGCTCCCAGATCCAAGAGAAAATACTGCAAGCAGCCAGAAAGAAACAATTTGAGTATTGTGGAAACCCAATCAGAATAACCCTTAACTTCAACTACCCTAATACAGAGAAAGGTCTCATGAGTTACAAATATCATCTTTCTATGTAGGAATGTAAACAAAATAGTTCAGCTTTGGTAAGTCCCTTATGATTTCTCTTTCCTGTTTACCTTTTCATGCTTCTCTTGATTCTTGTATTTGAAAGTCAAATTTTCTATTCAACTCTGATTTTTTTGCATCAAGAATGCTTGAAATTTCTCTATTTTATTGAAAATCCATATTTTGCCCTGAAATATTATACTCAGTTTTTCTGAGTAGGTAATTCTTTGTTTTAATCCTAGCTCCTTTGATCCCAGGAACACCATATTCCAAGCCCTTTGATCCCTTAATATAGAAGCTGCTAAATCTTGTGTTGTCTTGATTGTGTTTCCACAATTCTCAAATTGTTTCTTTCTGGCTGCTTGCAATATTTTCTTCTTGACCTGGGAACTCTGGAATTTGGCTACAGTATTCCTAGGAATTTTTTTTGGGATCTTTTTCAAGAGGCAATACGTGGATTCTTTCAATTTCTATTTTACCCTCTGGTTCTAGATTATCAGGGCAGTTTTCCTTGATAATTTCTTGAAAGATGATGTCTAGGCTCTTTTTATTTGATCATGGCTTTCAGGTAGTCCAATAATTTTAAAATTATCTCTCCTGGATCTATTCTCCATGTCAGTAGTTTTTCCAATGAGATATTTCACATTGTCTTCCATTTTTTCATTCCTTTGGTTCTGTTTTATAATTTCTTGATTTCTCATAAAGTCACTACCTTCCACTTGCTCCATTCTAATTTTTAAGGCGGTCTTTCTTCAGTGGTCTTTTTGGACCTACTTTTCCATTTGGCTAATTCAGCCTTTTAAGGCATTCTTCTCCTCATTGGCTTTTTGCACCTCTTTTGCCATTTGGGTTAGTCTATTTTTTAAGATCTTATTTTCTTCAGTATTTTTTGGGTCTCCTTTAGCAAGCCATTTACTGCTTTTATGATTTTCTTGCATCACTTTCATTTCTCTTCCCAATTTTTCCTCTACTTCTCTTACTTGCTTTTCCAAATTCTTTTTGAGTTCTTCCATGGCCTGAGACCAATTCATATTTTTCTTGGAGGCTTTTGATGTATGATCTTTGACTTTGTTGACTTCTTCTGGCTGTAGGTTTTGATCTTCTTTGTCACCAAAAAGATTCTATATTCTGAGTCCTTTTAAATTGCCTGCTCATTTTCCCAGCCAATTACTTGACTTTTGAGCTCTTTGTCAGTGTATGACTGCTTCCAGAGTGGAGAGTGCTGTCTCAAGCTTCAGAGGTTTTGCACTACTGTTTTCAGAGCTTCTTCTATTCTGAGGTGGTGTGACGCTCCTCTCCTGGCCTGTGCTCTGGTCTATGAGTACAAGCTTTCCTTTCTGCTGCATAACTACCAGGAGTCCTCCCTCTCCACAGCCACCACAAGCTTTGCCACACCAGCACTCGTCCTACCCCAAGGACCACCAACCAGGACTGAGACCCAGATACAAGTAGGGCAAAGCAAGAAAATGCTGCCTCAGTGCCAGCAAAGAGATTCTTGCACTCCCACTCTGATCAGCTGCCTGATTCCGCCCATTGTCTGTTGGCCTGGAGCTCTGGAAGCAGCCACAGCCACTCCTGCTGCCACGTCAGCCACCTCTGCTGCCCCCTGGACTGAGAACTTCTCTCATCTAGGTCCAACAGTTCTCCCACTGACCTACTAAGGTGTCTTTGTTGTTTGTGGGTTGAGAAGTCTAAAATCTGCCACAGCTCAGTGATCTAGAGCCCTGAGGCCTGCTCTGCCTGGTCTACTCTGGCCTGTTTTCCTCCTGGCAGGGCCCAAGCTCCCTTGTGCTCTACTCCCTGCATGGTGTGATAGACCCTTCCCAGTGACCATTCATGCCACCAACTTGGCTCTGCCCTGCCTCAAAAGTCCAGTCTCGAGACGGCGGCTGGTAAGCAGGGACTAGAGTGAGCTCCCTACCGAGTCCCTCCAAAAACCTATAAAAAATGGCTCTGAATCAATTCTAGAATGGCAAAACCCACAGAACAGCACAGGGAAGCAGGGCTCCAGCCCAGGACAGCCCAGATGGTCTCTGGGTGAGGTCTATTCCACATGGAGCTGGGAGCTGGGATCGGAGTAGAGCAGAGCCCAGCCTGAGCAGTGTGGAACAACCAAACTTGGAGTCGGACAGATGGGGCCCCTAGCGCCCTGAATATGTGAGCTGCGGCAGTTACCAGACCCCTCGACCCACAAACACCAAAGACTGCGGAGAAGGTTAGTGGGAAAAGCTGCAGGAGTGGAAGGAGTTCGCGGTTCGGCTTCTAGCCCTGGGGGCAGTGGAAGTGGGGCAGCTACAGTTGCTGCTGGTTCTGGCACCAGGCCCACCTGGTGGGAGAAATTAAGTGGAGGATCAGAGCAGGAGTGCAACAGCCTGCTGAAGATCTAAGCCCAGCCCAGGCTGGGGGTTCTTGGGGAAGGAGTAGTGCACGTCTGACAGAGCTGGCACCTCCCCCCCAAATGTGGAACATAGAACTCAGTTAGTCTACAAGCAGTCATACCCCACTGAAAAACTCAAGGGTCAAGTTAGTTGGTTGGGAATATGGCCAGGCAGCAAAAACGCACCCAGATTCAGTCTCAGACTTTGGATTCTTTCTTTGGTGACAAAGAAGACCAAAACATACAGCCTAAAGAAGACAACAAAGTCATAGAGCCTACAACAAAAGCCTCCAAGAAAAACATGAACTGGCCCCAGGCCATAGAAGAACTCAAAAAGGATTTGGAAAAGCAAGTTAGAGAAGTAGAGGAAAAATTGGGAAGAGAAATGAGAAGGATGTGAGAAAACCATGAAAAACAAGTCAATGACTTGCTAAAGGAGACCCAAAAAAATACTGAAAAATACACTGAAGAAAACAACACCTTAAAAAACAGACTAACTCAAATGGCCAAAGAGCTCCAAAAAGCCAACGAGGAGAAGAATGCCTTGAAAGGCAGAATTAGCCAAATGGAAAAGGAGGTCCAAAAGACCACTGAAGAAAATACTACTTTAAAAATTAGATTGGAGCAAGTGGAAGCTAGTGACTTTATGAGAAATCAGGATATTATAAAACAGAACCATAGGAATGAAAAAATGGAAGACAATGTGAAATATCTCCTTGGAAAAACCACTGACCTGGAAAATAGATCCAGGAGAGATAATTTAAAAAATATTGGACTACCTGAAAGCCATGATCAAAAAAAGAGCCTAGATACCATCTTTCAAGAAATTATCAAGGAGAACTGCCCTGATATTCTAGAGCCACAGGGCAAAATAGAAATTGAAAGAATCCATCAATTGCCTCCTCAAATAGATCCCAAAAAGAAATCTCTTAGGAACATTGTCGCCAAATTCCAGAGCTCCCAGATCAAGGAGAAAATACTGCAAGCAGCCAGAAAGAAACAATTTGAGTATTGTGGAAACCCAATCAGAATAGCCCAAGATCTGGCAGCTTCTACATTAAGAGATTGAAGGGCTTGGAATGTGATATTCTGGATGTCAATGGAGCTAGGATTAAAACCTAGAATCACCTACCCAGCAAAACTGAGTATCATGTTCCAAGGCAAAATATGGATTTTCAATAAAATAGAGGACTTTCAAGCCTTCTCAGTGAAAAGACCAGAACTGAATAGAAAATTTGACTTTCAAACACAAGAATCAAGAGAAGCATGAAAAGGTAATCAAGAAACGGAAATTTCAAGGGACTTACTAAAGTTGAACTGTTTTGTTTACATTCCTACATGGAAAGATGATGGGTATGATTCATGAGACCTCAGTATTAGGGAAGGGAATATGCATATATATGTTTATGTATATATATATGTTTATGTATATATATATATATAAGTGAATGTGTATGTATCTATATATCTATGTGTATATGTATGTATGTGTATGTATGTGTATATATATATATGTGTGTTTATATATGTATGTATGTGTATATATATATATATATATATATATATATATATATATATGTAAAAGAGAGAGAGAAGACACAGAGTGAGTTGAAGATGAAGGGAAGATATCTAAAAGAAATAAAATGAAATTAAGGCATGAGAGAGCAACATACTGAGAGAGGGAGACAGGGAGAGATAGAATGGGGTGGATTATCTTGCATAAAGGTGGCAAGAGGAAGCAGTTCTGTGGGAGGAGAGGAGAGGGCAGGTGAGGGGGAATGAGTGAACCTTGCTCTCATCAGATTTGGCCTGAGGGGGAATACCATACATACTCAGTTGGGTATTTTACCCCACAGGAAAGAAGAGGGAGGAAGATAAAAAAAAAATAAAAGGGGGGGAATGATGGAGGGGAGGGCAGATGGGAGTGGAGGTAATCAAAACAAACACTTTGGAAAGGGGACAGGGTCAAGGGAGAAAATTCAATAAAGCGGGATCGGTTGGGAAGGAGCAAAATGTAGTTAGCCTTTCACAACATGAGTATTGTGGAAGGGTTATACATTATGATACATGTGTGGCCTCGGTTGAATTGCTCGACTTCTTAGGGAGGGTGGGTGGGAAGGGAAGAGGGGAGAGAATTTGGAACTCAAAGTTTTAAAATCAGATGTTCAAAAAAAAAAGTTTTTGGCATGCAACTAAAAAATAAGATACACAGGAAATGGGGCGTAGAAATTTATCTTGCCCTACAAGAAAGGAAGGGAAAAGGGGATGAGAGGGGAGGGGGGTGATAGAGGCGAGGGCTGACTGGGGAACAGGGCAACCAGAATATATGCCATCTTGGAGTGGGGGGGAGGGTAGAAATGGGGAGAAAATTTGTAATTCAAACTGTTGTGAAAATCAATGCTGAAAACCAAATATGTTAAATAAATAAATTTAAATTAAAAAAAAAAGTCCAGTCTCTTGAAGGACATTACTAATGAGATTGAATAAATTTCACCTCTATCTGACCCAACTCAACCATGCAAGGAATCTCTAGTCTCAGGTGAATTCCATTCAGTTAGGCTTTAGTGGAGCCAGATCCCTTTTGTCTAGATAGCCCAAGGCTGAGGCTGGTCTGCCCAAGGACTGCATCATGTCACTCTGGGGCCCTCATTGTGTTATCCATTCACAGTTGATTGCTGCCCTTCAGGAACACCTATTCTTTTAGGGTATACAAACCGTGAGCCTACAAGCTATCATTGTCTTTAGTCTTAGAGAGATGGCCAAATGACCATCCTTTTATTAATAGTGTGCTAACCTTATTAATAAATGATTAAATTACCTAGGAAGTATGTCTCTCAAACCTTCTTAATCACCACACTCTTTATTGCCTTACAATCCTCCTTGTCCATCTACCCTCTGCTCACCATGCCCCTCCACTTCTAGAACCATGATCCATGATAAATTCAACTCTGCCTTTGTTTCTAAATTAAGTTTGCCACTTGATTTCCCCATAACCCCACTTTTTGACCAAAGGTCCCTTCCCAGGTCACCATTCTGGTGTGTGTGTGCATGTATGTGTGTGTGTGTGTGTGTGTGTGTGTGTGTGTGTGTGTGTGTGTATGTAGCCTCTACCTTAAACTGCATACAAACTCCTTGTTGCTCCTTGAATCTCCTTGTCACTTCACATTTGCCTATGGATTTGTATCTCCAGCACTTTGCACAATGCCTGCCAGATAGTAAGCACTTATTATTAGGTGTTTTTCTTTTTTCATTCATGCATTCTTTTTGAATTGGCACTAGATATGGATAATGAACTTGTCCCAAACTTCAATAAGAGATTAGGCTGTATTGTCTCTCATAATGCTTGTGATGACCCAAACACCTACTGAAAACACAGGCCAACTCATTAACACCAATATTCTTCTAACAATGCCATATGACTGTGAAATAGGTAAAACCATAATCTCTAAAGAATGGAATTTGCAAGGTACCCAAAGAGCAATGGAAAAGCAAACGATACTTGTGAATATGCTACAGTACATTATGGAAAAGAGAAACAACTACATGTAAGAAACAATATAAAAGACCATATCAAAGAAATAAATGCATGATGACAGAGTTCCATTGAATATCCCACTCTCTTAAAAGTAATTACTTTTTAAAATAAAATCAACTTTATTGAGTCAATCAGAAACTAGTGCGAACAGGAACTGTACACTTCTTTGAATAATGCAGCATCATTTTGTGAAAGATTGGGTCATTTCTTAAGTTATTTGTACAAAAGGATGATGTTAACTCAAAAAGGTGAAATGATCAAAAGCATCTGGATTGCAGAATTTGGAGTGAGCCTGGAATTTCAGGCTACCCTCAAGGAGCACAGGAAGGATTGCACTGCAGCTAAATGGAAATATCAATGAATCATGATTCCACAGGGTGTTCCTAAAGTCTGGACACATAGGCAAAAATGCATATTTTTAAGAAATGAAATTAATGAAATTTTCAACAACATTTTTATTTAATTGGAATATTAACAAATAACATCCTCAATATGATTTCCATCATTTGTGATGCAAAGGTTGATGTGCTTTGCAAGATTCATGTGAACTCAATGCAATAACTCAATAATTTCACATTGCTGTCAATTTTAGCACACTCACAATTGGAGTATGAATATGAAATCATCTGATTTTATTTGAAGTTCAAGATGTTATTTGTTAATATTCCAATTAAATAAAATGTTGTTAAAAATTTCAATCATTTCATTTCTTGAAAATATGCATTTCTGCCTATGTGTCCAGACTTTAGAAACACCCTGTATAAACATCTTAGAGATCCTCACCCTGGCATGAAATTCCAATCCAGGAACTGGTGCTGGAAATCTGAGTAAATAAAAGAAGATACTCTAAATAAAATGAAGAACTACTGTGGGTTAAGTGGAGTTCAAGAGGGTAAACCCAGAGGAAGAGAATAACTCCACAAAAATTACAAGTTATATCTTGGTAAAAAAATAAAATAAAATACTTGGCCATAAGTACTCCAAGGATGGATGAAAAAAGAAAGAAACAGGAGCTAAAATAAAGATTCTTAAGGGGAAAAAATGTAACTAGGATAAAGAGCTAAGGACAAAAGGTGGGGAAATAGAAGCCCAGTTGGAGATTCCTTCAAATATAGAACTGAACAAACTCAACTTAGTGTTTTCATGTGTCAACATGAAATACTGGGCAGGTATGCTTAAATTTTTAAACAAATAAGTATGTAATATTAAAAAGAATTATCCCAGAAAACAGTTTAAGAGAGGTAATGTAAAAAGCAGTAAATCATTGAAACCTATGAGCTAAAAATAAAAACCTCAATGCTATAATTCAATAAAATTATAAAAGAAAACTTTTCAGGTATATTAGAACCCAAGAGCAGAGGTAAAAAATAGAAAAAAAATCCCTCAATCCCTTCCTGAGAGAAACTTGAAATTGAAAAATCCTTAGTAATATAATATCAAAAATTCAGATTGTTCTTTTTTTTAATTTAATATATTTAATATATTTGGTTTTCAGCATTGATTTTCACAAGAGTTTGAATTACAAATTTTCTCCCCATTTCTACCCTCCCCCCACTCCAAGATGGTGTATATTCTGGTTGCCCCGTTCCCCAATCAGACCTCCCTTCTGTCACCCCACTCCCCTCCCATCCCCTTATCCCTTCCTTTCTTGTAGGACAAGATAAATTTCTACGCCCCATTGCCTGTGTATCTTATTTCCTAGTTCCATGCAAATTTTTTTTTGTTTTTGAACATCTGTTTTTAAAACTTTGAGTTCCAAATTCTCTCCCCTCTTCCCTTCCCACCCACCCTCCCTAAGAAGTCAAGCAATTCAACATAGGCCACATGCGTATCATTATGTAAAACCCTTCCACAATACTCATGTTGTGAAAGACTAACTATGTTTTGCTGCTTCCTAACCTATCCCCCTTTACTGAATTTTCTCCCTTGACCCTGTCCCTTTTCAAAAGTGTTTGTTTTTGATTACCTCCTCCCCATCTGTCCTCCCTTCTATCACCCACCCCTTTTCTATCTTCTTCCTCCTTCTTTCCTGTGGGGTAAGAATACTGAAGCCATTTTCAATAAGAAAAAGGGCAAAGCAAGGATGTCTACAACCACAACAATTTTTGTGTAATTCTAGAAATGCTACCTATTGACATGACAAGAAAAAGAAGAGGAGGAAAGAAGCATAAGCAAAAATAATCAAAATTTTATTTTGCAAATAATGTTATATTTTACATATAAAACACCAGATATTCAACAACATGAAATCTAAAGTCTTTAAAATAGCATGATATATGCATTTCAACCCTCCCACTCATGCCCCCCACCAAATAATCTGCTTTGATGAATATTGCAAACAAACCTCAACAAGAATATACAGAAAAAGACATTACAATATATTAGTGTCTGCGTGTGTACACAATACATATATACCTATAGATAACATATGATATTACATTACAAATATAAAATGTATAAAATATCTATAATTATAAAATATATAAAAACATCTGGCATTCCATCTATGAAGGTACACATAAAACTTATAGCAATCAAATTATAAAACACTCTTTATAGAAATAAAGGCAGACTAACATCTGTTGAGATATTAATTGTTCATGTTTTGCTCATTGCTTTGTTATGCTGCCAGCATAACAAAAATGACAAAACTATCTTTCTTTTTGATACCCAACTGGATCTCCTATTATCAGTAGCTCCTTAACATCAGTTATTGTTTTCTTTAGCCTTCTTGATTCCCACTTAAAAAGTGTTTCCAATCATTTACTTTTCCAGGATTCTACCCTCCTCAAAGATGATTTCTTCTCCTAAATAGAAATCAGATATACCCCCTACTGCTTTTGAAGGGCACAGAGTGGCAAGAAAATAAACAGAAGTTTCTAAGAATCATTTTTAATAATATAAACTTTGGTTTATATTTGATATTGTAAAAATGCGATCCTTATCCAACGGACAGTATTTACATATAAGATGTGGTCTGATTGTTTAATAAATCAGACCTTGTACACCCAAATGAAAGTTCTTCAGAATACTCAAGGTATTTAGATGTGGGACATGACTATAGTGAATAGTGTATTCGAGTTGGAATCTGAAGTCTTGGTTGAAGGTTTGGCTTTGCACTTTGACAGTGTCAATTAGTTCGTCAATAACACTCATTAAACGCCTGCTATATATCAGGACTGTCCTAAGTGCTAGGCTTACAAAGGTTAAAACTAGTCTCACTTTGAATAAGCTCACAGTTTCACTTTAGACATGTGTCACTTTAGACAAGTCACTAATTTCCTCATCTATAAAACTGAGATAGTAAAATTGCCCTCTGTACTTCACAGAGTTGTTATGAGGCTAAAACAACATGTCAAAGAACATTGTAAATCACAACATTTTGGATATTTTTTATTATCACATTTAGAATCTCTCAGAGATGTTTTAAGTATGGTCTTCCTGGAAGATAGTAATATAGCCAAAAAATACTCTCAAGCCTCATAACTATGCTATGGTATCAATAAGATAAAGTACTGACATACTGCATTGCAGTTTTTTTAATTTGAGTTTTCTCTAAATAGACTATAAACCTCTTGATGACACATACCATTTTATAGGCCTTGGTGTCCATCATACTAACTAGCATAATATTTTAAACATAAAGTGTGCTCAATGGATATTTATTGAATGAATGGATGAATAAATAAAATAATTTTTCTGTAAATATTGGAAAGTTTGTAATCTTTCATTCTTGAATTCTACTTTCTAAAATTTAATTGAGTTTTTTTCTACTTTTTACATTACTTGTGTTTTACCCTAAAATTCAGTGAGTTAATTATATTAAGATACAGGCAACCAAATTCATCATCTAATCATGTGTCACACAGGAGATTTTGCCTAAGATAACCCCATGCACATTTGATATAAACCTTTCAAAGTGCAGATGAAAGTGAAAACAAGTCCCAGAGCTACACTATGTGATTGAGAGAATCATTTATCCTGGTGTCACTGAATAGCAAAATCAATTTATGCATTCTGTCATCTTTAGAAAGTGTTAACATGTTGTTTGAAATAAATTATACAGGCTATCCCAAAAGGCAATTGTTATCTCCACTTAGAATTATGATGGAAGAAAAGTGATTGTTTCTGTATATGATACAGAACTCAAGCGAAGGTATATACTTTATTCTAAGAATATTTCAAAACTGATTTTAAATGTCTCCCAAGGATAAGGTAGCCAGTTATTGAGATTCTGGCTTGAAATACACTCACACATATGGAATATACAAGGAATTTCTATTAAAGCTACTCTCCAAAGATGTGAGTATAACATTCTAAAGAGTGGATTAAGTGATGTTAGAGTCTTTCTTCACTAAAGATAATTGATATATTTAAGCTTGAATTACTGTTAGCTCAAAATTCTTCTCTACAGTTTCCAAAAACCAATGATAACCTCAATTTTGAGATTTACACTAGTTCATTTTTATCAAATGAAGAAATTTACTTGACCAAGTTCTACTGATACAGATTCTCCAAGTATTAAACTTAATGGGTATGATATTATTAGGAATCTTCAACACCCACAAACAAAAAAATACCAAAGTGAAAATTAGGATGTTTCAATGTGCACCCCAACTCCATACTCCTTTTCTGAATATGGATAGTATTTTCCATCATGAGTCTTTTGGAATTGTCTTGGATCACTGTATTGCTGAGAAGAGCTAAGTCTGTCACAGTTGATCATCACACAATATTCCCATTATTGTGTACAATATCCTCTTGGTACTGCTCATTTCACTCAGCATCAGTTCACATAAGTCTTCCAAGGTTTTTTTTTTTTTTCTGAAATCAGCCTGCTCATCATTTCTTATAGCACAATAGTATTCCGTAACATTCATATACCACAACTTGTTCCTTCATTCCCCAATTGAGGGGCATTCTCTCAATTCCCTCAATAAACATTTTTGCACATGCAGGGCTTTTTCTGTTTTTATAATCTCTTTGGGATACAGACCAAGTAGTAGCATTGCAGGATCAAAGGGTTTGGACAGTTTGATTTTCCTTTGGGCACAGTTCCAAATTGCTGTCCAGAATGGTAGGATCAGTTTACAACTCCACCAACAATGCAATAGTGTTCCATTTTCCCCACATCTTCTCCAACATTTATCATTTACCTTTTCTACCAATCTGATAGGTGTGAGGTGGTACCTTATAGTTGTTTTAATTTGCATTTTTCTAATAAAAAGTGATTTAGAGTATTTTTTCATATGACTATAGAAACTTTAATTTCTTCATCTGAAAACTACCTATTCATATCCTTTGGCCCTGTATCAACTGGAGAGTGACTTGTATTATTATAAATTTGACTCATTTCTCTATATATATTTGAGAAATGAGGCCTTTGTCAGCAGGACTAGCTATAAAAATGTTTCCCAGATTTCTGCTTTCCTTCCAATATTGGTTATTGTAATCAAAATTATTCATTTTTCATTTCATAATGTTCTCTATCTCTTCTTTGGTCATAAGTTCTTTCCTTCTCCATAGATCTGACAGATAAACTATTCCTTGCTCTCCCAATTTGCTTATGATATCACCCTTTACATCTCAATCATGTACTCATTTTGACCTTATCTTGGTGTATGGTGTGAGATGTTGATCTATACCAAGCTTCTGCCATACTATTTTCCAGTTTTCCCAGCAATTTTTGTCAAATAATGAGTTCTTATCCCAGAAGCTGGAGTCTTTGGGTTTATCAAATAGTAGATTACTGTAATCATTTACTACTGTGTCTTATATACCTAATCTATTCCACTGATCCACCACTCTATTTCTTAGTCAGTACCAAATAGTTTTGATGATTGCTGCTTTTTTAATATAGTTTTGGATCTGGTACAGCTAGGCCACAGTTTTTGTACTTTTTCCCCATCATTCCATTGATATTCTTGACTTGTTCTTCCAGATGAATTTTTAAAAATATTTTTTCTATCTCTATAAAACATTTTGGTAGTTTTATTGATATGGCAGAGAATAAGTGAATTAATTTAGGTAGAATTGTCATTTTATTATTTTAGCTCACCCTACCCATGAGCTACTGTCATTTTTCCAGTTGTTTAGATCTGACTTTATGCATGTGAAAAGTGTTGCTGTTTCATGATGTGTGGTGGAACCATCTCAAAGAATTAAGGGTCAGACCACCTCTAATCCAAGTATAGGCATTTATTGAAATTGATGACTCTTATGAAGTGGGCTAAGTTCCAAGAGGAACCAGCAACTTCAGAGAAAGCAAGATGGATTTTTATATAGTAAAAATGCAATTACATAACATAAATTATGAATATTAAAAAGGCAGGAGGGGTTTGTTAAGCTATTAGGTAATAGGAGAGGGGTCCCAGCCACAGTGGAACTGTGAATGCGATTACCCATGATGCATACAGAAAAACCTGTTGGGGGTGTATGTATGTATGTATGATGATATTATAATAAGCCTCTCTACATCATAAGCTCAGTCTAGGTCAGTTCTTTACTATTACTGCACAGGTGCCTACTTAGGGAAAGTCCCTTCTATTGTTTTGGGCTCCACATCCTGCTTGGGTATCCTGGTGGTGCTGCTTTCTAATTGGCTGAGTATTGTGGTCCTGTCTGAGACTAGATGGATGTGGTTGTGGTTGAGTGCATGGATAAACCTGCTGTTTCCGTGGGAAATATGAGGAATAGGTCTGGGGGCAGTGGCTAGTTAGAGGCAGTGGTTGGGATCCCATCACATGGTCACACCTGCTGTTCTGTGAGAAATCTGAGTTCATGGACACACCTGTTGTTCTAGTAAGCAGCGAGGCATACATGAAGAAGTTAGGGTATTGAATTGGGGCAGGGATGAATGACTAGGTACGACCAGTGAGCTTGCTGTTCAGTAGGGCCCATAAGGAAGTTAGAGTATTGGGGTTGGGGCAGCTTTATTAGGATCCCATCAAAAAGCATTTTGTAATTGTTTTCATATAGCTTCCGAGTTTGTCTTGGCAGGAAGACTCACACATATTTTATATTGTCTAGAGTTACTTTAAATGGAACTTCACTTTCTACCTCTTGTTACTGGGCTTTGTTGGTACTATGTAGAAATGCCGATGATTTATGTGGGTTTATTTTATATGCTACAACTTTACTAAAGTTGTTAATTATTTCAAGTAATTTTTTGTTGATTCTTTAGGATTCTCTAAGTACACCATAATATCATCTGCAAAGAGTGATAGTTTTGCTTCCTCTTTGCCTATCCTAATTCCTTCAATTTATTTTTCTTCTTTTATTGCTAAAGCTAGCATTACCAGTATAATATTGAAGAATAGTGGTGAAAATAGGCATCCTTGTTTCAACCCTGATCTTATTGGGAATGCTTCTACCTTACCCCCATTACAAATAATGCTTGTTGATGGCTTTAGATAGGTATTGCTTTTCATTTTAAGTTTTTAATAGGAATGAGTGCTGTATTTTGGCAAAAGGTTTTTCTGCATCTATTGAGGTAATCATATAATTTGTATTAGTTTTCTTACTGATATGGTCAATTATGGTGACAATTTTCCTAATGTTGAACCACCCTTGCATTCTTGGTATAAATCCCACCTAATCAGTGTATTATCCTCATGATATATTGCTGTATTCTCTTTTCTAATATTTAATTTAAAAATTTTATATCAACATTCATTAGGGAAATTGGTGTGTAATTTTATTTCTCTGTTTTGTTTGGCTGCTTCTGATTTCGGTATTAGAGACATATTTGTGTCATAGAAGGAATCTCATAGGACTCCACCTATTTTTCCAAATACTTTATGTAGTGTTGAAATTATTTGTCCTTTAAATGTTTGGTTGAATTCATTTGTAAATACATCTGGCCTTGGAGATTTTTTCTTAGGGAGTTCATTGATGGTTTATTCAATTTTTTTTCTAAAATAGTGTAATGTAAATATTGCATTTGTTCTGTTAATTTAGGCAGTTTATGTTGTTGGTAAATACTCATCCATTTCACTTAGATTGCCAGGATCATTGGAATACATTTGGGCGAAATAGCTCCTAATTATTGCTTTAATTTCCTCTTCATTGGTGGTAAATTCACCTTGTTCATTTTTGATACTGGTAATTTGGTTTTCTTCTTTCTTTTTGTTAAATCAAATTAGGCAAAGTTTATCTATTTTATTGGTTTTTCATACAACCAGCTCTTAGTTTTATTTATTAGTTCAATAGTTATCTTACTTTCAATTTAATTAATCTCTATTTTGATTTTCAGAATTTCTAATTTGGCATTTAATTGGGGATTTTTAATTTGTTATTTTTCTATCTTTTTTTAAATTGCATGCCCAATTCAGTGATCTGCTCTTTCTCAATTTCATTCATTTAAGCATTTAGAGATATAAAATTTCCCCTAAGAACTACTTTAGCTGCATCCCATAAATTTTAGTATGTTGTCTCACTTATGAAATTATTATTTCTGTGATTTGTTGTTTTACTCACTCATTCTTTAGGATTAGATTATTTTCCAGTTGATTTTAATCAATCTTGCCAATTAATTTAAATATTTGTTATATGTAATTTTTATTCCATCGTGATCTGAAAAGGATGCACTTAATATTTCTGACTTTCTGCATTGGATTGTGAGGGTTTTATGCCCTAATACTTGGTCAATTTTTGTGTATGTGCCATGTACCACTGAGAAAAAGGTATATTCCTTTCTATCTCCATTCAGTCTCCTCCAGATGTCTATCATATCCAACTCTTCTAAAATTCTATTCACCCCCCTTAACTTCTTTCTTAATTATTTTATGGATAGATTTATCTAGTTCTGAGAGGGGGAGGTTGAGCTCCACCACTAGTGTTGTTTTGCTGTCTATTTCTCCCTGTAACTCCTTTAATTCCTTACCTAAAAATTTGGATGCTATACCACTTGGAACATATATGATTAGTATTGATATTACTTCATTGTCTATGATACCTTTCAGCAGGATATAACTTCTTTTCTTCTCTCTTTTAATTGGGTCTATTTTTTGCTTTTTCTTTGTCTGAGATCAAGATTGCTACCCCTAATTGTATGCTCCAGCTGAAACATAATATATTCTCCTCCAGCCCCTTACTTTTATTCTGTGTGTATCTCTACTTCAAGTGTGTTTCTTGTAAACAACTCATTGCAGGATTCTGATTTTTATCCATTCTGCTATCTACTTCCATTTTATGGGAAAGTTTATCCCATCCAAATTCACTGTTATGACTACCAACTATATTTCCCTCCATCCTGTTTTTTCCTCATTTATACATTTCTCTCTCCTTTCACCCTGTTCCTCCTGACCAGTGTTTTGCTTCTGACCATCACCTTCCCCAATCTTCCCTCCCTTCTATCACCCCTTCCCTTTCCTATTCCCATTCTCCTCCTACTTCTTGATTGTGTAAGATGTCTTTACCCAATTGAATGTGTATTTTATTCCTTCTTTGAGTCAAATCCAATGAGAGTAAGGTTCAAACAATAATCACCCCCGTCTTCTTTCCCTTTACTGAAATAGATCTTTCATGCCTCTTCATGTGATATAATTTACCCCCATCCTACCTCCTCCTTTCTTCTTCTCCCAGTATAATCCTTTTATTTCACCCCTTAATTACAATTATTTTTATCATCACATCAAAGTTAACTTCTTCCCACTCCCTCTGTCTAAGTATATTCCTTCTAATTGCCCTAATGGAGATACAATTTTTAAGAGTTACAAGTATCATCTTCCTGTTTAGGGATATAAAGTTTAACCTTATTGAATAATATGTCATTGTTGGTTTTTTTTTCTTTTGTGTTTAACTTTTTATGCTTCCCGTATGTCTTGTATGTGAAGATCAAATTTTCTGTCCAGCTCTAGTCTTTTTATCAAGAAAGTTTCAAAGTCCCCTATTTCATTGAATGTCCATCTTTTCACCTGAGAATCTAAACTCAATTTTGTAAATAGTTGACTCGTTGTAATCCAAGCTGTTTTGCCTTCTCGGATGCCATTTTCCAAGCCCCTGATCCTTTAATATAGAAGCTGCTAAGGCCTGTGCAATCCTGACTATGGTCCCATCATATTAGAATTATTTTTTTCTGGCAGCTTGCAATATTTTTCCTTGACCTGATAATTCTGGATTTCAGTTACATTATTCCTTGGAGTTTTCATTTTTCAATATTTTTCAGGAGATAATTGGTGGAATCTTTCTATGACTATTTTACCCTCTGGTTCTAGGATATCAGGACCGTTTTCATTGGCAATTTCTTGAAAGATGCTATCCAGATTCTTTTTTTATCGTGACTTTCAAATAGTACAATAATTCTTAAATTATCTCTCCTGGATCTATTTTCCAGGTGAGTTGTTTTTCCTAATGACGTATTTTACATTTTCTTCTCTTTCTTCATTCTTTTGATATTATTTGACTGATTTTGCTGTCTCATAGCATCATTAGCTTCCACTTTCCCAGTTCTAATTTTTAAGGAATTGTTTTCTTCAATTAGCTTTTGACCTCCTTTTCTATTTGACCAATTATACTTTTAAAGGATTTGTTTTCCTCAGGGGATTTTTTCCCCATTTGGCCAATTGTTTTATTCTACTTTTTAAGCAGTTGTTTTCTTCAGTCAATTTTTGTGCTTTCATTTCCAAGCTGTTAACTCTTTTTTCATAAGTCTCCTGCATATCTCTCACTTCTTTTCCCATTTTTTCTTCTCTTACTGGATTTTTAAAATCCATTTTTGAGGTATTCAAAGAATACTTTCTGGGTTTGTGGCCAATTCACATTCCCTTTTGAGGTTTCTTGTGTAGGCATTTGGACACTGTTGTCTTCTTCTGAGTTTGTTTTGATCTTCTCTGTCACCATAATTGCTTTTTATGGTCAGGTCTCTTTCTGGTTTTTGCTGATTTTTTTTTAATTGAGCTCTACTCCTGGGATACAAGGTGCATGCACTATGCCAAGTTTTTTTGTGCTAGGTGTCAGGGGCCTGGCAGCTGGCATCCTGTGCCAGGACCTCTGTGGTTTGCAACTTGCTCACTGCACCAGGGTGGCCCTGCCTGGTAGTGCCTGTTGTGTCCTGGGTTCTGGGGCCTGGCAATTTGCCTGCTGTGTTGGGGCTAACCTGCTAACCTCCTGGGCCACTGGCCTGTTAATTCAGAACCATGGGGCCTTGGTCGCTGATCTAAGAGCCTCCTGTTGGCTGGCTGAGACACAGCCTGCTGTGTGCTGTGCTCCCATTTTTTTCCCAGTGAGATAGACCTTTCCTGAAGTATAAGTTATGTTGGCCAGAAAATTATCTCACTCTGTCCCTCCAGAATTCTTTTACAGGCTTGGTTTAAAGCTGTTTCTGAGGGAAACTGGGGAGAGCTCAGGCAACTTCCTGGCTTCTCTCTGCCATCTTGTTTTTGCCTACTAGAATGTGATTTTAAATAAAAATAAAGAAAATAATCCTCGTTTACGTTTTTGTATTCATGAATGGGTATTTTTGTCAATTCCCTCTATAATAGAGAAAAAGAGAGACAGACAGAGAAAGAGAGAGAAAGGGGGAGTGGAGATGGAGAGGAAGAAGGAGAGGAAGAGGGACAGTGAGAGGTAGAGAGAGGGAGGGAGGGAAAGGGGGAGGGAGGGAGGGAAAGGGGGAGGGAGGGAGGAATAACCCTCCCCCTGTCAATATAATGAAAGTTTCTTGATGTGAGTCAGGAGCTCAAGAGACAAATCAGGACTGGGGATAGAGATTTGGAATTCATTTGTATAGAAGCGACGAAGATATTAGAGCTAGTCAGGTTGCAAAGAGAGGAGAAGAGGACTGGAGACAGAACTTTGGAGTATATTACCATGAAGTTCAAGGAAAGGAGCCAGTAAAGAAGAATTTTTTAAAATGTAAAATAGAAAGGAATGAGGAAAACTGGGAGAGTATAGTGTTTCTGAAATTAAGGCAATGTTTCCTTCATTTAGGCCTTTATCATCTCTAGAAGGATGCCTTTTGTAGACTTAATACTTGGGGTTGAAAGATGGCACAATGGATAGAGTTTAGGTGTTATATTCAGGAAGAATTGAGTTCAAATTTGACCTTAGACACTAGCTGTGTGACCCTAGGCAAGTCACTTAGCCTCTGTTTGCCTCAGTTTCCTCATCTAAAAGATGGGAATAAAAATAGCACCTACCTCTCAGTGCCTGACCTATGGGTATATATATAAGCACTATATAAATTTTAATCATTTATTATTATTTATATTACTATTAACTGGTACTCTGCCTTCATTCTCTGTCCAAACTAATTTCCACAATGCTGTCAAAAGAAAATCCTAAAGTACAAGTTAAGACTCAAGTCAAACCAACAAATATTTGTTGTCATTACTAGGTGTCCTACACTAAGTTAAGCTCTAGGGATACAAAGAAAGGCAAAAATCCAATCCCTTACCTCAAGGAGCTCATACTCTAATGTAGGAGACAACATGCAAATAACTATGTATGTACAAGGCAAGGTAGTCTCAGAGGGAAGACACTAATATTGAGATGGACAGCAAAAGTCTTTTTTGCAGAGGAAGGGATTTTACTTGAGTCTTGAAGAAGTCCGGGGGAAGAGGACAGGAGTGAGAGCATTTCAAGCATGAGGGACATATTATGAAAATGCATAGAGGCAGGGAATGGGGTGTTGTATACAAGGAGCATCAAGAAAGCCAGCTTCACTCACTATATTGTAGAATATATGGAGAGGAGTAAAGTGTAACTGACTGGAAAGGTAGGAAGGGCCAGGTTATAAAAAGTATAAAAGCTAAAAAAAGGATTTCATATTTGATCCTGGAGATAACAGGGAATGACTGGAATTCATTGAGTGGTAGCAGGCAGAAGGTATTATGGTCAGGCCTGCACTTTAGGGAGATTGTTTTCAGAAAGAGAATGAAATGGGGAAAAACTTGAGGCAGGGAGACCACTCAGAAGACTATTGTAATAGTCCAGGCATGAAGTGATGATAGCCTTCACTAGAGTGGTGGCAGTATCAGAAGACAGAAATGGCCATATATAAGAAGTGTTTTGAAAGTAGAATTGACAGGACTTGACCACAGATACAGGGAGAATTAGAGACAGTGAGACACCTAGAGAATGAAACTGGGTGACTAGGATGACTGACAGTGGTACCTTTGACAATAATTGGAAAATTAGGAATAGTGGAGGGTTTTAGAGGAAAGATAAGTTTAGTTTTGGATATGTCGAGCTTAAAATGTCTACAGATCATGATGTTTGAATTCAAGAGATGGTTGAAAACTAAAGAAATATAGATCTGAGCCTCATCAGCAAAGACATGATAAATGAATCTATTGGAGCTGATGAGATCACCAAGTAGGAAATAGTATGGAGGGAGAAGAAAAGAGGGTTTGGGTAATATCCATTTAGCAGATATAACCTGGATAAAGATAAAGCAAAAAGAACTGAGTGGTCAGACATATAAGAGGAAAAACACAGAAAATGAATTTAGAACTAAATGGGTCATACGTACCATCTGGATCAATACCCACATTTTACAAATGAGAAAAAGGAAATATTGAAAGGCTAAGTGGATCAAGAATAGAATATCAATTCCTTGCAGTCAGGGGCTATTTCATTTTTATCCTTCTATCACCAGCAGTAACATGGTGGTTGGTACACAGAAGGTACTTAATATATGTTTGCTGATTAATTAACTGTCTAGGTCACATATTAATAAATGCCAGGGATGAGATATAGATCTAGGTTCTTTTAATGCAAATTTAGCTCGCTTTCAACTCTGCCATGATATATATCACAATATACAGATCTGTCCTAGTTCTCTCCTGCTCAAAAACACTCTGAAGTTTCCTTTTGCCTGTAGAATAAAATCAAACTACTTAGCCTGGCGTTCAAGGTCCTCCACACGATCTGGCTCTCAACTACCTTTCTAGTCTTTGCTGTTATTCCATTATTTTTCAGTCATGTCTGACTCTTTGTGACCCCATTTGGAGTTTCCTTAGCAAATATACCACAGTAGTTTGCCAATTTCTTCTCCAGCTTATTTAACAGATGGGGAAACTAAGGAAAACAGGGTTAAGTGAACTACCCAGGGTCACAGAGCTAGTAAATATCTGAGGCCAGATTTGAACTCAGGAAAATTAGTCTTCCCAACTCCAGGTTAGTCACTCTATCTACTGTACCTACTTTCCCTTACCTTTTCAGTCTTATTCAAGGTTCTTCATATTAATAAGTTTTATATTCCAGAGAAAGTTATTTGAGAAGTATTCTCCATTCTCAACTAGGCCTAAGTTGTGACCATGTTGAAATATGGCCTATGAGGTAGAGTATGAGGCATTGTACAATTGTGGTTTTGGGGTGTTAGAATGTTAGCATGGATACTGAAGTCCAAGAGTATAGTAGTAAAATATTTCAAAACACCTGAGTTGCTTGTGCAGTAACTTCAACTAAAACACAGTGAGAGCCAATAGCCTCTGAACAATTAAAATAAGTATAAAAAGCCCATGTTTGGTTTTGTTTTGTTTTAGAGAAAGAATATAATCTAGGCTTTTGGCTTAGATGCAATAAATTGCTTTCAGAGTATTTTTGGTGCTGGCATTATGTGGATTAAAAGGAAAAAAAAAGTAAATGCTCTAGGATTTCTAAAAGGGCAAGGACTTAGAAATCAGTGACCCAGAGATATGAATATTATTCGTTGAAATGATCTCTCTCTCTCTCTCTCTCTCTCTCTCTCTCTCTCTCTCTCTCTCTCTCCCTTCCTCCCTCCCTCTCTGTCTCTCTCCTTCCTCTCTCTGTCTCTGTCTCTGTGTCTCTGTCTCTGCTCTCTCTCTCTCTCTCTCTCTCACACACACACACACACACACACACACACACACACACATCATTTCAGAGAGATATTTATTCTTCAAATGAACTGTGATATGAGACAGCCTCAAAATTATCAGTGTGGGTTCCCCTCACTCTGGAGAACTCATCTTCTCCGAGCAGAGGGGAAAAAATAATTTTCCCAAAGGTATATGCCTGTTTTAATCTTTAAAGGAAAATTCTCTAGCTCCTCTCTGGAGCAATGTGACAGCATGTGGGGCAGTGAACCAAAAGCTCTTCATCCATATACATGTCCAAAATTCACAGTTATAGCTCTCCCAAGGGACACAGTGAGCTGGAATATTGAAAACGTTTTCTGCTTGGATAATTTACTCTGAGAATTGACTATCTGAATACATTTCTTCAATTTACAGCATGGCTAAGCTTGGGGGACTGTTGTGACTATTTCTTTGGAAGTAATGTACTACTATATTCTTGGTTCAAATGTTTTGATTAACAATTTAAGTTATTGATTTCAATAACTATTCCATGTATCTCATGGACTCATAAGCTGCATTTGGCCCACCTCTGTCATTCTCCTCTTTCAGACTTTGTGATAGGTCTCTATTTGGGCAGTATTATCTCTTCTACCCAAACAAAACTATGCACTGGCCATGTCAAAGGAAATGGGAAATAGTAAAATAATAATGTTTCATCTAATGGAATGAGTTCAAATTACTTTATATAAGAATAGTTCTTTAGTACTCCAGTGAATCTTGAGAATCCCATCAAATGAACATTCCTCGCTACAATGAAGATTATACTACATTCTACATAGCTTTTCCATACCCACCACTAAATTCACCATAAGGAGTAAACCCACCATACCAAAGTTTTTCACATTCTCTTGACATTGTCAAGGTCCCAGGACAGCACACTGGCTCTCTATCACTTATGTATCTTTTTGGTTTCATTCACAATAGAATGTCAAGATTGATGCTGTTCAGAGATACTGCCCATTTGTCGATCATACCAACAGCTAATATAATTCTTACAGAAAGTCTGAAAACCTCTTGATTCTTTATACCTGCTCCCCACTTTTTCTCCATTGTGCCATCACTACTGTAGAAGTGCATGAAAGTAACATAAGATGGAGGATAACTTGGTATTTTTCAGTGGTTAATGAGCTGCCCAGCCAAGAATTCCCCATCAACAGGGCGATTCATCTCAGAAAGCCAAAACAATCTGACCATTTCAAAGTCCTTTCAACATGATAGTACCCATCAGAACTTAGACTTCGCTGAATAGTCCCTGACTTCAGGGAAATTATATCCACCTAGGAAGATGTGGTCTTCCTAAGAAACATACAAAGAGACATATACTATATCTCCCTGAGAGACATACAAAACATATACAAGGCAATTTGGGAGAAATGCTAATAGTAAATGTAAGAGTCAGGGAGAATTTAATGTAGAAGTTGATGTTTGAGCTGAGTTGAAGAAATAAGGAAGCTCAAGAATAATGAGTCTAACTTATTTAAATATTTTTAAAGATACTTGTCTTTTAAACAAAAATATATTTTTATTAACATAAATCTCAGGCATCTTCCAGTCGAAATATTTCCTAAAACTAAAACATACAAATATAGCTTCATCAAAGATTCAAAGGAATAGACAAAAGAAAGGCCACAGTGACTTTCCCTATACTTCTAACCAAGAGGCAAAATGAAAGTATATGGCTAGTCAATTAGTGCAAAATGGAATATAATCACAGTTACTGACAATATCAACATGAGTTGATTTAAACTCATTTCTAATTTTAAATCACTGCCAATATTGCACCATGTGTAAGGTAGATGCCTAATGAAGTTGTTATTGCTAAATCTTAGAAGCAAATCTGTGTTATTAATAAAGTATCAGATGTTTGCTTTCTAAAGGTATGGGATGTATATAGCTTTCTTTAGGTCTTATCCATTTAAACATGGCAACCAGTACAGGCCAATTTTAAAATCTGTGGGTGAATGACTTCATTTCACTATTTTCAGAAAAATACAAAGAAAAAATCATTTCAATTCTTCCATCCTTTAAAACAAATGTTAAGCAAACCTAAGGCCATTTACACTCCCCTTAACTGTATCCCTCCAAGAGTGAAAATGCTGACCATGGAAAAAATAATAATTCCAACAACTCAAAGGATTGGAACTTGTCAAGAGAATGTAGCACTAAATGTATGGCCACTGTAATCCTCTTATATATGTGATATGTCTATTACTATTCCTTCCTAGAGAGCATGATGTTAGCTTGATCTTTAGGTAATCTTGGAAATAAAGACCTTGCAACCAACAACTCATGTTCACAAAATCCAAGAGCTGGAAGGGAGCCCTTTAGAGAGGCAGTGAAGATACTTGAGGTCACTAGGTACCATTTAGAAAATGATACATCTAAATTTCACTAAGTCAGAGTAATTAGTGAGATTTATCTGAATTATATGGACTACAGAGGAAGAATTATTATTTAATTGAGTTTAAACCCCCAGAATAAATATGATATATTGCAAAGTAGATGTCGTTAAGAGTTTTAACAAATACAGAACTATGATTTTCAATTAGTGTATCAATTGCTTTATTTATATAAGAATATTATTTCTAAAATATCTGATATTACTTGAAATTAGTTTGGTTTCTTAAGCAGTTTCAAACCTGAAATTGGCCTTTTATTTACAATGTATATTTTCCAAGTAATCCTTTCTTTATGGATGGTTAGACTCCAAATTATCAAATGTCTCAAATATAGAAATCCAAACTAATGGGGTTTTAATCTATATTGATACCTATTTTCCACTTACTCATTTGCTTGATTAGATGAAAGTATACACTATTTCATGGTACTGTGGTATTACGAGAAAGCTAAACACTAAGAAACAATGAAGAATAACCAAGAACGTTCCCCATTTGTTTCCCATTTGACCTGGAGTGTTCAGATAATTAAAAGCACATATTTGGGGGTGGGGGGGTCAGGGAGTCTGATTTGTGGTTTCTTTGTTGTGGAGAAGCCCCCTCCAACAACAAAACTATGGGAGTATTGAAAGTTTAAGTGACTTACTGAGAGTCACACAGCTTGTATTTGGAAAAGGCAAAATTTGAACCCAGGTGTTCCTAACCATGCAACAATTTAAAAAGTAGTGATTTTGAACAACTCTGAAGATTCTGAACCCACTCAAACTTAGCTTCTATCTTAAATGTAAATCTTTCTTGGATTTCTATTGCAGTAAGATTATACACATATCAGTGTATGCAATCATCATATCTATAATGTCACCATAGATCTGACAATGGGTCAGGGGGTGGCATTTGTTTTTCTAATATTCTACCAATCCACAAGCATTTATGGAGCACCTAGTTTGTGTTCAGCGCTATTGCAGACATGGTAATGGATAGAAAACAATGTCTATTCTGATTTTAAGACATTTAGAACCTAGTTAGAAAAAGAATAATTATTATTAATAATTACTATAATTATTAATAAAAATATACAGGGAACCTTTACTTCCTAGGGAATTGATACTGACCACAAATATAATGAGCATTTAGGAAAAGTCAATTATGAAGGGATGGGAAGAATATTGAGAATCTTAAGAATTTCTTTGGAACTTTTACTCAAATAAACTTCACTTCTACACCCACCCCTTAAAAACTTGGAGTGGGATGTGGAATTTGTCAGGTGAATTGGGACCTCTGGAAAAAGATCCAGTTGGAACCTAGTCCCTTCTCTCCGGTACTAGAGAGCTTCAAGGCTTCACTCTTTTTAAGATCTAAGCTGAATTTATTCCCATTTTGCAGGAGACTGCCTAGTGGGAGTCACAAAACCTTTTCTCTTTATGTGAAGTAAAAAATGGTTGAATGCTAGTCAACCTACCTCTCTTTAATCCTAGGGGGAAAGGGTTCTCCCTTTCTTTTTTCCCTAGTCTTTCTCTACACATTCAGAGCTTGGCCAGAGTTTGAATGAATGGAGGGAGGGAGGGAGGGAGAGAGAGGGGGAGAGAGAGAGAAAGAAAGAGAGAGAGAGATTTTTTTACCAGCAACTTTTTTTCCTTCCAAAAGTTTCCAAACTTACTCTTAAACACTCTTTTCACACTGTTCCTGCAAATAGATTATGCTTTTCTTTATACCCATGCTCCTCTCATTCCTATATGCTTAAACTTTTTTGCCTTTCCTGCTATCTACTTATCCCTCTGGTGGGCTTTGATTAAAGCCCCTTTAAAAGACCAAGATATCTTGTTTCTTTCCAATTCTTATCTAATATCCCCCTCTTCATTTGCCTTTACCATTCATATAACCTAAATAAGGAAGGTTTCTTGCAAGAAGGATTTGGGACCTTTGTGTGAACTTTGAAGATGAGTAGGATTTAAACAGGTACATACTAAAGGGAAGAATATTTAAAGAAAAGGAGAAAGTCTTAGGGATGGGAATTATGTATTAGGGATTTACACAAGATTTACATTATTGAGGTGGGGCAAGATGTAGAATAGTGAAAAATGAAGTTGGTACAGAAGACATGAGGCTATGGAATAGGATGGTAATGGCAAAAATGAAAAAAAAAACATCATATGATAGTTATTGCAAAAACTACAATTACAACATTTTATGGCAAAAATTAATTTTAATCAGAGAGTAAAACAATACATTCATATTTATACATAAGTTGAATACCAACAGTACTCTGTGAAATTCTTTCTGTTCTATCCTTACCTCTAACTCTCTCACTTCCTACAGAAATACTATGAGAATATTTTACAAGGATTTTTATAATAATTTTAAATTATTTAAATCATATCTGAAAATTTGTTCCATTTATTTCTGAGGGTCTGCAAGAACCTTTTCACATTGTCCACAAAGTCAAAACTGTTTTCAAAATAATGCTAAGACATTATTTCCCTATTAAAATGATCTTTCCTTCTCCAATTAAATTTTGGAATAAAGTTGAATTTTATTCATATACTTCAACAAAAGCAACATACCACAACAGACTGAACTCAAATAGATAGGAGAACAACAACTCTACTATATTCACCTTCAAAGAGCAGAACCAGCAAAATGGTGTAAAACAATCTGTTAACCCAAGAAACTTGGAAAATCAGCATGAAAGGTTTGTCTCACTTGGGTAGAGGGGAAACAAAGTCCAGAACATGAAGTTTCCCAGCAAGCCAGCAGCAAACCCACATCAGCAAACCAAAGGGAGATGCTGAGCCCCAGTATGGTGGAGCAGGCAAACACCAACAACAGCACCACAGTCCCCACCTCCATGCCTCATCACAGCCAAGGTAACAGGCAGGCTCTAGCTCAGAGAACTGCCACGTACTTCAGCATAGTCGCAGACAAATAGTCAACCTCCAGTGGCCAGAACCACACATGCTTCAGGATAGCCCCAGGGAGATGCAAAAACCTTGCACTGGCCTGAGCATATGCCAGAAACCAGCACTAGGAACCCAGCTGAGAACCAGATAAGCTGCCAGACCCCTATGGTCTACAGCAGCACCAGCCACTCCCCCCCCCCAATCATACCCTCTCAGCACAGCATCAGACACATAGGTCCCCTGTGGGCCACAGGGCAACTTCAGTGCAGTACCAGGTAAACAGATAGGGCCTATAGCCCATGGCAGAAGAAGCCTGAGACAATGTTCCTTCTACTCCTGGGAGCAGCTCTTAAATTAAAAAAAAGAGAAAAGGCCAAAAAAAGATGAGCAAAAAACAACAAAAACAATCTGATTAGAGAAGATGACAGGGACAAATGAGGCACAAACTCAGAAGAATACAATTGCAAAACACCTATGAGCAAAAACCCAAAGAAAAATGGGAAATGGTCTCAAGGCCAGAAAGAAGTCATAGAAGAGCTCAAACAGGAGTTTAAAAATTATATAAGAGAGGTAGAAGAAAGAAAGGGAAAAGAAATGAGAGCAATGCAAGAGAATTATGAAAAAAGAGCCAATTGTTTGGAAAAAGAAAACAACCACTTAAAAAAGTGGAATTGGCCAAATGGAAAGGGAGATACAAAATCCACTGAAGAAAACAACACCTTAAAAAGTACAAGAAAGTAAAAAATTTAACTGAGGAAAACAACTCCTTAAAAGTTATAATCAGGCAAGTGGAAGCTAATGACCCTATCAGACATCAAGAATCAATCAAACAAATTCAAATGTATGAAAAAATTGAAGAAAATGTAAAATATCTCACTGAAAAAAAAAAATGACCTCAAAAATAGATCTGGGAGCGAATCCCTGGACTGCCTCGAAGCCATAATGAAAAAGAGAACCTAGATAGGATCTTTCAAGAAATTATCAAGGAAAATTGACCTGATATACTAGAATCATAGGGAAAAATTGGCATTGAAACAATCCACCAAATCACCTCAAGAAAGAGATTCCAAAATAAAAACTCCAAAAGCATTGTAGCCAAATTTCAGAATTATAAGATCAAGGAAAAATACTGCAAGTGGCCGGAAAGAAACAATTCAAATTGTTGTGGCTCTAGGAAGCACAGTCAAGACTACATAGGACATAGCAACAGCAACATGAAAGGATCAGATCTCATGGAACATGATATTCTAGAAGGTAAAGGAGCTAAGACTATGGCAAAAAATCACCTGCCTGGAGAAATTAAGCATAATACTTCACAGGAAAAAAAATGGTCATTCAATGAAATAGAAAGATTTCAAGTTTTCATAAGGGCAAGACCAAAATTAAACCAAAGATATATCAAGACACAAGAGAAACATCAACAGGTAAAAACTGAAAAAAAATAAGTGTTTACATTCCTACAAGATGATACTTGTTATTCTTAAAAATTCTATCACTAATAGTATATCTAGAAGGACTGTACATATACAGAGGTTATGTGTATAAGTGAATTTGAGGGAATGACATAAAAATTTAAGGGATGAGAAAGAGTAGCATGGTGTGGAATGGGGTGGAAGAAATAGAATAGGGTAAATTTTTTCACATGAAGAATCACAAAAAAACTTATTATGGTGAAGTGAAAGATGAGAGGGTGGACAATTGGCATAGCTTGAACCATACTCTCATCAATATTCGCTCAAAGAGGGAATAATATACACAATCAGTTGACTATAGAAATGTATTTTACCCAAGAGAAAAGTAGGAGAGGAAATTAAATAAAAGTGGGAGAGAAGGAGAATTGACAGAAGAGAGGACCGAATGGGGGAGGTGGGAGACAGAAGCAAAACAATGTAGAGGTGGGAAAGGGTAACCGGAGAGAGAGGACAAAAAGAAAGAAAAAAAGGATAAATGGAAATACACAGTTAGTAATCATAACTGTGAATGTAAACGAGAGAAACTCTCACATAAAATGGAAGTGAATAAGTGGATAAAAAACTAGAATGCTACAATGTGTTGTTTATAGGAAACATATGAAGCAGAGAGACACACACAGAGTAAACGTAAGGGTCTGGAACAGGATCTATTACTATGTTTCAGCTGAAGTAAAAAAATGCTAGGGAAATTATCCTGATCTCAAACAAAGCAAAAGCAAAAATAGACCTAATTAAAACAGATAAGGAAGGAAACTACATCTTGCTAAAAGGTACCATAGACAATGAAGTAATATCAACACTAAACACATATGTACCAAGTGGTATAGCATCCAAATTCTTAAAGATGAAGTTAAGTGAGTTACAGGTTCATGATCAAACAAGAGATAGAGAGTATTATGAAATGTAAAATAGATAATTTTGATTATATTAAATTATAAACCTTTTGCACAAACAAAACCAATGCAACCAAGATTAGAGAGAAAGCAGAAAGCTGGAAAACAATCTTGACATATACATAGAACAAGGAAAACATTGTACACAATATCAGCAACATTGCTGATAATAAATTATGAATGATTCAACTCTTCTCAGAAACGCAATGATCTAAGGCATCTACAAAGGACTGAAGAAGGAAAATGTTACCCACACACAGATAAAGAACTGTTGGACTCTGAATGCATATTCAAGCATTTTTTTTCGTCATTCTTTTTCATGTTTTTTTTTTTAAATCATCTATTTCTTTTTCCACAACTGTGACTAATCTGGAAATATATTTTACATGATAGCACATGTATAGCCTACATCATTTTTCTTACCATTTTAGGAAGAGGGAAGGGGAAGGAGAGAGGGAAAAAGTTTTAACTCAAAATTTTATAAAAATGAATGCTAAAATTTGTCATGACATATAATTAGGAACAAAAAAAACACTATTAAAACTAGGTAAAACCATTTGACTCCTCACTAATTTTATTTCATTTTGAAAAACATAATTATTTTAACAAAATATGTTATATTAAAATTTAATTAACATATTGTTATTTTAAATTAATTAATAAAAATTTAATTTTTGCAGGTTTAATTTCTAATATAATATGTAGATATAGATATAGCCTACATAAACAAAATTCTACGAGATCTTTAATATTTTTTTGATTTGCAAAGTGATCCTGTTGCCATAATGATGAGAAATGCTGCTTTAGACTTAAAAAAAGAGCCAGTGTATATTATGGGAAGATCATTGGCCTAAGCATCAGGAGAACTCAGTCTAAGCTCTGCTACTGACTAGGCATGTTATTGGAAAAGACACTCCCCCCCTGCCCCATATCATTTTACTTATCTGAAAAATGAGTGGTTTGGAAAATGATTCCTAAGATAATATTATATGATGAAATAACTATTTTAAAAGTTCAGAGGGTAATAGTAAACTATACATAAAGACATTGTGTATTGATAGAAAATACAAAAATTTTCAGTTCCAAAAATAAGTACCTTCATGACTATCCTTAGAATATTTATTTCAGGAAGGCTTTTTTATATGATGTCTCCCATGTATTGTTCAGCATTGTTCAGTGCTTATACATGAGTTTATTTGTAGGGATATTCATATGGATGGAGCTGAGACCAAATGATTTTTCCTTTTAAACAAAAGAATCTCTCCTCTTCTATTCTTTATCTTCCCCAATTTCAAGCAAAACAAAAAGAAAGTAGATTGCTCAACCTGGCAGATATTCAAGGTTCTCTTCAATCTGTATCCAATCTACCTTTACAGTCTTTATTTCACATTCCCCTTCAAGTTTTCTGCATTTAAGTCAAATTGCCCTGGTAGTTGTTCCCCACACATAATATTTTATCACCTACCCCTGTGTTTTGTTGTTGGTTGTCCCCATGTGAATAAGATGTCTTCCTCCTCATTGTTCCTCTAAAAGTCAACACTTCCTTTAAGAACAGCTTAGTTGCTATTTCCTGCTTGAAGCCTTGACTGATATCCTCATTGTTAATGCACTCTCTTTCTCTAAATTGCTTCATATTTATTGTATGTGTATATATTATATCCCTCAAATCAAATGTAAGCTTATTTATGAAAGGCTATTTTTTGTTTTTAGTCTTTATATCCCCAGGACCAAGCATGGTGTCTTGCACATAATTACTTAGTAAATGATTCTCATGAATATGTGTGTGTGTGTGTGTGTGTGTATGACACACCCTTTTTCAAAAAATTTGTGGTCTAAAAACTGGGTTCATCTTATAGAGTGGTTGTAGATTTTTTCCCTTGCATTTCCTGCTTTTTCACACTTGTTTTTGCACTCATTGTAGATTTTTTTACTTGTGTTTCCCACTTTTTCGTGCTTGATTTATGTGCTCATTGTTGTAGATTTGTTTTATTTGCATTTCCCACTTTTTTGCACTTATTGTCTTTGCGCTCATTGTCTCACATTTGTTACTAGTATATTAGGTTATGTTTTGCCACGTTCTTCCAAAAAATGGCTCAGAAAAGATTTTCGTACAGTGCTAAATTCAAGTTAAAAGTGATCCAGTTTGCAAAAGTGAATGGAAATCATGCTGCCGAACGTAAGTTTGGTCCTCCTCCAACTGAGAAAACAATCTGAGACTAGCTATGGGAAGAAGAAACCCTACTGAAAACACCACGGCAGAAGAAGGCCATAAGAGGCAAGTCAGAAAGATGGCCTCATTTAGAGAGGAAATTGAAGATATGGATTGAAGAACAAAGGGAAATTTAAGTTCCCGTGTCCACAAAGATGGTTCAGCATGAGGCAAGAAGAGTTGCTGACAAAAAAGAAGTTACTGATTTCAAAGGAGGATACAATTAGTGCTTCAGGTTCATGAAACAGAAAGGACTAAGCATGTGTACATGCATCAGACTTGCCCAAAAGATGCCTGAAAGCTATGAGCAGATGAATAAAACTTAAATTCAATTACTTTATTTAATACATTTTTTTCAAATTTCAGGCCCCAAAATTAAGGTATGTCTTATACATGGGGAAATATGGTATATACACACACATATACATACACACACATGTGTGCACACACGTATATAAATACAGAAATGTTTTTAAAAATCTATATAGACACACACAGTATGTGTGTGTGTGTGTGTGTGTGTGTGTGTGTAATATATTTAACAGACATTTGTTAAGTTTTTTGAGGGCAGAAATTATGTCTTTTTTCATTGTATTTATTACCAATGCCTAGCACAGTACCTTGTATTTAGTAAATATTCACAGGAACTTAATTGAATTAAAGGCCTCCTATATTAAAAGCCCTGACAAAATGAAGGTATGAAAGAACACAGTTCACTATCCTCAAGCACTTTATAATTGCAGTAGAGTGATAATATATTTCATAAGTCATCATGAGATTAGTGTATTAGAGAAAAACAAAACAGAGCAATGTGAAAGGCTTGAAGAACAATGACTTCCTTTTAACTGCGTTAGGGAGATGGTGAAGGCTTCACAGTACAGTTAGTATCTGACCTGGGCCTTGAATGATGGGAAATATTTCCACAGTGTGAAGATATTCTATTATGTGCATGAAGTATGACATGCACAAATATAAATACAGGAAGGTGAGACTGGAAGGAATCCAATCTCATGAATGTCTCTTTGTCTATAACAGAGTTTAGGAAGGGAAGTTAATATGAAATGAAGCTAGAGTGGTACATCAGAATCAGATTTTGGGGAGATGGAGCCAAGAAGGCAGAGAGAAGCCAGGAAGTTGCCTGGGTTCTCCCCCATTTCCCTCAGAAATAACTTTAAACCAAGCTTTAAATGGATTCTGGAGTGATGGAACCCACAAAAAGGTGGAGTGAAACAATTTTGCAGCTTAAAATAACAGGACTTGAGGAAAGGTCTGTCTGACTTGGGTGAAAGAGGAATGCTGCACAGTGCAGATGGTGGTTGGGCAAGCCAGCAGGAGGCTCTTAGGCTCAGCACAGATCAGCAGCCAAGGCCCCTTGGTCCTGGCTCAGCAGGCTAGAGGCACAGCATGTCATCTATAAGGCCTCCAGCCCCATCCCAACAAGCAAATTGCCAGCCCCAGAACCAAAAACACAATAGACACTACTAGGCAGCACCACTCTGGAGCAGTGAACAAACTGCAAGTCCCAGCATGGAAAGCCAGGGACCAGGTCCCTGGCCTCGAACAAAAGCTTGGGACAGTGCACCTTTCACCTTAGGAACAGAGCTCAACTTTTTAAAATGAGCACAAAAACAAGCAAAAAAAAACAAAAAATGAAAAGAGCCCTGACTATAGGATGCTTCTGTGGTGACAAGGAAAATCAAAACATAAACTCAGAAGAAAACAATGCCCAAATGCTCACATGGGAAACCTCAAAATGGAATATGAATTGGTCTCAAAACAGAAAGTATTCTTGGAATATCTCCAAAAAAGGATTTCAAAAACCAAGTAAGAGTGATAGATGAAAAATTGGGAAAAGAAATAAGAGAAATGCAGGAGACTTATGAAAAAAAGAGTCAATAGCTTGGAAAAGGAATCACAAAAACTGACTGAAGTAAACAACTGCATAAAAAATAGAATTGGCCTAATGGGGGAAAAAAACTCCTTTAAAAATAGAATTGGTCAAATGGAAAAGGAGGTAAAAAAGCTAAGTAAAGAAAAAAAATTACTTAAAAATTAGAACTGGGAAAGTGGAAGCTAATGACTCTATGAGACATCAAGAATCGGTCAAACAAAATCAAAAGAATGAAAAAAAGAATTGGAAAATGTAAAATACCTCAAAACAACTGACCTGGAAAATAGATCAAAGGGAAATAATTTAAGAATTATTGAACTACCTGAAAATCATGATGAAAAAATAGCCTTGAAAGCATCTTTCAATAATTTATCGAAGAAAACTGCCCTTAAGTCCTAGAACCAGAGGGTAAAATAATTATTGAAAGAATCCACCAACCACCTCCTGAAAAAGATCCCAAAATTAAAACTCCAAGTAATTTTGTAACCAAATTCCAGAATCATCAGATCAAGGAAAAAATGCTACAAGCAGCCAGAAATAGATACTTCCAAAATCAAGGACCCATAGCCAATATTACACAAGATTTAGCAGTTTATCCATTAAAGAACTGGCGAGCTTGGGATATGATATTTCAGAAGACAAGACCTTGAATCACAACCAAGAATCAACTACCCAGAAAAATTGAGCATAATCTTTCAAGTGAAAAGAAGGATATTCGATGAAATAGAGGACTTTAAAACTTTCCTGATGAAAAGACCAGACCTGAAAAGAAAATTAAATCTTCAAATACAAGACCCACAAGAAGCATAAAAATGTTAAAAACAAAAAAGAAAAAAAAAACATGTTATTCAATAACATTAAATTATTTATTTACATCTCTACATGGGAAGATGATATTTGTAACTCCCTGGGAATTATATTTCTCTTAGGGTGGTTAGAGTGAACATACACAGACAGAGGGTGTGGGTGTAAGTTGACTTTGATGTGATGAAAAAAAGGGGGGTGGTGAAAAAACAGATTGTACTGGGAGAAGAAGAAAGGGAGAGGCAGAATTGGGTAAATTATATCACGTGAAGAGGCATAAAACACCTATTACAGTAGAGGGAAAGAAGAAAGGGGGTAATCATGGTTTGAATCTTACTCTCATTGAATTTAGTTCAAAGAGGGAATAACACACATATTTAGTTGGGTATAAAAATTTATCTTCTGTAATAAAGTGCTAGAAGATAGATTAAAATTAATTTGAAACTAAATAATCTAATCTCAAAGAATGAGTGGGTCAAACAACAAATCATAGAAACACTCAATAATTTTATCAAAAGGAATGACAATAATGAGAGAATAATGGCAACATACCAAAATTTATGGGATGTAGCCAAAGCTATTCTTAAGGGAAATTTTATATCTCTAAATGCTTAAATGAATAAAATTGAAAAAGAGCAGATCAAAGAACTGGGCATGGAATTAAAAAAAAAAACTAGAAAAAGAACAAATCAAAAATGTCCAATTAAATACCAAATTAAAAATTCTGAAAATCAAAGGAGAGATTAATAATATTGAAAGTAAGAAACCTATTGAACTAATACATAAAACAGCTGATTTTATGAAAAAAACAATAAAATAGATATACTTTTGCTTAATTTGATTAAAAAATAAAGAAGAAAATCAAATTACCAGTATCAAAAATAAAAAGGTAAATTCATCACCAATGAGGAGGAAATTAAAGCAATAATTAAGAGCTATTTTGTCTAACTATATGTCAATAAATCTGATAATCTAAGTGAAATGCAAGATTTTTATACAAAAAAAATAAATTGTCTATAAATATAAATTAAAACAAGTCTGAGGTACCACATCACATTCATCAGATTGGCTAATATGACAGAAAAGGAATATAGTAAATGATGAAGAAGATGCGGGAAAATTAGAACACTAATGCATTATTGGTGAAGTTGTGAACTGATTCAACCATTCTAGAGAGCAGAACCAGGAGAAGAGCATACATTGACCAGCTATGATAAACTTAGTTCTTCTCAGCTATACAATGATCTAAGACAATTTCAAAAGACTCATGATGGAAAATGCTATCAACTATGGAGTCTGAATGCTGATCTAAGCATATTATTTTCACTTTTTTTCTGGTGAATTTTCTTTTTTTTGTTCTGATTTTTCTTTTACAACATGTCTAATGTGGAAATGTGTTTAATATGATCATTCATGTATAACCTATATCAGATTACCTGCTGTCTTGTGAAGGGTGGAGGGAAGAGAGGAAGGGAGAAAAATTAGGAAAACCATCATTACATGTAATTGAAAAACAGTACTATTACATGTAAAAAAATCTGATTTGGGGTTGTCTTGAATGGAAAACAAAGGAATATGCACTTTATCCTATGGCAATGGCAACTGGAATCCACTGATGTTTTTGAGTAGTGACATGATCATACCACTATATTATGAAGATCATTTTGCAGCTATGTTAAAGATAGATTGAAGAAAAGATAATGACTGGAGGCAGTGATACCAATTAGGAAGCTATTATACTAATTTAGACAAGAAGGAATAAAAGTCTGAACAAGAGTAGTGTCAATAAAATGTAGAGCAGGAACAGGTCCTAGAGTGGTAGAAATGAAAAATTTTGGCAATTGAATGAATTCAGTTGTGTTATTCTGTCATTTCAGTCATGTCTGACTCTGTGACCCCAATTTGAGGTTTTCTTAGTAAAGATACTGGAGTGGCTTGCCATTTCCTCTCCAAATCATTTTATCGATGACAAAACTGAGGCAAACAGGGCTAAGTGACTGACCTAGGGTCACACACCTTCTAAGTGTCTGAGGCCAGATTTGAACTCATGAAAATGAGTCTTCCTGATTATAAGTCCCATGCTCTACCCATCTGTTTCTAGGGGTAGAGGAGAGGAGAAAGCCAAAGATGACTAAAAACTTTGAGCTTTTGAATCTGGGTTACTGGGGAGAGAGTAATACCCCAACATGTAATATGTTTAGGAGGAAGATAATGAGTTCAATTTGGGATGTGTTAAGTTGGAGGTGCCAACATGATATCGAGATAGAAATATTTAATATACAGTTATAAATGTGAGATTATCTCCACACTTAGAGATTAAGAAGGAGAACTTTGCTTTTAAAAAGTAAACTCATGTTTCTATCTTTAAAATCTCCCCATCCAATCCTTTCTCTTTATTCATGAAGTGATCAACTTAGTTCAGGTCCAGCCTCCATTACCTCTTGCCTAGAAGATTACAGCTTCATTCCTTATCTCAAGTCTCTCCCTATTCCAATCCTTTCTTCACATATTTGTCAAAATGATTTTCCTTAACCATAGTTCTAATTCAGGGGGTCCCAATTGCCCACAGGATAAAATATAAATTTCTTTGTTTGACTTTTAAGGTCCTTTATAACTTTATCCCAATCTATCTTTCTAGACTCATTAAGTATTACTCCTCTTACTAAACTCTGTAGCCACCTTCTCTCTCTTCATTATACAATGATTTTGTACTGGCCGTCCCCCATGTCTGGAATTTACTCTATTCTTATCTTCGCCTAATAGAATCCCACTCTTTATTCAAAACACAACTTTAGCAACATTTTATACATAAAATCTCTCTTGATCCATTAAATTGTCTGTATCCTCCCTCCCTAAATTTCATGTTGTTATTTTTTATTCATTCTGCATGTGTTTATATATGTTGTCCAACCACATCCCACCACCCTACCTGATTCCTTTATGATAGTATCTCTTTAAGAGCAGAGATCATATAATTTATTAATTTATTCATTCATTCATTTATTTGATTATTTGGGGTATTTGTATCCCCAGTACCTAGAACAGTGCTTGGCACATAGTAGGGGCTTAATAAATGCTTGTTGATTAAAAAAAACACATGCATAAAAATGGAAAACTGGAAACCATGACTCATCTGGATCTTAAAAGCCAAATTTGCATTGTTGAAATCAACAGGACTGACCTTTATTATAAGGTAGCATATGCTGTCCATGTGATTAGTGTCGCTGATGAAATACTGTAGATACTTTGAGATGGAAAAGAACAAATAGGTCATTCTAGCCTATTGTTTCTTACTGTGCATAATGGAGGAAAATGTCACTGTACAAGAATGCTTGCTGTGACATTCATACTTTTCTGTCATAGATGGAAAGCTTACTGTCAACATGTGCATGAGCATATAGTCTATATTAACTTTTTTCTTTGGCTAGCAGCTCAGGACTCCACTTCCTGTTTAGTAAAATAGCTGAAGTGCTGTTTTTATCAGTTTTCTTTAGCAATCCACACCACCTTTCCTAAGTAATGCATGAAAATGCTGAGTGGTAAACCACATACCCATATTTGTTTCCTCTTTTTGTTCATCTTTTCTCCATGCATTAATAAATAATGAGCTATATTTTCCCTTCCCAGGCCAGTAAGGTGCAAGAAAACAACCTGAAGAAGTATGGGTGGGGGAGTTGTCAGAAAAATGATCTAAATTAAAATCTTCAGCAATGTAGACAAATGCCTTCCTTGCCATTGCAGCTAAAATACAGTAAAGGAGAAAATAACTGGAAAAGCACATAATAAAATGTGACTATTGATTTAAGAGGGGAGACTAAAAGTGAAAAAAGAAACATAGATTAGGAAATGGAAATGAATAATAATGGGAATGAATGTCTCACTTGTGTTTTTTTAAAATAATTGAATACTAGAAGACAAAAGGTCTTCTAAGTCCCAGAGAAATTATAAATTATGCCAAAGTACAATTTTTAGTAGATTTTCTGATGTTGTAATGATGTACCCAATACATTAAAGCTAACAAAATTAATGCTTTCAAAAAAATGTTTCCCCTGGTATTGCTAATGGGCATTTTTCAAACCTTTTAAATAATGACACATTATAACCAAAGAAAATAAGCTTTCATGAGAAACTGGCTCTTTTTTCCTAGCAAAGTTATAATTTGACTTTTTATTTTCCTGTGGCTTCTATAATCTTTAAACTATATAAATTATAAAGGTCTGTAATGGCAAGCAAAGTGGGACTTTTTGTTTTATTTTTTTCTTTTGCAGTGCTTCTCAGCACTAAGGCAATCAAGTGTCTTTGATTGAGTCTTGCATTTGTTTGAAACAAGAGTCTTTGATGACCTTCTTAAGTCACAAGACATCCTAAGTCACATGAGTTTGAGTCACATGGTTGTGATGCCCTCTGTGGGTTGACCCTGAAGAAGTGTATATATACTCTGAGGTTAGCATTTTGCTTTGGGGCTCACTCATTGGAAGAGTGTTCACGTGGTTTGGCTAGATGGGACTCTGAGTAGCCATTAAGGAGCCCCCCCAGTTTTGAAAATCCAGATGTTGGTGCTTCTCTCTCTGGTAGCTGTGTATGTACTGCTATGGATAGACAGGTGGAAATCCTGTCTGCTGATATGTGTTATTTGCTTTGTTTATATAATTTCTGCTTGTAATTTCTGTTTGTGTTTTCCCTGAAGTTCAGGGTGCTGACTTTTTCCTCTGAACTAAGTGAATGAGATATATATATCCACAAAATTAAAAGAGATCGTATATCTCTCACAACTATGAGTGAATGTATTTTCACCAGAGATACACACAATTAATGGTGATCTTTTGAAAAAAAATCATAGACCACTGATACAGAGTGAGAGATGGACAGCTGTCACAACACTCAAAAAAGGTGAGGAAGTTGGATACTTGAAACCATGATCTTATATGCAGAGAAGCTTTACTTTGATTCCCTGAAAAATGCTAAAATGTGTCATTCAAAAGATGACTTACAAACAAAGAGAAGTGTTGATTAAGAATTAGCAAAATGTATTAATATTTAATAATTAAACCACACTAACTAGTAACATCCAACCCCCATTGTTCCAGCAATCCCATTCCATTGCATCTCCTCCAACAGATTACCTCCTCTGTCATCATCATTCTATCACTTATTTTCAATCTTTCTCTAACTACTGGCTAATTTCCTAATGCTACAAACATGTTCATTTATTCACTATCCAAAAACAAACAAAAAACACAAACAAGAAAAAAACAAAAAACTCACTGCATCGTTCCATCCCCACTAACTATCGTTCTATATCTCATCTGCACTTTGTAGCTAAATTCCTTCAAAAAGCCATAATAGGCATCTCTGTTTTCTCTGCTCACTCTCTTCTTAAAATCTTACAATCTAGTTTTCAACCTTATCATTCCACCAAAACAACTTTTTCCAAAATTACTAATAATCTCTTATTTGTCAAACCAATAGACTTTTCTAAGTCTTCACTTTACTTGACCTATTTGCAGTATTTGATACTTTTGATCACCCTCTTCTCTTGAAACTCCCTTCTCTCTAGGTTTTTGGGACACCACATTCTTCTGGTTCTCCTCCTACCTATCTGACCACTCTTTATGCTCTTTAACCATAGGTGTGCCTCAGGGTTCTATCCTGGGCTTTCTTCTCTTTCCCTCTATACTACTTCACTTGGTAATCTCATCAGCTCCCCCGAATTTAATTAAATTTGCAATAAGTCAGCATATTATTCTTCCTGCCTCATCTGTCCCCATAATAATCTCCTCCATTTAGTTACTGAAATTATTTTTCTGAAGTGTAGGTTGGATCTTGTTACATTCCTACTCAATAAACTGTAGTGGCTTCCTATTGCATCTAGGAGCAAATATGAAATGCTCTCTTTACATTAAAATGCCTTCCTAACCTAGCACACTCCTCCCTTTCCCATCTTCTTATGCCTTACTCCCTAATGCATATCTTTCGATCCAGTGATGCTGGTTTCCTGTCTGTTCCATGAACAAGCCACTCCATCTCTCAACTCAGAGGTTTTTCTCTGGCTGTCCCCCATGCCTAGAACACTCTTCTTCATCTCTACACATATAACTCCCTATATTCCTTTAAGTCCCAACTGAAATCCCACTTTCACAGGAAGCTTTTCCCAAGTCTTTTTAATGTAAGTGCCTTCCCTCTGTTATTATCTACTTATCTTAAATATAGATTACTTTGTATATATTTATTTTCATGTTCTTTCCCCCATTAGATTGCAAACTTTTTGAGGGCTAGGATATCTTTTTCCTCTCTTTACAATCCCAATACTTAGCATGGTGTCTAGAAAACAGTAAGTACTCAATAAATGTTTGTTGATTGATTGATCTCTATGTGACATATTGGAAGAAAGATATTTACATTGTTGACCTTGTTCAGAGGAAGATGATGAAGATGATGAAAGGAATCAGCACTATGTTATACATAATCATTTGAAGGAATTAAGGTGTTTAAGAATGGAAAACAGAAGATTTATACTGGAAGGATGTAATGTCTATCTTCAAGTATGTCAAGGTTTGTGAAATGAAAAATCTGTTTTAATTGGGCTCAGATGGATGAATTAGGAACAACGGGTGGAAGATGCATGTTTTTGGTTTTTTTGTTTTCCAAAATGGATTCAAAATTGAAGCTTCTTACCAATGGGAGCTATCAAAAATGTAGACTTTGAGATACAGTTGTTTATAATCTGAAAGGGTTCCAAAAAGGATTTGAGGCTCACATTGGGCAGGTGGGCTATTGTAGACAAAATTCTTGTTCAGGTGTGGATTAAAGATGACTTTTGAGGTTATGTAGTTCCAATTTGGAAATTCTAACTCCATAATTAATACTGTGTGTAACATAGCAAGTCCCCTTCAACTACTATGTCTCATTTCAGGAATCTTGTCATTGCAGGGTTTTGGGTAACATTGATTGTCACATTGATTGTACAGAAGAAGCTGCTCCAGTCCACTTCCTTAAAACTACATTTCCTGTTTCATAAATTGGAGGAACATACAGGTGGAAATACAGGCGGAAGTGTCACATCAACCTAAAACTCTGAAATAATTGATCTGTTTAGGTTTGAAACATGGCTCAAATACTGTCATCATTTTCACTCCTTTGGCTATCAATTATCTAAAGTAGGTTTATTTATGTACTTTGCTGATTCTCTGAGATTTTATAAACACATTATTATGCCATCTAGAGATAGAGACAGTTTTGTCTTCTCTTTGTCATTTTTATGCCTACAGTATTTGTCAATTTGCTTTATTGCTATAATAAGCATTTCTAGAACTATATTAAATAATAGTGAAGAGAGAGGATATCTTTGTTTTATGTACTATGAATACTTTCAATGCTGTTCCATTTCAAACAAGGCCACCTCTTGGTTTTAAATATAAACTTTGGACCATATAAAATAAGAGTCCTACTATATTGCATATACCCTTTGATCCCACAATACCACTTCTAGGTCTGTATCCCAGAGAGATCATAAAAATGGGAAAAGGACCCACATGTGCAAAAATATTTATAGCAGCTCTTTTTGTGGTGGCAAAGAATTGGAAATTGAGGGGATGCCTATCAATTGGGGAATGGCTGAACAAGTTGTGGTACATGAATATAATGGGATACTATTGTGCTACAAGAAATGATGAACAGGTAGACTTCAGAAAAACTGGAAAGACATATATATATATACACACATACATATGATACATATGTATGTATGTATATATGAACTTATGCAGAGTGAAATGAGCAGAACTAGGCAAACATGATATACAGTGACAGCCATGTTGTGTAATAACTGACTTTGATAAACTAAGCTATTCTCAACAACACAAGGATTTAAAAGAACTCCAAAAGACTCAATGAAAATGCTATCCACATCTAGAGAAACAACTTCGGAGTCTGAATGAAGATGGAAGCATAGTATTTGCTTTCCTCTTCTTTTGTTGTTTTGTTTTTTCTTTCTTTTGGTTTATCCCATTGTTTCTAATTCTTCTTTCCATCATGACTAATGTGAAAATATGTTTAATATGAATGTATAAGTAGAGCCTATATCGGATTGCATGCTGTCTTGGAAGGGGGGAGGAGAGGGGGAAGGAGATTTAAAACTCGAAATCTTATGGAAATGAAGGTTGAAAACTAAACATTATTAAAAATAGATGTACTTCCATTTTATTTCTCATAGAAATTATAGGTGATCACATTTTTAATCCTGTGGGTGTCACTGACCAGTTATGTGGTAGATATTTGGATTGAGACCACCTTATAATAACTGATTAGTACTATATTTTTACTGCTTAATTAGCCACTTGAGCTAGAAAATACCATACCAATAACAGGAAAAAAACAAGTCAGCATTGCTTTGTTGATATGCTATTGTTCAGTTTGGCTAGTAAGGTGTTAAGAACAGTAACTACAGTTGATTACCATTTTTATTGTAGGTACACTAAAATTTGGTCAAAATGATATTGTCATATTGTCCTTTGATAACTGAAGGTGAAAATAGCTAGTTAAGACAGATAGCCCATTCTGATAATTCAGAGCATTTTTGTCTATAGTGTTTGGAAAGAAAGAAAGAAGGAAAGAAGGAAAGAAAGAAGGAAAGAAAGAAAGAGAGAGAGAAGGAAAGAAGGAAAGGAAAAGAAAGAAAGAAAGAAAGAAAGAAAGAAAGAAAGAAAGAAAGAAAGAAAGAAAGAAAGAAAGAAAGAAAGAAAGAAAGAAAGAAAGAAAGAAAGGAGGGAAGGAAGGAAGGAAGGAAGGAAGAAAGAAAGAAAGAAAGAAAGAAAGAAAGAAAGAAAGAAAGAAAGAAAGAAAGGAGGCAGGGAGGGAAGGAGGGAAGGAAGGAAGGAAGGAAGGAAGGAAGGAAGGAAGGAAGGAAGGAAGGAAGGAAGGAAGGAAGGAAGGAGGGAGGGAGGGAAGGAGGGAGGGAGGGAGGGAAGGAGGGAGGGAGGGAAGGAAGGAAGGGAGGAAGGAAGGAAGGAAGGAAGGAAGGAAGGAAGGAAGGAAGGAGTGAAGGAAGATTGTATTTTTCCAAGACTACCAAATTATTTTGTAACTATTTCACTTTGGCCACATAGAGCTAAAGAATCCTAGCATTTACTGTTTATGTGTATAAATATATATCCATAGTTCATTCATACATCTGAAGAGGCCTTAATATCTCATTAACATTCCAATAGTTTTCCATGGCTATCATTAGTATAGTGAATACCAAATAAATTGATAATAACCAGTCACTTAAAAACATTCTTATGCTGTTTTACACCATTTGAAACATTATCATCAAAAGTATTGCTATAGTAATTTAAAATGTAAATGTTACCCATTTAATTAATATGAGATAACTGTCTATCATGAATAGCTGTTGACAATGATGGAATTGCGTATTTTAAAAGCCATAAAAGACAGCTTAGCTCAACAATGAATAAAGCAGCTGACACTCCAAAGAACTTCAGTATATGCATGGAAGGGGAGTTTTCTCAAATTAAAAAGTAATCTTTTAGTACCTAATGTTTCTTATTGAAATGTTGTAACTAAGAAAGGAAGATGACTCTAAAAGTAAACAATAATGTCATAGCTCCTATTTGCATAAAACTTTATAATCAGAAACTCACCCTTACCCCAGGTAGGCAATACAACTATTATTTCCATTATGTTAAAGATGACGATACTAAAGCTTTTAAGATTAGGTGAATTATCTAGGATCACATGACCAGTCAATGGCAAAACTTGATATTTGAACCTGAGTCTTATGGTTCTACATCCAGGCCTAGTACTCTTCTACTGCAATAGTCACTGGTACAATACAAAGACAGCTAGAGTTGGAGGCAAAAGTATTGGGTTCAAATCCTGAGTTTGCCAGCAAGGGATCCTAAGGAAAAAAAAAATCAAGAGGTAGCAAGTCAGGCTCCTGCTACCCCTAGACCAGTGGTGTCAAACTCAAATAGAAATGGGGCCACTAATCCATATATAACGATCTCTGCAGAAGGTATATTACTTTATTTTTAAAATGTTATATTATCCATGTTTTATTATATTTTATTTGTGTACACACACACACACACACACACACATACACATAATTTAATGTTACATATTTCCCAATTGCATTTTAATCTATCTAGGGGCACTCTGGAGTATTGCAGGTCACATGCAGCCAGCAAGTTGCATTTTTGACACCTGGACCAACATCTCCTCTCAGGCCTCAAAGGAGACAGACCAGGACCATGAGACCAATAGAGCTCAGAGTAGCAGCACCCGTGCCACCACTGTCTCAGCTTTTAGCCCAGTTCCCACAGCTGTCATCCAAGAAAGCAACTCTTTTGGCATTGTGACCTGTCAATGGCCCCTACAGGAAGGAAAGGCCCTATTTCTCTATAGCCACATTTATTCAAGACCCAGAAGAGGAAGCTATGGCTTGCCATTGTCAAATCATTTGACATCATTTAAGAATAGAGTGTTTTTTCAGTGAAAATAACATTTAAAATGATGCATTACCATCTGCTTTGCCACTGAACCTGGAAGACCAGTGAATCGTTCTGTCTAAGCTGAAGGTGAAACCTTTTTTTGTGTGCTGTTTTCCTGCACTCAAAAGTGAATTCCTTGGGAGTAGGGACTGTCTCCTTATTTCTGTTTCTGTCCCCATTGCTTACCACATGGCTTTGTATTAGGTAATTGATTTTATAACTTAGACTTAGTAACTGCTAAATAAATGCTTTGTCATTCATTCATTCACTTACTTAGTCAAATCACTTCATTTCTCTGAGCCTCAGTTTTCTCTTTAAAATGAGAGGGTAGGAATAGATGTCCTTGAAGTTACAATTTATTTCTATGATTTTGCAACATTTATATGGAAAATTTATATAAATATTTTTCATGACGTATCTGTAAGGTAGGGATTTAAAATATTATTATTACTTAATTTATTTCACCAGGAAGGTTGGAGGGTCAGTGGATAGAGTGCTGGACCTAAAGTAGAATGATCTGAGTTCAAATCCAGCCTCAATCATTCACTAGTTGTATGAATCTGGGAAAGTCATTTGGACTATATTTTCCCTTGTAGCTTTAAATTTTATGAGCATATGAAGTTGCTGATTCAAAATTCAAGAACGCATAAGTCTGATCTCTCAATCCACGTTATTTCTATTATACCATATTCTCATACACACAACAGGAAGGCAATATTTCAAAAAGTATAGGTTCATAAAGTTATAAGCACGGGTATGATAATACTAGAGCTATAATTGTCTAACCAACTATTTCATTTTTTGTTTGTTTTAATTACATTATATTATGGTGAAAGACAATTGGCTCTCTTGAACTATCTAAAATTAATAAATAGCATGGAAAAACTAAAGACCTAAATCTGGAATATACTCCCTCTTATCTAATTCTGTACATTCAATCAAGTCCCTACTTATACTATTTTGTATTATATCAATAAAACAGAAAAAAAATCATGTCTTCAAGATAACAGTCCTTTTCTTCTATGAAAAGGAATTAGTTAGAAATCTTATCAACGTACAACTATAGGAAGAGAAAAAAGGGAACAAATATTAGAAGGATGTCGAAAGAAATTATCACTAAGATGGAATGGCAGCATTGCCTAATATCCAGAACATTCCTCTGCATTTGATTTTTTAGAACATCCTTTAACCAGCAAAAAGGTTACTCTTTAAAAAAGAATATGTAAGTAAAAAATGTCTTTGACTGATATTAGCATTAATGAAAATGCTAAATGGATCCACATCAGCGGTTGCAAAAACCAGAAAAGCCTGATGCTTTTCTTTACTTGGATTTTGGGTTGAGTTGTTTAAAAAATGCATCCCAGATGAAGGTCCAGAGGATACAGTTTTAATGATTTTATTATTAGCAGGTCTGCTCTGGAAGGACTGCTTTTGTGTTTGTTACAATGATGATATCACACTGGCCCATCTATACTATTGATGTTGTATAACAGTAGATATCTCACCCCATGGCATACTGGTCAAAACTTACCTTGGTTTAGCTCTCTGAGTTCCTAAAGTATTATTACCTGGCATGGGGTATGATGTTCTCTCTCTCACTCTCCTCTCTCTCTCTCTCTCTCTCTCTCTCTCTCTCTCTCTCTCTCTCTCATGCTCTCACTTGTTTAACATGCTCTCACAGAAGTACATCTAATTTTCCCAGAGAAGAACCACCACCACACAACTACAACTCAAATTCTTTCCATTTCTAGGGTAACCCTATTGAGTATGGCTGTATATGCAGTAGGAGAATACGCTATCATCACTAGACTTTGGCCTACAACCAATGTCCTACTTATCTACAAAAAATCATTTACCTTGACAGCATTCACTCAAACAAACAAAAATACTCATTTATTCAACAATAGAGAAAAAGCAAGAATGATAAAAATCATGGTTATTAAAAAGAATGAAAATGCAGTAATAATCAAAACATCACATATTATACATAAACCTGGGTCATGATCTCCCACTGCTACACACATTATAGTGAAAGAAATTATAATTATATAGCCAATGATAATTATATAGAAATGATAATTAATAGCCCATTATGATTGGGGGATGAAGGGTTTTTTTCCCCTTTCTATTTCCAGAGTGGTCTGGCTTGAGATGAGTCTTTTTGTCCAAGAATGACATGATCAGAATCTCATTCAGCCCCAGCCACTCATTAGAATAAGTCTACCTCTCATTATAATACTAATTCTCTCATTAATTTTTTTAATTCTTTTTTTTTGCAGGGCAGAAAGCAGGGCAATTGGGGTTAAGTGACTTGCCCAAGGTCACACAGCTAGTAAATGTGTCAAGTGTCTGAGGCCCGGTTTGAACTCAGGTACTTCCGACTCCATGGCTGGTGCTCTACTCACTGTGCCACCTAGCTGCCCCTCTCTCTCTCATTAACTTTTAAATTTAAATTTAAATTAATCTCTCACTAATTTTTAACCAATCAGAATAGATTTGCACCAGTCAGGAACAACCCCTTCTCCACGTAAGGGTATTTAAGCATTCAGGGGCCTCCAATGTTCATCTTTGGCTTTCAAAAGGACCACTGACCTCAATCTATTAATTATTTGCTAGCCATAATTAAAAAAATAATTATTGATTACTCAGAAACTATGTCTCTTACATTTTTCATTCATAACAGCTGTAAAGAGAGATTATATTCATATGGAAACATACCAAGTAGCCATATGAACATGAAAACCTGCAACTTTGGGCTATAGACTTGATGTTCTTACAGTAATCATCTGTGCCACTTCATTCTTAACTGTTCACTTTCTGGGTCTCACCACTCTGCTACTGGGCAAAAATTCTGCTCCACTACTTTCAAAGTGATGAAGTGGTGACAAGCTCTATTAACTCATAATAACCCTTAAAAGATAATGAGAAAATGTTATGGTTTTATAATGACAAGCAATTTTCTTAAGCCAGAGGACTGCCAACGTCCTCAAGATGGCTCTGTAGACAATACAAGCAAACCCAGTTAACTCCTCACTCAAGAGGAGCATGTCATCCTATCACCTCTCAGTCTACACTTATCCTATATAAGCTACCAAGCTTCTCTATGATCCTCTTCTTTTTGCTCTCTAACCAGAGGGAAATAGGCATCTCTGAAGGGTTCCATCTGATTCAAGTTGTAGATGATTCTGCAAGTACAGCAGAGTTAGCTTGTTTCCTCTTAGCAGGCTTTCAACCTTTCCTTCAGCCAATCTGCAAGCCAATGATTCTCTTTCCATCATTTCTTCTATCAAATACAGCAGCTGAAGCTTTCCTTTCCAAGGACTATTCCTACTAGGTTCTTCTTAACTCTTATCCTGTCCTTCTGGGCTCTTCACTGCATCTGATGATACAAGTCAGAGACTCCTAGTGGTAGGTGACTTCTCTTTCCTTTTTATGGCAAAACTCATGAAATTGAACTTCATACCTTTATCTAATCTTCCAATAATTTAAAAACATTTATCACTTTGTAAATCTTAACACCTAAAGCTTTTTAAAAAAAAAGAGAGAGCTACATGTAAATGAGTGGATATGATACTACTTCAGAAACCTTCAATATCATTTATTTTTAGAAATTATCACCCTACATTGATCAAGATAACTACATGAACTTTATTGTTTAAATAAAATTGTTTACTTTAAGAATCTGTAAACAAAAAAGAGTCTGTGGTACTATTAAGCTCTGACCACATTAAGTGTTAAAAACAAAGAGTTCGTACTCATAGGAATATTTTCAATATGTTCTGGTAATACGATCTGCTATGCCCTTCAGCCTTAGTCATTTATCAGCCCTTAAGTCTGCCCCCAGCCGGTTTTTCTGAGAGGGACTTTTTTGCCATGTTTTCCCAATAGCCTGTGTCTCTCCTCACAATTTAACTAAAAATTGTTTCTTCATTTCTCGATTTTATAGGTTTTTCTAATATACAAAAGTTGTTTTTTCCCATTCTTATTAGCGACCAAATTGTTCACACAGCAAAGGAGGTAATAGCTTTCATCCCTGAAAAGTTAATTTCATTCTTTTTCTTTTCACAAAGATTCATTTTCTTTCCCCCAAATTTCAATGTTTTCCTACTTAACCAAGCAAAGTGTTCATATGAGAGGGGATGCCCATTACACTAGTAAATATGGACTTACAGTAAAGAGGAACTAAAAGTACATACAGAGCAGCACAAAAAATATCACCACAAACATGTTTTTGTTCATTTTATAGGTAGTTCAGGCAAGAGTAAAGACACTGATCCATTAGTGATTCAGCTTACAAATGTTGTGGAATGTGAGGGTGATATGAAAAACCTAGTAGTCTTACGGTCTAGTGTCTTGCTACAAGATGCTTCAGGGCTTTCTTCATAGTTGGTACTATCCTCTCAGCTCAGATTTTTGCTCAAGGTAATGAAGAACAATGGTGACAGCTCAGTTAGTGTTCCTGTCCATAAGTTCCTTAAATTCAATGGAGGCACATGCAGACCCACTGTAAGAAATCATCATATCTGACAGTCCATAGGCTGCAAGTAACCAGCTCAGAGTTGGGTTTGTTACACCATAGTTTCTACATGAAATAAGAAGTACTTTGAGATATTTCGATCATCTGTCTACCACAACAAGTAAGTTCTTTCCCCCTGCAAATATCAACTTTGGATGCAAAAACTGTAAAGTTCTCCCTTTCCTATAGCCCTTTTGGCCCTCAGTAATGTGGAAAGATGACCGAATTTACTTTAAATCCTGACTCTATCACTTAGCAGTTTGGGGACATGAGAGGAGAAATCTAAACTCTGAGTCATGTTCGTTATTTTCAAAATGGAAATAATTATGTCTATGCTATGTACCTCACAGAGGTGTTATAAGTGAAATGCTTTGTAAGCCTTCTTTGTTTGTTTAAAAAAATCATGACCTATTATTCCTACTTTATTTACTACCAATTATTTCCTGCCACAATCAAGTCTAAGAGAAAGAATTTGTCAAGGCTGTATTACATTAAAGTTCTATTTAGAATGTTGATACTGATACTGACAGAAACGTTTAATAAACTCGTCTTAATTTCACCCTATCTGATTTATATTTTCTTGTTCTAATCCTCCTCACTGAAATCTCTTACTCCGAGGACTCTTCCATGCCTTCTTAAAAGACATCAGCAACTGAAAAATTTTCCTCTACACCTAAACATTCACAATCATTATCAAAGTCCTTAATATTCAGATTGACAACCCTGACCTCTCAGGTCATCAGCCTCATCACCTTCCATGACCTCCATCTCTGCTCTACTTCAGTTCATGGTTAATGGTGACACCTGAGGCCTGAACACCATTTGATTTGGCTCTATTTTTCAAATTCTGAACTACAAAGTTCCCCCATGATCATATGAAATTATCATTCCGTATTTTTTTTACCAACTCTTCCTGTTCATACTGGCCCTGAATGTGAACTATGGTCTCGCAAAAAAAAAAACCCAGTTTGATCAAAATTTATTCTGCAAACTCAGTTCGATAAATACTTATTTACACCTCCATTTTTCAAGACACTCTGCCAGGCTCTAGGCACAAACCATGGGTGTGCTATATATAGCCAACTCAAATGGAAGAGCCATTGTTAAATTTTCAGAGCGAACAGTTACACCTTGGAAATCATCAAACAATACAAATCAGGGCTTGGTTTATTGTTTAGTGATTGTCTAAGCTTAATAAAGTAATGGAGAAAATGTTAATAATGCAGAATAAACTTGAAAGTAAGCCCAGAGAGCCATTTGTTAAAACATTTTCCAGACCAGTATGATCCCTCTCTGTTGTTATTGGGAGCATCTTCAAAGGCCATTCAGTCCATCTTCATACCTGAACAAGAATCCTCACTACAACATACCTGACAAGTGTGAATCTAGACTTTGTGTAAAGAACGTCAGGGAAATAGAACCCACTACCTCCCCTAAAGCAACCCATTATACTTTTTGGTAGCTCTAATTGTTAGGAAGATTTTTTTTCTTACCTTAAAGTCCAAACCTGCCTCTTTCCAACTTCCCCATATTACTCTTAATTGTTTTCCCTTAGTCCAGAATGATTCTAATTCCTCTTATTTTTGTCCACCTTTCAAAGAGTTGAAAAGAGATATCATATGCACTGTAAGTCTTTGATAGGTTAAACATTTCTCACTTGTCTGATCAATGTTAATGTGTAATGGTTTCAAAGAAATTGAACATTTTAGTTTTCTTTCTCTAAATTTGATCTTCAGCTTGTCAATGTTCAGATATTTGGCTCCCCAAACTGATCAAAATACTTCAAATACAGTCTGACTAGGACTGACTACAATCCAGGCGAAACAATCATCTCCCAAGTCTCGGACAGTATAAAATGTTTCTCTTAATTCATCACATGATCTTGTTAGGTTTTGCTTGTTTGTTTTAGACTGGCTGACCATAGAAACAGTGATATAGGCTTAGGACACCACGGCCAGTCACATTAGCTTTTTTTAAAAAGGGAACATATATATACATACACACACACACACACTATATATGTATATATATATATATATATACACATACACATATATGTGGGTATAAGTATATTTGAATATTATATATACATATAGAGAGCTATATGTACAAATAATGTGTAAGTTGAGTATATGTATGTCATATGTGCATGTATATGGCATATATAATATATAGGTCAAATTATATTTACATATGTGTATGAAATGATATATGTATGTTACTTGTAATATGCAAGCCACATATCATATTTATATGCACACAGATACGTACATTGTACATAATATATGGAATATATACACATAGGAGATATGTGTACATATAAGCCATATGTATGTATATAAGCAATATATTATGTATAGGTATATATGTATGTATGTATAATATATAATATGTAAGCCATATATACACATACATATTTATACATGCGCATTTATACACACATACATATATACCCTCATTTCAACAAGGCATTGTCTTCTATTCCTTGCCCACCTTTCTTCTCCTACTCCTTCATACCCTAGTCCTCAGTCTTGGTTCACTCTCACCATTTGGATTTTTCTACTTCTAATTTTAAAGATTCTGACACTGCTAATGTAAGTTGCATACCTCACTAGATTTGTTATAAATTCATCCTATCTAACTTCAGATGTGCATCAACAGCTACATAGGAATACTTCTACTCATTTCTCATTGCCTCAATATTTCACTTCTCCACAGTAGATATTCAAAAACTTCTCTCTCCTAACACCACATCAAAGAATCCTGACCTTGTCTCTTGCTTTACTGAGAAGACCAAAGATATCAATTATGAATTCCTTCACATTTCCTCTGTTACACTTCAAAAGCTCCCTGTCTTTATTCTTCATTCTCTCTTGTCTCAAAGGATGATTTAGCCCTTTTCCTTGACAAGGCTAAACTTTCTGCTTGTATCCTTACTCTCATATCCTCCCATATCCTCCAGGACTTTGCCCTTTTGAACACTCACATCCACTACTACACCTATTTCTTCCCCTCATAACCCTGGCCAATAATCTTTTTCAGGTCTCACCATAAGAACATCTGGATTAAAGTTCTAGATCTATTACTAACTGTGTATAGTAACTTCAACATTCTGGGCTTTAATTTCCTCATTTGCAAAACATAAAAAATTGGATTAGATGTCCTCTAAGGTCCCTTCTAGTTCTAAATCTGTTAAGTGATAAAATGACAAAATTATTCTAAAATGTTACTATCTTTCCCTTTGCTACTTAATTTCTCTAGATAAATTATTTACTGTCTCTATTTTCTTTCATTATCCACTCATTCCTCATTCCCCTTTAGTCTGGCTTCTATTCCTACCTCTTTATTGAATATCCTTCCCCCCACCAAAGGAACCAGTGACCTTCCACTCATCTTTTAACTCCCTGACCATTATTCACCATTTAACACTGTTTACTAGTTCCTCTTTGATACCTTCACCTCCCCCAGGACCATGACAGTTTTCTCTGCCTGACTGTTCTTTCTAAGACTCTTTCATGAGTTTGTCCATCTGCCTACTACCTCCTGAAAAAGTCAATGTTCATGGAGATGGTAGTATAGACCTTCTGTATATATCCTCTATTCCTCGGTAATCTCACCCGCTTTAATCTCTATTATTGCTCAAATCCAGTCGATTCCCACACCTACCTGTCCCTGATTTCCCTCCTAAATGCTGTCACTATATTTCCTACTGCTTGTGGAACATATCCACAAAAATGTTCCAGTGGCCATCGAAATAAATTCATTCATCTGACATGGGATCAAGTATTTAAACCTGAAAGAATCCACGGAGATCATCTAGTCCAACCTCTTAATTTTAAAATATGCTAACTAAGGTCAAGGCAGGTCATTGACCTGTGTCTTACAGTGTCTTACAGCTAAGCAGTGTCTGTGGCAGGATTCAAACACAGGTGCTCCTGACTTGAAATCCAAAATTCTGTCTGATTCACCTCCTAAGTGACCAGGTTTTTCTTACCTCTCCTTTTGACAACTGTAGTAGACTCCCTATCTCTACTCTTTCCCATTCTCCATTTTCCACACAGTTAAAAAAATAATCTTCCTAATGCAGAGGACTGACCCTGTGACTTTTCTTCTCAGAAACTTTCAGGCACTATGTACTGTCTATAGAACAAAATACAAAGTTTTATACTAGTATACAAGGCCTTCTGTAATTGAGAACCAGCTTAGTTTTCCAGCCTCATCTTACCCCCTTTATTAAAACAATCCATATCCCAACACTTTATCGTTCCTAATATTTTTCAGGCCTTTCTTACCTCTCAGGATTCATACAGACTTTTTCTCCTATCAAAATTCATTCTCTCTCTACATTTTTAGCTATTGAAATTCTTTTTCTGATTGCCTATTTATGTTCAATGTATTGTCTGAATACAAATTATTCCATGAAGTTTTCCCTGATCTTCTCAGAAGTGGGCTCTACCTTACTTAAGCTTCTGGTAGTTCTATGTAGACATTCCCTTGTCCTTATCACATTGTCTTTTACATCATACATATTTGTGGATACAACACATTCCTCCTCAGTTCCTCCAATGGATTGTATTCTGCTGGAGGCAAGAATTAGCATGATTTTTCAACTTTGTCTCCTTGGTGCATAGCATAGTGCCATGCACCTATTAGGCAGAACAAATAAATATTTGTTGAATGGAGTTGTATTCTTGATCAAAGCTTATAGACAAACTTGGTGCCTATGGGAGATTAAGCCAATCTGGCACATGCTAAACTCTATTGTAGCCTTTTCAGTATAAAAATAAACCCCAGGCCATGAGATTTAGCTTCTAGCTAATACTTTCATGTAAACTATTCCTGGATGAACTACTCATGGTGCGGCCAACATAGAGCATTGACAGCTTTCTCGAATGATGATGTGATTTCCCCATAAAAAGCATTTTCAATGTGCCTCAGTTTTAACATCTCTAAAATAAGGAAGTTGGAGTAGGATCATAGAATCATAGATTTATAGCTGGAAGAAATTTTAGAGATCATTTAATCCAGTTCTCTCATTTTAAAGAGGAAGAAACTAAAGCCTAGAGAAATTTAATGACTTGTTTAAAGTTCTACAAGTAAGTAATATGTGCCATAGCTGGGAAACACACTCAATTCCTCTGACATTAAATCCTTTCAAATTTCAGTTTGGCTTTACAAAATGGGTCAGGAACTTATGGAATTTTGCCTATAGAAATAATACATAGTGGTTTAAAAATAGAATCACAAAAGGCTTAAATACATTGTTGTTATTCAGTCATATTGGACTCTCCATGATCCCACTTGGGGTTTTCTTGGCAAAGATACTGGAATGGCTTGCCATTTCTTTCTCCAGCTAGTTTTACAGATGAGGAGCTGAGGCAAACAGGATTAAGTGACTTGCCCAGGGTAACACAGCTAGTAAGTGTCTGAGGCCAGATTTGAACTCAGAGAGATGAGTCTTCCTGACTACAGATCTAGCATTTTATCCACTGCACTACCTAGCTATACTTTAAATACATTAATGAATTTTAAATATTTATATTTACACAGAAGTAAAAAATACATTTATACATATTTTAAACATATATATTAAATACATTAATCAATTTTAAATACATATATATATATAATGTGTGTATGTATATATGTATGTTTAGTACACATAGTTATCTCTATCTATCCATCTATCTAATAGAGGCACTAGATGACTTAATCAATGGAGCATCAGACCTGGAGTCAGGAAGACCTGAGTTTCAATCTGACCGCAGACATTCACTAGCTGTATGACCCCATGCAAGACACCTAATCTTTATTTGTCTTAATCCACTGGAGAAGGAAATGGCAAACCACTCCAATATAGTTAGCAAGAAAATACCATGAGCAGTATGGTCTATGGGGTCACAAAAGGTCAAATACAACTGAACAACTACACAACACACTCAGGTAGGTTAGACAGAATTTGAATCCTTTGGGGGTCAAACTTTTTGAGACTGATGTTAGAAAAGACAGATATGTCTCTCCATAATTGCTTTCTTGGTATTATAAATTAAGGAGGATAAATGCTTAAAATGCTAATTCTTATTTTCTTATAATATAGTCATTAGTGAGACTTTTTATAGACTGAGGGTGAATTAGTAAACAGTAACCACACTGTCTTGAAAACATTTCATTATCTTTCCAAATAATTATACTCACACTGTCTGCAATTTAGCATTAAAAATAAAGCAATACATATTAACATAAAATACTTCTTCTATTCAATTCCAACTAAACTGGCATCCATTGATTATAGCAATCATTTTGCTACCATCTGTACTACAAAATAGTCTATTGGCTGTCCTCCAATCACCTTTTACACTCTCGCTGGATAGGGTGGGTGGCCTTTGTAAAGACGTTCCCCATAACATAGCTGGTTAAGGGACAGTGCTAAAAGTACTTCCAGCAGGTGAAGTGTGAGTTCAATGGCACTCTAGATGCTGTCAAAGAGGTTGAAAAACCACTTGATTCTGTCACTTTGAATTTGTACTGAGTTTCAGTTAAATTTTGAGTGGAAGATTCAGGAATCAAACTGCCAAGCTGAAAAACCCTATTTGTCAATAGATTCACTATCAATGGAGGTCAAGAGTTGTTTGTCAAGCCAGAATAGGGTAGACAGGTTCCATCCTTTCCCCATATCCAGGCACAGTTGAGGTTGTACTTACTCACTACAGCAAGCGTTCTTTTTCTTTTTTTTTATGTCACAGACTCTTTTGTCAATCTATTGAAACCACTGGACCCCGCGTTAGAATAATGATTTTAAACAAATAAAACAAAGTAGATTTGATTACAAAGGAAACCAATTATATTGAAATATCATATAAATATGCATATGTGTGTATGTACATATAGATAGATAGATACATAGATATACAGACATTTAAAGTTCATGGACCACAGGTTAAGAATCCCTGTTCAAATGTGAGCCCATATAAGTTAGAATCACAGAATTTGAGATTTTTAGAGGAACAATTTATCACTGCCTTCATTTTCTCACCACCAACTGATTCCTCAAGTGAATAATCAGCAGTCATCTAATACACCCATACATGAAGGAATCCCTACTATACAGAGCACATGTTCATTCAGCCTCAGACAGAAGACTTCCCATGAATGGGACCTCCCCATCTCTCAAGGCAGTTCATTCCACTTTCAGACAACTCAGATTGCTAATAGCACTTTCCTGAAATCAAACCTAAATTTACCTATGTGTAATTTCTATGCTCTGCTCCATGTTCTGCCCTCCAAGACCAAAAAGAACAAGTTTAATCCCTTTTCCACATGACATCATTGTTTTACTAACTGAAGATATCTATAACATCACACACACGCATGCACACACACATCCCCACACACATCCACACACACACACACACACACACACACACACACCCATCCTTACTTTTCTTGAGATTTCTTCAAATTATCTTCGTTTGTCATGAACTCCAGACCCTTCACCATTCTGGTTGCCCTCCTTTAGATACTCATCTGCTTATCAATATCCTCCCCAAACTGTGATATCCAAAACTGAACAAAATACCCCAAATGATATGTCAAGGAGAAAGTAAGGCAGAACTATCATCTTGCTATTCATAGAAGCTAGTCCTTGGTCATGAAGCCCAGGATGTCATTAGTTCACTCATTTTGAGCTTACAGTATACTCAAGTTTTGAGATCTTTTCAGAATAACTGCTGTCCATCCATTCTTTCCTTTTCTTATATTTATGAAGATGATGTTCATGCTGATGATGATGCTGATGATAATTATTATTTTTTGAATGTAGCAACTTCACTAGGAGTCTGGCTTATACCATTACTTCCACCATTTGTGAACAGGTACATTTAGGCAGGAAAGGGGTTATCATTGCCAGCTATACTCCATACTCACTGCTTTTCTTCATGGGAATACAGGTTTGATGGTTTCTCTGGGGGATTTTTCATAGGCTGAGAGATTTGTGACCATGCAGACCTATGCTTATAGCACCCAGATTTAAATCCAGAGAAACTTTGGGTAATCTTAACACTTATAAAAAAGCCTGCTCTTATAATGACTGTTCCTAGGTGCCCTTTCTGCCATCATTACTACCAGTATCAGTTTCTCTCCAGAGATTGTTCTGTCTGCTTCAATTTAGGGCAGAGATCTCTTTGTTGTGATATTCCTTGAGGTTATAGGATTTGGGGGTAATTCCCTGGTTCCTGCTGCCATTTTCAGAGATTCAGTTTTGTATTCAATAAGTATTTATTGAACACCTATTATGTACAAAGCTAGGTGTTATAGATTAAGCAAAGAAAAATAATACAATACCCTACTTCTTATTGGTGTTTAAATTTCAGAAGTGAATAGAAGACATATACACTCATAAATATAATATAAAGAGGGCTATTCAGGTGCCATAAGAGTGGTATAAAGGAAAATAGAAATGCAGAAGAGACATTAACTCCTGCTGCAGTGAATCAAAAAGAGGTTGGGATAGTTCTTTATAAATGATGTTCTAATCTCCTACCTATGTACCTTTGCCCAAGTTGTCCCCCACATCTGGAAGGTATTTCCTTTTTATTTTCACCTTTTGTGTATGATGATGTGATTCTATAAAACAAAATTTGGCAGGAAAAGGTTAAAAAGAAGAAATTATCTCATGAAAATGGGTTATGAAAAGAAGAGGTAACACAGAGGAAGCAAGTGGGGGTAGAGGGCTTGTAATATTGGAACTAACCCTCAGCTGGATTGAAGAGGAAACAATTTATATATCTGAAGAGGTTTTGAGATCTTCTGAACTTTAGAGAGGTAAGAAAATGAAGATAGGGTTGGGGAGGGACTTTCAGCAAGTTATATATATTAAGATTCAGAGAGTGAGGTGAAAAGATGAGGAATGGGCTTTTAGAGGGGCGGCTAAAATAATAAGAGGGTAAAGGGAGAAGATAAGGTAACAGGGACAGAGTGAAAAGAGAGGCTGAGAAGGAAAATGGGGATTAAAAATAAGATAGAGGGAAATTCAAAAATATTAATTGTAAACTTAAATGTTAATTAGAAAAAATAATAACAAAATTCATTTGGAAAAATGAAAAGTCAAGAATATCAAAGGAAATAATGGGGGGGGGAGTATAAAGGAAGGAGGTTTAGCAATACCAGATCTTAAACTGTATTATAAGGCACTAATTATCAAAACTATCTGGTGCTGGCTAGGAAATAGCAAGAGGTTGATCAATGGAATAGAGTAGACAGAATTTACAGCAGCAAATAAATATAATAATCTTGTATCTGACAAGTGTAGAGACTAAAGATTTGAGGATGAGAATTCATTATTTGCTAAAAATTGTCAGGAAAAAAGGAAAGCAATATGGCAGAAACTGTACATACACCAATACTTTACACCATTTACCAAGATAAGGTCAAAATATACACATGACCTAGATATAAAGAGATATTTTACAATAAAATTAGAAGCACATGGAATATATTACTTACCAGACTTATGGATAGGTAAACAATTTATTAATAAACAAGAGATAGAAAGCATCTTTAAATGTAAAATGGATATTTACAGTTACATTAAATTTTAAAAGTTTTGTACAAATAAAACAAATACAGTCAAGATCAGAAGAAAAGCAGAAAATTGGGAAAAATTTATAGACAGTTTATCAGATAAAGGTATAAATCTAAAATATACAAAGAACTTTGTCAAACCTATAAGAGTATCAATAAATAGTCAAAGGATATGAATGGTTTTTAATGAAGAAATCAAAACAAGTTATAGTAATATGAAAAAATGCTCTAAATCATTATTGATTAGAGAAATGCAAATTAAAACAACCTTGAGAAATAATTTTGTACCTACTAGATTGGTGACATTGAGAGAAGGGGAAATGACAAATATTGGAAAAATTATGACGCTGACAGATTGTTGGTGGATTCGTGAACTGATCCAAACATTTTGGAGAGCAATCTATTGAACTACCTACATACCCCTTGCCCCAACAATACCACTACTTGATCTAGTTCCAAAAATAATTAATCAAAAAGGAAAATAACTTATATGTTGTAAGATGCTTATAGCAGTTTTCTTTGTTGTGGTAAAGAACTGGAAACTGCAGAGATGTCCATTTATTGGGGAATGGCTGAACAAGTTGTGGTACATGATTGTGTGGAATACGACTGTGCTATAAGAAATGATGAGCTCACAAGTTGTGGTATATGAATGTAATGGAATACTATTGTGCTATAAGAAATGGAGAAGATACGGACTTCACAATAACCTGGAAAAACCTACACAATATAATGCTGAGTGAGTGGAGCAGAGCTAGGAGAACATTATATACAACCACAGATATATGGATTCTCTGATGACTAACCTTGATAGACCTCACTCTTCTCAGCAATACAAGGTTCAAAGACAACTCCAAAGGACTCGTGAGGGAGAGAGTTATGTACATCCAGAGAAAGAACTATGGAATCTGAATGTAGATTGAGGCAAACTGTTTGCTCTCCTTATTTTTTCCTTTTGTTTTTTTTTCTCTTTTGTTTTTGTTTATTTTGGTTTTATTTCTTCTTTGTCATGATTCATTCAATTAGTCATATTTCTTCTTTACAACTTCACTACTGTGTAAAATAAGTTCAATGTGAAGTTATATGTAGAAGATATATTGGATACCATGCCGTCTTGGGGAGGGAGCAGGGGGAAGAAAATCTGAAACTCAAAATCATGCACAACTGAGTGTTGTAAACTAAAAATAAAAAATCTTAGTTAAAAAGAGAAATGATGAGCTTAATGATGATAGAAAAACATGAAAAGAACTGTACTAAATAATTAGCAAAATGAGCAGAACCAAGAAAACGTTGTATACAGTAACAGCAATATTGTTTTAGGAATGACTTTGAGTAAGTCATTTTGTTTATTCTAAATACCCAAATTAATTATAAATGATATATGAAGAAAGATGCTATCTGTATGCAGAGAAAGAACTGATAAATAGAAGTATTTATGGATTTATGTGTATGTATTTCTGTCATATGGTAGCCATCTCTAGGGCAGGTGGGGAGAAAGAAGAAAAAAAAGAATTTACATAAAAATTTTGTCATATTTGAAAGGAATAGCAAGTTGAGCATAGTAGATTTACAGTTTCATGTGCAATCATCTCTTTTATTGTGCTATGTTATGAAAATACTTCTTTTATTCTATAAATTAAAAATAAAAATAATATCTGGAATCTCTGTTAGAATATTTTTCAAAGCTCAGCTCAGGGGCTACCTTCTATATGTAACCTTTCCTTACTCCTTAGCTCTTAATGCCTCCTTTGTCTAATTACCTTGTATTTTCCTTGGTCTACATTTAAATGTATTTATATATGCATATGAGATTTCCTTCTATAGAATGTTCCTTGTGAGCAGAAATAGTTCCTTCCTACCTTCCTTCCTTCCTTCCTTTCTTTGTTTTTGTATCCCTAATACTAGGCATCTAGATGGTGTAACAGCAACCACACTGTCATACATAGGATGGCTGCTAGCACAATCTTACTTTAATTAAACATTGTATATCAATCACCTAGTTCAGGGGAAAAGTCAGCACCCTGAACTTCAGAGAAAAAACAGAAAAAATAAACTCAGAGAAAATAAAGATCAACAGACAGGGCTCTACAGCCTGAATCAAAGCAATATTGCTATACATTTTACATACATCACTGGATTGAGAGAGCCTTTACTTCTGAGCAACCAGGGAGCTCTGAACATATAGCTACTCAGATTCTCAACCAGAGAATCACAAGGCCTTCTCATTAAGGGGGCTCCCAAAGCAAAACCTCACCTCAGAGCCAGAGGGTATCACAGCTCTCTTGACCCAGTGCCTAAAGAGAAATTAGCAAAAGGTATGAGCCTTCCTACAAGCAAGCCTCCCCTAATCAAGCTTCCCTTAAAGGGCTCCATGAAGCTTATTAATGGGTGGGGAAGATGTTCCCATTCCATTAACATTATAGATGGCAAGGTAGATAGAAAGCTTGACTTGGAGTCAGGAAGACCTTAGAATGAATATGACCTCAGATTCTCAGTAGCTGTGTGAACTCAGAATAGGCTGTAAAGATTTTTCAGTTTCCATCTCCTCATCTGTAACATTGAGATGTATCATAGCAGCACCTACCTTATAGGGCTGTTGTGAGGATCACTTGAGCTAAGACAAGGAAAGCCCTACACAAGTGTTAACTCTTAGTGCCTGGCACATAGTAGGTTCTTAATACACGTTCATTGATTAATTCATTTATAAAGTTGTACTGGGCAAGCAAACAACAATCATACTATTTTGAGTGTGATTTTTTCCCAATCATATAAAATAGACTGTTGAGCTTTCAACTCAGCAAAACAACTACTTCGTAAATGTCAGTTGATTAACTGACACACACATTTTACATCAGTGATAAAAAGGCAGCAAATCTAAAGAATATCAGGAGGCATGTTTTCAAGGTTTTACTTTGATTAAAAAATGAAATGATGTTACCTAGATTATGTGGGGGAAAGATGAATGTCTTCAAAATAGATAATTTATTACAAGAAGAGAATAATTAATAGTAGATGAGGCCATTTTTAGCCTGTAGAATCTGTTATAAAAGGACAAAACAATGATAGAATCCTAAAATCTCAACAAAGACTAATTCACAGACTCAGGGATGGAGAGAATCAATTTTTGTAAAATTGTGACTAGAGATTTCCTGGAATGTGTCCTGAGCAGAAGGCCCTCCTGGGCACTACAGCTTAGTGTAACAAAGTTTGCTACCATGTCACACATTTCTCTCCATTTTTTTAAAGTATCTTGGAAAATGTTGTATCTGGCCAAAGCTTGAGCAATGTGACTCATTGTTCAAAGTTTGTGTAAATTCACCAGATTGGAGAATCAAAGAAGTGGAAAGGGGTGTGTGTGTGTGTGTGTGTGTGTGTGTGTGTGTGTGTGTGCACGAGTGCATGCAAAGGCTTTGCTTACTCACCAATCAGAAAGGAAAATTGGGAAGACATATGTAATAACAATTCCTAAACCTATATTGGGAGAAAATGCACAAAATTCTCTTTTTCTCTCCATGTTTTCAACCAACATTTCAGGACCTTTTGGACTTACTGACAAAAACTAATTCCTTCTTTTCAAACAAAGTCACATCTCTTCCATTTTTGTTCTCTGTTCTCATTATTTATGTTTCCATGTTTGATAATTCCCTTAGGGATTCAGATTCTCAATTTACTAATGAGGACCAAGTACACAGTCATTAGTTGTAGTTTTTATTTGGTTTAACACACTCTATACTCTGTGGTCTGTAGGACTGATCTACCACAACTCCCTCTGAAGGCCATAGGGGACCCCTACTCAGAACACAGCCTTCAGAGTTCTGAGAAAGATGGTAGTGGGGGAGATGGGGAGAGGGATATGGCCAGCTGAGAATAATGGGCTTTAAGAATTGCTTTGGTGTGGAAGGTTACTTAAGAAAATACATCTTAGTGAAAAAGTGCTACAGATATATAAAAATAATTATACAAAATGATTCCTTTGTCAAAAAGTATAAACCATGCAAATAAATACCAGCAACGAGATTTTAAAATGGGCTGCTGGATTGCCAGTGATATTCAATGACCATATTTGTTCTTCATCTGCTGGGCAGGTTTTGTTTACACATGTGGGTATTGGGTACAGGCTCTATTATTATAAACAATAACAAAAACTCAACATAGCCATTTTCATAAATGACTTTCCTCCAAACACACATTCTTTTGAATGTAATTAAAGGAATAATTTTCTTAAGTAATGCCCATCTGCAGTTCCAATTCAAACAGACACAAGTAATAATTTATTTCCATTTAGCAATGAACAATGCTTTCATTTTCTTTCTTTCTTTTTCTTTTCTTTCTTTTTTCTGTAATGGTAATCTTATTCAATTCAAGTCATTGAAGAGCTACATGATAATCTAGAGTTGAGTTCTACTTTCTATATCACTTACCCCATTTCCTGTGTTTGGTTTATTTAGCTCACACATTAGATTGCCAAGAACTCTGGGGAACTAAAAGCTGGAGAGCAAGCTAGGTTAAATGTGATTGCAAAGTTAATTATTTACTAATGAATAAAAGTCCATAACTTTATGAAATATTAAATAGCCACACTAGTTTCTCAGTCGTTATTCACTTGTTTATGGTCTGTTTGTTATAGCAATTATGGCAGATGTGAGGAAAAAGCCTGAGCTTAGCTATAGATCCAGATGCTTATGATTTAGAAATGCTACGGTTCTGGTCCCTTTCCAGGCTTTTTATGATTTCAATACTGAAAGAGTTAGCATCTATTCAATGTCAAACAAACATGTCGGGAAAGAACAATAAATCAATGAAACCGAATTTTTCCATGAATTGTTTCATTGAGACACTTCTATTAAATTATCTTTTAAAAATATTTTATTTTATAAAAAGGAAAAGGGAGAAAAATAAGTAGATCCAAATATAAACAATCTCTATCAAATGAAGGGAAAGTGAATCTGACACAATAAATGTGATAGAGATATTTGCTTCCTCTTCTCTGAAAAGTAAGTAAGAAAAGACACACTGTTCTAGTCCATGGTCACAAGTAACTTTTTAAGGCTTGGTGGGACAGAATTGAGAAGTGTAACTGGTGTGTGCAAGTTTAAAAGGTAAAATGATTAACAAGTACATTGGAAATGGTACTATTTTAAGTCAAACCTCTACAATCACAGAGCCATATATTGAGAGGTACAAGTGACATCAGAAATCATCTAGTTTAAAACTCTCATTTTACACGTATGGAAATTAAAGACAGGGAGTCTGAGCAACTTGTAGAGCCAATGCTCTTTCTTCTCCATGAACTCATACGTGCATGTACACATCCAAAGAGATGAAATCAGAAAGCTTACTGTGCTCTGTTACAGGAAAGAAGAATCTACTGTGGAAAACCAGGTTCAAAACAAATTTGCAAATGGAAACCCAACCTAATTAAAAATCTCTCTTCAACTAGAGATTTGGGTGGTGTGAAGAATCCTTTCTTTATTCCCTAACAATAAAAATACAATTACAAAATGCACATACCTAAACAGACATGAATAGGTAAATGACAACAGAAAGGTCGTTGATTGGTGAACAATGAATCACTTTAAGCAGTTACATGATTAGATGCATTCTAATTCATACCTTCTAAAGTTAAAGTTATGTAAAGTAAGGTAACTGGTTCTAAGCCATTAGAAATATTCAGTGCAAATATAAAAAAAAAATGTTGACCACTTTGGAGGATTCATCGTTTGTACCAGTTGGAAACAACTTACATAATCAATATATTATTGATTAATTATCATTTATATATTTAAATATGCTATATATTTATATAATTTATATATTATGAGTTACATATATACATAGATTCTGTTATGGCAATTAAAATATCCTTTTCAATGCTAACATTTTTATGAGATTATCATTATTCTTCAAGTATCTGTGATTGTTCTTGTGGGTTTTCCCACTTCTTACACATTTCACAATCCCAGAAGACCTTAATAGATGGTCTCCTGGAGCTGTTGAGCCAAAAAATCATAATCTTGCTTCCAAATTAGTGAAAAGCTTCCCCAAACTGAGCTATACTGGTCCAAAGCAGTCCAAAAACCAAGCTGTACTGACAAAAGTTGGGTGGGCTCTGCTGGCAGATTCTTCAAGAAAGAAATGTTACTTCACAAACCACAATGAGGCATTGGAGCAGGACTCTGGTGAGGTTTCAATTTCCTCATCTTTAAAATCAGGATAGTTATACCTAACAAAGTAGTTATGGTTATAAGATGAAACAATGTGTGTAAGGCACCTTTCAAACTTTTAATTGTATTTATATAACTGCTATGATAATTATATAGGCTTCAGTTTATGAATTGGTTATATCCTAAAAGTTTAATTGAAATCAAGTTTGGAATGTGATATTTTTACTCTAGAAACAAAGCTTTAAATGGTGGCTAGAGTAGATCTTTAGATCAGACTACAAAAACCCATGTAACACACAATGTACTTGAAGCATAGCATTAACGTTATTATTTTAATTTGATCTAATCACCACAACATTTTCAAAGAAAAAAGTATTACAAGTTACAATTCAGGAAGCCTAGAATATTTATTCCCAATCTGAAAAACAAAAACATTAACTTCCCCAGTGGAAAACACTGAGGTATTAGCTGGGGATGAATTGTGAGATAATCAGTGAAATAATCTGTTACAGCTTTAGATTTTTATGAAAGAAAATAACTCTCTAAAGATTCTCCAGCTTCTAAGAACTGGGGAAAGATGGTGCCCAAGGCAAGGAAGCTCTAGGGCCTGGGATGTTAATTTCATTGTGTGTCACAGATCCCTTTGGCAGTCTGTTAAAAACTCTGCACCCCTTCTCAGAATCATGTTCTTAAATTTATAAAATATAAAGGCTTACAAATAAAGCCAATTACACTAGAATACAATTATTATACCTATATATGCACATATGAATGTGTATTGAATTTTCAATCCAGTAAAATTTCCGGCATTTTTTAGTTAAATTGTTAATTATTCATACTACCCCTCCAATTTTATTTGAATTTATTTCCATTCACATATTATAGTTTATATTTATTCATATTAAATTTCATATAAAAATTCACCTTATTAGAATTGGATCATTTTTTCTTATATGTATATAAAATAATACTTATATATATGCATATATATATCATATATAACATATAATAGACATCTATAAATGTATATATGAATGCACACAGACACAGACACCCAAGCTTTGGATCCCAAGTTAAGAAATGCTGCTATAGGAGTTTCTAAGTTGGCTAAAAGTAATGAAGCAAAAGCTAAAGGTCTGGAGCAGGGGTGGGGAACCTGTGACCTCAAGGTCACATGGCCTTCTAGGTCCTTGGGTGCAGCAGCCTTTTGACAGAGTTCAAGTTTTACAAAACAAATCCTCTTATTAAGGGGATTTGTTCCATGAAGTTTATATTCAAAGGGCCATGGTTGAGGACTTAGAGAGCCACATGTAGCTTCGAGGCCACAGTTTCCTCATTCCTCATAGAATCTCTAAAAGAAAACAATTCTGAAAAATAAGAGGGAAGACCTACAGACAGAAAAGACATTCCCCATCCCAAGAAAAGTTATGAAGCTTTAATAATTCAGTTCTATATGAAGAGGCAATGAATTCAATGGTTTTGCCCCTAGGGCACAGATTATATTAATATATTTGTACCTAGCCATTCATCTATAGAAAATTACCAAAGGAATATAAGATGCAAAATTGAGTGAATTAGAACTGACCCCCCCCCACTAAAACAATAGGACACCTAGGTAGCACAATGGATAGAGTGCCAGACCTGGAGTCAGAAAGACCTGAGTTCAAATCTAGCCTTAGACATGTACTAGCTGTGTGAACCTAAGAAAATTGCTTAACCCCATTTGACTCAGTTTCCTTATCTGTAAAAATGAGCTGGAGGAGGAAATGGCAAACCATGCCAGTATCTTTGCCAAGAAAACCCCAAAGGGGTCATGAAGACTTGCATGACTAATCATTAACAAAAAGAATAACAAAAACTTAAAACAATGTGGAGTACCTTTCTTAGGAAAGAGGTTTTGATCCAGGAAAAATGGTCAGACAGGAGAGACAAAACCTCTCCCATTATGATCTCTTGTCTGGAAGTGTCAAAACATCTTGGAGCTAAGACTCTAACAGAGTTAAAGGGAAGAGGCTTCTGCCCATCCTAAATTAAGGGCCAGTTTCCTACCTGAAAGAGCACTAACAAAGTCCAACTGAAAAAGAACTCATTGATGCACCAGCTGCAGCAATAACCCTGCCAAGCCAGAGTCTGAAGGTGGAAAATAATTTTAACAGACCATCAAAAAGCGAGCCCAAGGAGACCAGCCAGTTGACTCCTCCAGAAGAGACACTGTGCTCTTAGAAAAGCCAGAGAATCTGCCTGACTTAGAATGGCAGTTATAACCCAGAAGCAGGGGCCTGCCTACAATGTTCTGGCAGCAGATCCCTAGCAGCAGTTTTCCATCCAGGACGTTTTGGCAGGTTCTACCTAGTGGCAGAAGAACTGTCCAATCTAGTATAGCAACATCCAAGCCTACTGAGAAATGAGCACAATCAATAAATGACCTGTTTCACCCAGATGCAGATTGCCACATACTACCCAGATATCATACTCTCTGAGGAGTAAGACTAGCTGATCCATAGAAAAACTCAGCAATCACAGCACATAAAGGACACCATGAAGACCTACTAGAAATATAAAGGTCATTAAGTCTCTGCCATTCCAGAGTTATAAGTTTTCTTGACCGAGTGTTCCCTAAATGTATTTCTATCATTTTTGCTTTATGTTCATACCTATGCCCACTCACATCCCATGGACTCTGTAATTTTGGGACAGTGTATCCCTGATATTGGGGGAGATATGATGTAACTTCTGTCCTCACTATGTCATTGCAGTAAGTTCCTTTTTTTAAAGAAATGAGCCTATTGACTGATTGTAAAGGGAAACAAACTGGTAGGGGCTCAAAAACCAGTGTTCTAAGAATTGACACCAACTGGGTTACCTCTAAACCCTGAAATTAGTATCAGCTACATCTATAGGGATATAATCTTCCAATGAGAGTGAAGTTTGAGTGAGTGAGCCCTGAGGGGTGTATCATACTTCTATTAAAAAAAAACCCTGAGTTAGAATACTGACATCATCCAGAAATACAAACCAGATGTGATTATCACTCTTAAATTATCATGAATTGATTCCACTTTAGCTAGCTATTTATGGCCCAGCCTATCTCACAAAGGGCAGAACATAGGGACCTGGAAATTATTATCCAAAGAAAGTGGTTGACCAGGGTTTCTTCTACCAATCCCTGAGGAACTTTCTAAATGCTTGTATTTCGTGTATCTTTGCAATAAATCTATCCTGCTGACAATTGTAAATCATCTGTGCAAATTTCTTTCCTGAAAATCCCCAGGTTCACTGAAAGGAAATCAAGTCAAGTCAGCATTCTAGTGATGCTTTGTTAATGTTTCGTTGACACTTGATAGTTTTTACCAGAATTTCTTTTCTACTCAGGTATACCTGTCGTTATAACAACTATGTCACAAGCATGTTATGTAAATTGACTCCCTGGCAATATAGGGTTGTCCCCAACCCTATACTGATTATAAAAGTCAAAAGGAATGAATTGTATTAATGAGTGAGTAGAAGAGAAAGCAAAGAAAGTCAAGATTAGGGCCTTGAGGAGTATAATAAATCAAAATGTATTATACATGTACACATTTTATTTCATCACTGTCTTCACTGTGGACCTACAACTGTTCCAGGTTCAAATAGCTCATCTAAATCTTTGATTTCCTTGAGAGTCGTGCCCCATCTTAAGTATCCAAATTTATTTCCCACAATAGAAAAATCTCTGTTCCAAGTCAGGCTAATCCATCTTTTGTCTCACAAGTGTGCCATGTCCTTTCTAGCTTCTCATCTTAGTAATATCATTTCTGTTTCCTGAAAGCCTATTCTCCTCTACTCCATCTATCCTATACTCTTAGGGAAACCCCAAACCAAGCTTTTAAAACTAGTTAAATTGTATGTATGTGTATATGTATGAATGTGTATATGAATCAGTATATATATAGATAGCTCATTTTTTTTAAGGAAGTGGATAGTTCTAGAAACCTCAAAGTGAAGTGATTTTTACCATTTTTACATAATGTGAATTTGCCTACAGTTATGGAAGAGTAAGGGAGTCAAAGAAGCTGAAAGGGGCCCATGCTGTCAGAGAGGGAGGGGTCCTGCACAAGGTTCAAGGACTCATGGGTGAGGGAGTGGGTTGGCAATCAAAATGGGCTCTTAGCACTCTGTTTAACCAAGTGCCCTTGAAGAGTTTGGCCTTTGTTTCCTTGATTACACTGGGAGTCCTTGGTGACCTCCTTGCCTCAGGGGAGGGCCCAGTTTACATGGGTTTGAGTAGCATGTTTGGAACATCAGAGGCTTTTAGACCACGTGGGTTTAAGTTGCCTCCTTGTGACAATTTCTGGACTCACCCTTGACCCTCAAAAAGATATAAAACCAGGGGTTGGCTTTTTATTTTTTGGAGCTCTTACCCACAGACCTGGTGGTGCACATGACTCTGGGCCAGCACTTGTTATGAGCTCCTGGGCAGAACTTAGATGTTGGTAACTATGAATTGTATTTGGTCTGTCTGTCAATGTTTGTAATTTGTTTGTATTTGCCCTGAAGTTCAGGGTGCTGGCTTTTCCCCCTGAACTAAGTGAATGGTATTTGTATGCTGGATTAAAGTGAGATTGTCAGCCCCTTAACATTGCTTTCCTGAGTAAAGCATTCTTGTTGTTGGGCTTGTGTTGGTCTTTCACCCCCACAACAGTTGCTAGCTGGATTGTTGAAACAGAGAGCAGGACGAAAAACACACAGAGTAGGGGCAGACTAGTAGGAAATGGGCTCAGCAGGGCAAAGGTCTCAGAGGTCACAAGCGATCCAGCCAAGTCCCTGATCCTACAGCAGAGGCTGGGGGTGGGACGGGAGAGAGAGAGAGAGCACAGTATTGTACACTAAAGTTAACATTAGTGCTTTTCAGTTTTTTGTTTTTTGGAGTTTTTTTGAATACAGGCTTCTTTCAGAATTCTTTAGGTAAAGTCAAATTTGCCTAGTGAGAATTTACATAAAGTGAGAACTATCTGTATGTGTATACACATATATACAAAACATCTACTTATTAGTATTCAATATTCAGTTATTTTTGCATAGTTAGATATGTAAGTCATAATGAACTTAGAAGCATAGGCCCTAAAATAAATTAGCTTGAATTGCAATACATTAGATTAGAGACTAAATGCTTTATAAAATTGTAAAATTTGCAACATTCAAGTGTTGATTTTTATTAATGTAATTTTTGTCTGTAATATAATGTAATTTATACATGTACCCTCTAGATATTCTTTAGGGGTAAATATGAAGAGGAAAAAGGAGGGAAAAGATTGAGGAGGAGGAAGAGGAAGATCAGAAGAAGAAGGAAAAAGGAAGAGAGAGAGACAAAAAGCAATTATGATGACAACTGTAATTACTGTCTTAATATAACAGCAGTGATTAAATTAAACCTAATTAAATATTGTAGGTTTCAAGAACTCTGTTAAACAATAACTAGACTAATTATAAATTACCTGTTGGGTGTGTGTGTGTGTGTGTGTGTGTGTGTACACATTTATATATATACATGTATATACATATATAATATATTAATATTATATTGATCCTCAGTGGTATGGCATATATATATATATATATATATATATATATATATATATATATATATATATATATATACTATGTAAGTATATATAGATAGATATGTAAGGTGTAACTATAGATAGAGAGAGAGATAGAGATATATAGATGGTTGTAGAGATAGATGTATGCAATTTTACATATGTATGTATATCTTTATGTAGGTATGAATGTGGGCATATATGTATGTATGTATTTGTAGTTAAGACTGTATGGGTTTGTACAAGGAAAATTCCATCAACAGGCCAAGATATACTATTGTAAGTTTTGTCTGTTAAACTTTTATTTCCAACTTAATAATTTTTTCTAAATTCTATAAATACTCATTAGAAAGGTAAAGGGTGTTTTTGTTTATTCTTTGTTCCAAAGACTAATGAAGCAATTCTTTACCTTATTAAATATCACCATCCTACTCAGAAGGTACTGTTGGTGTTCTTTAAAAAAAAAAAACAAAGAAAAATAACCAGCCTGGTGCATAGCTAATATCGTCCATCTTAATGAAAAAAAAAATAAACTGATTTATCATCAGCATATGGATGACCACCATACTGAAAGGAAGGGAGTAGAAACATTTATTAAGCACCTACTATGTGCCTCACACTGTGCACTTTACAAATACTACCTTTTTTTATTCTCTTAATAACTCTGCAAAGTAAGTGATATTATTATCTTCATTTTACAGTTGAGGCAGATAGAGCTTAAATGGCTTGCCCAGGGTCACAGAGCTAGTGAGTGTCTGAGACTGTATTTAAATTCAGTTCTTCTTGTCTCCAGGTCCAGTACTCTATCTATCATGTCCCCTCACTGTAATAACACTGCTTATAATTGGTTATAATGATGAAAGTGGCGCAGGAAATGGCCCATTTACTGTTTCATAGTTTTACCTATCACATAGACACTTAGCCTTAAATTATAACACAAAACAGTTGTGTGTCCATGTACCTGCATACGAACATGTAACAGAACAAGCATATCTCAGGAATGAATCAGAATCTTGGTAGGCATCGGTCATGAAAAATTGAAGACTTTAGACTGACTGCAAGCCTAAGAGGCCAAGACAAGGCTGATGACAATCTCTCTATAAATACCAACTACAGTTGAAAAGAACAATTTCCACCTGTGTTTTTCTTACAAAAAGTTGGAAGTCATGGATTCACAACTACACTCAGAAAGCAACCCCCATCAGTAGTGCTAACTTAAAATACTAAGATCAAAATTAGATCTATCCCAAACATATGGTTTAGTTATCATCATCTAGTGGAGAATTCTGAAATGAAGTACTTAGGCATTTATTTAATTTTTAATAAAAAAAATTTTATTTACCAATATAATTGTATTCTCTGTGATACTTACATATCAAAATCATTGTTTTTGAAAGAGTTTGACATTTTCAGAATAATTACAGAATTTCAAAATTTAAGTGCTTAGGATGAATCTATATATCACTGAAAAATTCCTATTTTATTTTGTATGTAGTTACTCATTTGAGAAAACCCCTCAGGAGAAGAATACTTTAGGGTAGTATGCCAAATAATTGATTTCTTTGATGTATTTTAGAAATTTGTTCAATAAAATACCATTTTAAGTTATTTTCAAGACATTTCATGCTAGCAGGAATAGATTACTCATCATTGAAGCTATAGGGAGTTTTTTATTATTATGTGAACATATTTTCATTAAGAATAAAGTGTCAATTCTTTTCCTTAAGTTTGCTTCCTAGTTTATATTTCAAGCATGTTAGCAGACCTAAAACATTCGCAATATCTAGCAATATTCACCTAAAGAAATACTTTTCCTTATTTATCACACACACATAGAATACAGGAGTGGTAATTAATTTTGTGTTTTAGTGGCCAGGTGAAAATTACAAGGAGGCAGACTTTAGATCAACACATATCAAGAATTTCATAATAATTTGTTGCTTACTCGTTTTTCATTCACCTCCAACTCTTTGTGATTCCCTTTTGAGGGTTCTCTTGGTAAAGACACTGAAGTGGTTTGCTATTTCCTTCTCTAGCTCATTTTACAGATGAAGAAACTGAGGGACTCAGGGTTAATTGATTTGCCCAGGGTTACATAGCTACAAAGTATCTGAAATCTGATTTGAATGCAGGTCTTCCTGACTCCAGGCCTGGCACTCTTATCCACTGTGCCACTGAGCTGACTCTTCATAATAATAGATATGGACAAAAATAGAATGGGATCCCATATGAGTTTGTGAATTTCCCACATTGGAGGTGTTCAAGCAGAGGTTGAATGACCACTGGCAATAGTATTTCTTATTCAATTGGTTTAAGATTGGAGTTGATTTCTAAGGTTCTTTCAGATCTAAGAGTTTGTGATTCCTGATAGAGTCCGCATCCTCATGAGGTAACTGTATGGAGTTTGAGTTTTCTTTTTTAAATTTAGTTCTGATCAATATAAATAATATTGGTTACACTTTTCATAAAAAGAAGGACCCTTTACAAGGCCAAAATTTATTTTCTCCAGCATTACTGTCTAGAAAAGATATACCATACAAGAAAGATTATGAACCTAGTTCTATTTAAAAGAGTCAATAAAGAAGTTTTTGTCCAAGGTGGAAAAATGGTTTGAAACAAAAGTGACTGACTAATTGTGGACAGGAACCCAGTGCTATCAAAGAAGCATTGGTTCCATTACCTGAACCAAATAAAACTCAGTGCCTACCACTAAATGTATTGTTAAGTACTCCATACATATTTATTAAATAAATGAGTGAAGATTTTTGCACACTACATACAGACCTATTCCTGAAGGTTTTATTCATATAAAAATCAACTGATATACAAAGTCATTCCCATTAAGCTATATTTGATTTAATTTATGAAGTAAATGTAAAAATGAATGATTAGCTCTTCAAATTTCCTAGGGGTCCCGTGCTTCCTGTACCCTTAAAATAAACCTGTACTCAATGTTTCATTTCAAAATTTGAGGCCATTTCCTAAGAGTTGCCTCTTCTTCCTTCCTTCTCCCATCACATCACTAAGAGGACTTCCACCTCTTTCTCCTCTATCCCAATTTCACATGAAGATGGCGCCCTTTTTGCCAAGGGAAACCCCTCTACAAGCATAAATGACTTTTATACATCCTGTCTTTTCCAACAGATGGTCTCCTCTAACATCCCCAATATCTCACATATTTTTTATCTCTCCCTCTACTGTAATTTAATCTGCAGGTCAATAAGCATTTACTAAAGGTCTCCTATGTAATTAGGTACTGTGGTTGGTGCTAGGTATACATAAAAAGACAAAGACACTCTCTCCTCTCAAGGGGTTTATAGTCCAATGGGAAAACAAAATGCAAACAAGTATGTACAAACTACATACAAGGTAAATTAGAACTATCCAACAGAGGGAAGGCACTAAAATTAAGTAAGATCAAGAAAGCTTCCTGTAAAAGATGAGATTTTAAGTGAGCCTTGAGTAAGGTCAAGGAAGCCAGAAGGCAGAGGAGGGCATTTTTGGCATGGGGGACAGCCAGTGAAAATGCATGAAATTAGAGGACAGTGTCTTGTGCTAGTCATATCAAAGAGGCCAGTATCATCAAATCAGAGAAAATGTGGAGGTAACAAAGGAAGGAAGGAAGGAAGGAAGGAAGGAAGGAAGGAAGGAAGGAAGGAAGGAAGGAAGGAAGGAAGGAAGGAAGGAAGGAAGGAGACAGATTGGTCCTGAGTAATACAAGATTCTGAAAACTGTATCTTTAATAACAAGGGATCATCCCCATTCAAGAAATCTTATTTGGGATTCTCACCAATACCTGCAATTAAAAGTACCTGCTAGTATAAACTGCATTCTATCCTTCAATTTAAGAAAAATTTGCAAGCCTGCTTCAAATTCAAAAGCAAAATGCCCATTTGAAATATCCCTCTGCTCCTTTATCCTTTCTCCTCCTCCTCAGTGAAAGAAATAAGTGTGTATCTTTAAGTGAAGTACATCTATAGGACTTTTACTTGCTTGATGATATTATTGACATATTTGTGCAAGGCTTGCTGAGAAGATATCTGAGATGGGAACAAATGATGACCTTTCTCCCTTTGGCCATTCTTGGCATGCTATGCTTCTTTTCTATCATCCATTAGAGGAATCCTAAAATAGGATACTTGTTTGCATTCCATGACATGTAAGAGATAAAAGAGAATCCACATAAAATTTCAGAGGGTCTGTTCAATGGTACAGATCAATCTACCTCAAGTGAACATTGATACTACCTAGGGAAGCCCACAGTGTATATTGTATTCTTCTCTCCTTTGTGTTTGCTTATTTAGAAATGTCTTTCTAGAAATCCACTTAAAATCTTCCTTCTGTCCCTGGTATTTTAAATATTATAGACCTTTCAGTCTGGTAATCAGTCTAATACCTGTTCTCTCCCATACCTTCCTTCAGAGCCTCTCAAACATTACGCTAGCTCTGGCAATGCATGCATCAACCTCATTATCAATGTGTACATCCCTGGAAAGTACCCTACTAAGGTAAGTGAACTTATTCACAGCATTCAAAACTTCTCCATTTGCTGTAACTGATGCTTCCATGTATGGATGGTGTGGTGGTTGCTGATGGAGCATCTGTGTTTTCTTGGTGTTAATTGTTAGGCCAAAATTAGCATAAGCAGCAGAGAACTGATCCATACTTCATTGCATCTTAGCTTCAGAGCCTGCATTGAGTTCACAATTGTCTGAAAACAGAAAATCATGCACCAACACTCCCTCCACTTTGGTCTTGGCTTGTAACCTTTTAAAGTTGAAGAATTTGCCATCAGTTCTGACCTTGATGCCGTGTTTGTCCTCATTGAAACCATTTGATAACATGGCTGAAAACATACTAAAGAGCATGGGAACTGTGGTGCTGACCTAATTGTTGTATGCCTGTGAAACCTGGACAGTCAACCAGCACCAACCATGCCAGGAAACCGAATCACTTCCATTTGAATTGTCTTGGGAAGATTCTGAAGATCACCTGGCAGTATAAGGTAACAGACACTGTGGTTCTTACTTGAACTAAACTGCCAAGCATTCAAACTCTGCTTCAGAGAGCACAACTCTGATGGGCTTGCTGCACTGTTTGATTCAAAATGTACACTTGCCAAAAAGACTATTTTATGGAGAATTCACACAGAGCAAGCATTCACATTGTGGTCAGAAGAAGCAATACAAGGACACTCTCAAGGTCTCTCTCAAGAATTTTGGAATTCATTGTGTGACATGGAAGACATTGGCACAGGGCTGCTCAGCATGGTGTGCCCACAATAGAGAAGGTGCTATGCTCTGTGAGCAAAGCATACTTGAAAAAGCTCAAAGGAAATGCAGGATGTGCAAGTTTGGAGTATCTACCAAATCCATCCCAAATGTTCACATGGACTACTTGGTAGAGCATTCTGAGCTCGTATTGGCCTAATCAGCCACAGTTGGACACATTGAATCTTGACTCAAGCATAGTGATATAATTTTGGTCCTCTTTGAGAATGAAGGAAAACAAGCAAAAATATTATAAATGTTCCAGCTTCATATATATGTGTGTATGTGTGTGTATATGTATATATGCATATACACACACATGTGTGTGCATGTAAATGTGTATATGTGTATATATACATATGTGTATATATGCATATATACATATGTGTATATATACATATATACATACATATATACACATATAGATATAAGTATATATAGTAAAATAATTTATCTACAGCTGGTTAATATCAAGATACACATCTACTATGTCAGCCTGCCAAAGATTTATATTAATTTAAAAGTCATGAATTATGATATTTTAAAGGACATTTGCCATGTTATCCTGAGATGATTTGGGGGGTTTTCATTGTTCTTTCCCTTAAATATAATGGGCTCTTCTTTGCAGAGGTGAGATGGGCAGCTATGAATGTAGATAATAGTTCATTATGTATTCATTATTAATACTACCTGCACCTAGCTTTATGTGACTAGAAATCATCTAACTCAAACTATATTACCATAGGATGCAGGCTAACCTCAGAAACTCCTTAGGGAAGCTAGAGACCTCTGTAAAGAGTGTTTAGATCTCACCCAGGTCTTGTTTGGGATCCATTCAAAGCTTGCATTTCGGGTTTCTTAATAGCTTGTATTTTGGCTTTGCTCACATTTTATTGAATGCTTATGCTTCCCTGCAGCTATATATCCCAACCCACCTTACCTGAAAGATTCCCTTTTCTGGAAACTGCCTAATGGCCTATATGCTACCAACCAGCTTCATGCCGTAGTTTGAACTCCAATTATAGAGACTTGGAAGCCACACCTTTTTCTGGTTCTCTCCTCCACTGAAACAACAATAAAATTCTTTCTAACTTTTACAGATTTTTTTCTTCCCTCAACCAACATAGAATACCGCATATAATGTTGAACTTGATTGATGTGTTGGTTTGTTTTGCTGAGATGCTTATTTTCTTCTCTCCTCTTTTTAATTCTTTCTTATAATGCATGTTCTCTGGGTAGGGGTGGGACTGAGATATGCTAGAAAATTAAGGTGATATCAAAAATCAATAAAATTTATTTTAAAAAATATATTGCCTGAAAAAGTGAACATACCTCTACTAATTTATTTATAATAAATAATAATAAGCTTCCCAACAAGGAGTCTTTGGAATCTCTAGGAGGAAACTACACAGGAATGTGAAAACTTTGATTTCCATTTTAACTTTTCTTTGATGTAAATTACTGTTTTTTTTCTGTTTTTTTAAATGAATAAAGATTGTGGGTTTGTTCTTATTGTGACTATCCCTGAAATATCATGATCAGCTTTCTTTCTTTTTTCCAAAAATGAAATAAAACATTTATCATGAGGTCAAAAGTATCAGAGTTGTACTGCTAATAACTTTTTTTGTTAGGATAAAAGAATCCATTTGAATTTATTTCACTGAAGTTAATCAAGTATGAGCAGAGAAAAATAGGAGGTATTTGCAATATTGCCTATAAAATGCTTTTATATCAGAAAATCACTAAGCAAAACCAATAAAATAACAGCAACTTTGGCCAACTTTTGGAATTTAGTCACTTTTTTCTTGAAAGCATAAATAACTCTAAAACTGTGAAAGGACAATTTAGATTATGCAGAATGGGAAATAACATATGTTGGAGGCAGATTAGAGAGCAGGAGCCATCAAATGGAAAAGGCAAAAAGCGTTCCCAGAAGATAGGTATGTGGCCTCATCAATGCAAGCACCTCCTTCAAGGATGCAGGTCTCCATTTTCGTGATATTGTTGGCAAGTGTGCATGTTGTAAGACATTCTTTCCAAGAGTCAATATTGGGCTCTTAAAGTAGGGGGAGGGCAACTAGGTTGCACAGCAGATAGAGTGCTAGGCCTAGAGTCTGGAAAATTCGGCTTCCTGAGTTCTAATCTGGCCTCAGATACTCACTAGCTGTGTGACCCCAGGCAAGTCACTTAATGCTGTTTACCTCAGTTACTCATCTATAAAATAAACTGGAGAAGGAAATGCTAAATCACTCTAGTAACTTTGCCAAGAAACTCCATATGAGTTCAAGAAGAGTCAGACAAGACTGAAAAAATAAAACAAAACAAAAAAAAAAACTGAACACCAAGAAAATAGTGAGAATTTGAAAGCTATCTACCTGATCCTTCTTTATTATTCAAAGATAGATATTTCTTTAGGTAGTAATACTACATTTGGTGGAAGGGGGATGTTCAACCAAACCTAATTTTGTGGAAGCTGGAAGCTGGAAGCTGGAAGCTGGAAGCTGGAAGCTGGAACCAGACTCTTGGCCTAGGCACCAAAACTTACATATTTCCATAGGTTTTGAGTGGTGCTAATTAAATTATTTCTGTATCCTGAACATTTTTGGTGTCTTGATTTATGAATCTTCACCCTGACCAAAAGATCCTGATATTTTTACCTGTTTCTTACCTTAGGGAGAAATTCATTTTCATTAACAAAGCAATGATATAGCTATAGTAAAACAAGAATGAAGTAAGGGAGACTACACTTGTTAGTTGTGTGACCAGGGACAAGTTGCTTTAGCATTCTACCTCAATTTCTTCATTTATATAATGGAAAATACAAATATTGGCATTACCTACCCCACAGAATTCTTGGAAAGGAAATACTCTGTAAAACTCAAAGCAGGATAAAAATAAGAATTGTTGGGAAGCTGTCATTATTCAAAAGATAAAAAAAAAAAACCTCTTCTAGACTTGATTTTGACCAATAAGTAGGACATTGTTGCTGAATTAAAAGAATCTTGGAAGGAAAAGACTATTTCATTCTAGACTATTTCATGATAATAGAGAAGGGGAATAAGGAGTTTGTGATAAATAATTAGCATAGTCTAACAAGTGCTCTAGATTTTGGAGAACTGAATTACACAGAGATCAGAAAAAGGATAAAGAGGATCCTACGACATGCTCTCTATAAAATCAGTCCAAGATAAATGAGATGATAAGCAAATTCTTATGATACAGATGATGCTGGTGAGAAAACAGATGAAGCTATAGAAAGAGCTAAAAATGAATACTTCAATGAATATTTTAAAATTAATCCTTTAATCAAGAGTAAAAAAAAATCATCAGAAATAACTCCTTTCTCAGTCTCCAAAAATAAGGTAAAAGCCTCCTCTAGAACCCATAAAAGCATTTAAGGTAACAGCACATACATTGGGCACAAGGCAACCTTTATTTCACTCTACAAACTACAGAAAATTCAAAAAACTCATAGGAGCACAGAAAAACACAGAAAACACATTGACAATAGCCCCAAAATAATTCACACAATTCTTTTCACTCTCCAATAAATTATATTTCCCCCCCATGGTCCTCTAGTTCTCCAGACTCGTAATGCTAGTCTTTGCTTTGGGTGCCCTAACATGGGAAAGAGATTTGAGGCTTTTAGACAGGCAGGACACTACAATTCCAGTGCTTCCTTTCACCCTGGAAATAAATAAGTACAGATATCCAGATTCATGATTTTATCCTGAGGGCTTGCAATCACTTGAAAGGGAGACAAATTTGCTCCTATATAAGAAGTAGTCCAACATTCCAGTGAGTCCCTCTTCACTCTAGAAATGCATATAGTTTCTCTCTCTCTCTCTCTCTCTCTCTCTCTCTCTCTCTCTCTCCAAAGAAAGGTTCAGACTTCTCTAAAAAGCAATTGCAATTTGAACTGCTAAATAGGCAACCTCATGTCCATTTTGCCCTCACTGTCTTGGTTCATTTTCCCCCAAAATCATTGCTTTAATCTCCAGCTTCTTAGTTGAGCAAAGGTTAAGGAGCTCTCAAAATTCCTCTGAAAAGCTGGAATCCAGGAATTCTTCTCAGCCTACATGATTTCTCTTTCCAAAGCTGCCACATAATCGAGAGTTTATTTTACACCCGTTGGCTGCTTGGGCCAAACATATGTGACTTCCTTGTGGTTGTGTGGTAAGACAGCCATTGATATCCCCTGGGATGGGTATTTTACAGTGTTAGAGAGCTGTCTGGTTCACTGACAGATAAAATAACTGACTCATGGTTAAACAGTTAACATGTGTCTTAGAACTTCCCCATTCCAAGGTCAGCCCTCTAGCTGCTGCACCACACTGCCTATGCTTTCTACCTGTTTCTTTTATCCCCCTTGAAATCAGCAGTCAACTTAACTTCAGTACAAAATGTTTGTCTGTCTCACCCTTTTATTTTTTTAGTATAAAAAAAATGTGACAGGGTAATGCTGTGTAAATGGATTAAATCACCAGTTCTTTCAGAAACAAACCTGGGTATGTTCCTTTAAGGGCAAACCATCCAAGGTGGAGTAAATTCAGGGCAATCCCTTCATTTGAGGTTTAAGCAACATAGTATAAAACTAATTCTGGAATCCAAGCAAAAATGTCAGAAAGGGTTCCTATGACCTTTCTTAAATGCCAAATGAAGTCATTTTCCTTTTTTTATAGTCCTCTCTTATCTGTAAGTCAGGAACTGCTTAAGGGTCCCTTGCCTGAGGGTAAGATTTTTCTCTCTCTACAGATTCCATCTCTCATTAACCAATATGTCATAGTCTTAGTCTCAGACTCATTTCCAATAAATGTTTCTAAAATCCTAATTCTTTAAGATTTTTGCATTTCTAATGTCCCTTTGGTTACATTCAGAAAGAATATTCTATAAATTGTATATACTATCATGTGCTATTATTTTAATGACATTTTATGCGTATAGCTTCATAGTATAATCAGTAAATTAAAATTTGTTAAACCCTATTAAGAGCAGTAGATTTGGGGCCAGAGGACTTAAATTCAAATCTGACTGCTATTTCTTTCCTACGGAAATTTGGACAAATCATTTAGTCTCTCTCCCTGCTTCAGTTTCCACATAATATAAAAAGAGGACATTGAAACAGATAACCTCCAAGACTTATTCCAGCTCTATATCCTGTGTTTTATAATCCTAAAATTAAAAACCCCATATGTTCTACAGATGTGTCAGCCAATAATTTTAATTCTTGACTTTTAACAAAATATATTAAATCACTCTAAAGGAAAAAATAAAAAAAATGTTAAAAAGTACAATCTCTTTTAACATCAGTAGAATGTTGCTCAACCCCATAGAACTAAACTCTGACCTATGAACCTATTTGAAACTTCAGGTGACAAAATAAGGATCCAAAATGATCTTAGGAAGCTAGAGAAATGACCTGTATTTAATGGGATGAAATTTCTTAGAGATAATTTTAAAATTTTAGGTTTGGTTTAAAAAAGTTAAGATCCACATTAAATTCCAAATAAAAAAGGGTGGGAAGAATGTTGCTAGATAATAGTTCATGTGAAAAATAAAATACAACAGGAGTCACTTAGTGTAATGGGTGAACCAAAGAAGCAAAAGTAGTGTTAGCTGCACTCATTGAAATACTGTGTGTAGACATAATGACTTTGTCTTTGGCCCTGTCAGAAAACATCTAGAAAATTGAATTCAGTTTCCTGGGAAGTACTGACAATCTGTAGTGTATCCAGAGAAAGGTGATCAGAATAGTGAAGGTAGTCAAAACACAGTCATCTGAGAAATGATAAACTATAAAATGTAAGAACCTTGAGAGTGAGAATTGTTTCACTTTGTCAATGTTTTGTCCATATATCTCAATGACTGACACAAAATAGGTACTTAATAAATGGTAGTTGATTGATTTATTAAACTATATAGGTTGAGCATAGAGATGATAATAATAAGATAAGGGAAACATGATAATGGTCTTAAATTATATAAGATGCTATGAAATAAAAAAATACTTAAGAATAATGGGTCAAAGTTGTCAAGAGGCAGATTTTGTCACAATATGAGAAACTAACTAAAATTTTTCAATTTCCAAAAAAAAAAAAAAACTGGAATCCTCTGCTTGTGAGGTAATGACTTCCTGTGTTTAGGATTGTTCAAAAAAGAAGCTGGATAGTCAATTACTGGAAATGTTAGAGAAGAAATCTGTGTTTTGGTTAGATGTTTGATTGGGGTCATATTTTTGCCTTTCTTTTTATTCCTAGTTTTCATCACAGTGCTTGACACATATTAAGTGCTCAAATACTTCTTGACTGATTAAATGACACTATGGAGTCCACAAGGACAAAAAATTTGGAGGTTTCCATTATTAAATAGTCACAACACATTGGCTCCCATTGTACTTGAATTAACACATATGTATAACTACTTATGATTTAAAGATGTAATGATGTATGCTTACAAACATATACCCACAAACAAAGGCTCACATTTTCCCCTCATGTATGCCTACAAAAAACAATGTATAACTGATCTTTAAAGATATGAAATTTTGTATAGTGTATTAAATGGATTATTACCTCATGATGCCTTCAATGCTTCTATAATTAGGCAGTTTGTATCTCATGCTAAAGAAATGGAAGGAAAATACAACTACGAATAGATGTGTAATCATAATTTACAATAGTAGAAATTTTATCTTTTCAAAAGAAAGTGAGCTTTCTTACAAGAAAGTCTTTAGCTAAAAGTCATTACAAAATTTGAACAAATTTTGAAATTTGTACAAATTAGTTAGAGACATGCTTTTTCAAAATTATTTTAAGGGAACAAGGTTAGCTATACTTTCTACGATATCCCATTCCAAAATATAAATGAAGCAAAATCAAAGTTTATGTACCACTTTGACCCTTAGTGAGCCTCCTTACACTAAGGAGCAACAAAAAAGCCACTAGGGAGCTCTTCTAAAGAGGCAAAAAATGATTCGTCTCTTCTTTGCAATACATAACTACCAGAAGTAAATACTGTGAATCAAAGTTTGACTTTGGTAATCCAACCCCTCTTCCAATGTTCCCTGTCCCCTTGCAAAGTTCTCTGTAGATAACTATCATCGGCTCATCCCCCATCAATTGCATTCTTTCTTCTTATTCAGTCCTGCAATAAATCTAAAAATAACAGCAACAACAGACATAATTGCAAACAAAAGAAATCAAAACCCTTTTTTGAGTCTTTAGCCCTTCCTGACACCCTTAGCACATTCTGAGCAACAGAATTCTGAGGAATCCTCTCATGTCTGAATTCTCTCAGCTTCCCTCCATCATTTAGCCTAATTGTACTTTTTGTTGTTGTTGTTAGCTCTAATCACCTGTTTTCATGATTTAATCCCTCCTACCTTCATTAAGAGTCAGAAGTGACTATTAATGCTAACAGGCTGGCATTTTTACAAGTATGTATACATTTCATATAGTGAGTCAATATTTTTACTGGGTGCAAAATTGAATAAAAGGAGCACAATAATCAGGTTTTATTTTCCTTTTGAAAAATATTTAGCCCTTTTATTTATTTATTTTTTGTTGGTAAATGGCATTTTATTTTTTTTTAAATTTCAAATTTATTTATTTAACATATTTAGTTTTCAGCATTGATTTTCACAAGACTTTGAATTACAAATTTTCTCCGCATTTCTACCCTCACCCCACTCCAAGATGGCATATATTCTGGTTGCCCTATTCGCCAGTCAGCACTCCTTTCTGTCATCCCACTCCCCTCCCATCCCCTTTGTCCTTCCTTTCTTGTAGGGCAAGATAAATTTCTACATCCCATTGCCTGTGTATCTTATTTCCTAGCTGCATGCAAAAACTTTTTTTTTTTGTTTTTGAACATCTGTTCTTAAAACTTTGAGTTCCAAATTCTCTCCCCTCTTCCATTCCCACCCAACCTCCCTAAGAAGTCAAGCAATTCAACATAGGCCACAAGTGTATGATTATGTATAACCCTTCCACAATATTCATGTTGTGTAAGACTAACTATATTTTGCTCCTTCCCAACCCATCCCCCTTTATTGAATTTTCTCCCTTGACCCTATCCCATTTGCAAAGTGTTTGTTTTTGATTACCTCCACCCCCATCTGCCCTCCCCTCCATCATCCCCTCCCCCTTTTTTATCTTCTTCCCTCTTCTTTCCTGTGGGGTAAGATACCCAACTGAGTATGTATGGTATTCCCTCCTCAGGCCAAATCTCATTCCCCCCTCACCTGCCCTCTCCCCTCCTCCCACAGAACTGCTTCCTCTTGCCACCTTTATGCGAGATAATCCATCCCATTCTATCTCTCCCTATCTCCCTCTATCAATATATTCCTCTCTCATCCCTTAATTTGATTTTATTTCTTTTAGATATCTTCCCTTCATCTTCAACTCACCCTGTTTCCTCCCTCTCTCTCTCTCTCTCTCTCTCTCTCTCTCTCTCTCTCTATATATATATATATATATATATATATATATATATACACATACATATATACATACATACACACTCACATATACACATATATACATAAACATATATATATGTGTATATATATGTGTGTATAAATATGTGTGTGTGTGTATATATATATATATATATATATACACACACACACATATATATATATGCATATTCCCTTCAGCTACCCTAATACTGAGGTCTCATGAATGATACACATCATCTTTCCATGTAGGAATGTAAACAAAACATTTCAACTTTAGTAAATCCCTTGCAATTTCTTTTTCTTGTTCTTTTTCTTGATTACCTTCTCATTCTTCTCTTGATTAATGTGTTTGAAAGTCAAATTTTCTATACAGCTCTGGTGTTTTCACTGAGAAAGCTTGAAAGTCCTCTATTTTATTGAAAATCCATATTTTGCCTTGGAGCATGATACTCAGTTTTGCTGGGTAGGTGATTCTAGGTTTTAATCCTAGCTCCATTGACCTCCGGAATATCGTATTCCAAGCCCTTCTATCTCTTAATGTAGAAGCTGCCAGATCTTGGGTTATTCTGATTGGGTTTCCACAATACTCGAATTGTTTCTTTCTGGCTGCTTGCAGTATTTTCTCCTTGATCTGGGAGCTCTGGAATTTGGCGACAATATTCCTAGGAGATTTCTTTTGGGATCTATTTGAGGAGGCGATTGGTGGATTCTTTCAACTTCTATTTTGCCCTGTGGCTCTAGAATATCAGGGCAGTTCTCCTTGATAATTTCTTGAAAGATGGTATCTAGGCTCTTTTTTTGATCAAGGCTTTCAGGAAGTCCAATAATTTTTAAATGATCTCTCCTGGATCTATTTTCCAGGTCAGTGGTTTTTCCAAGGAGATATTTCACATTGTCTTCCATTTTGTCTTTCCTTTGTTTCTGTTTTATAATATCTTGATTTCTCATAAAGTCACTAGCTTCCACTTGCTCCAATCTAATTTTTAAGGTATTATTATCTTCAGTGGGCCATTGGACCTCCTTTTCCATTTGGCTAATTCTGCCTTTCAAGGCATTCTTCTCCTCATTGGCTTTTTGGAACTCTTTTGCCATTTGAGTTAGTCTATTTTTTAAGATGTTGTTTTCTTCAGTGTATTTTTCAGTATTTTTTGGTTCTCTTTTAGCAAGTCATTGACTTGTTTTTCGTGGTTTTCTCGCATCCTTCTCATTTCTCTTCCCAATTTTTCCTCTACTTCTCTAACTTGCTTTTCCAAATCCTTTTTGAGCTCTTCCATAGCCTGGGACCAGTTCATGTTTTTCTTGGAGGCTTTTGGTGTAAGCTCTTGCACTTTGTTGACTTCTTTAGGCTGTATCTTTTGGTCTTCTTTGTCAGCAAAGAAAGAATCCAAAGTCTGAGACTGAATCTGGGTTCGTTTTCGCTGCCTGGCCATATTCCCAACCAACTAACTTGACCCTTGAGTTTTTCAGTGGGGTATGACTGCTTGTAGACTAAAGAGCTCTATGTTCCACATTTGGCGGGATGCACCAGCTCTGCCACACCAGCAGTCCTCCTTCCCCAAGAACCCCCAAACCGGACTGGGCTTATATCTTCAGCAGGCTGTGCACTCCTGCTCTGATCCGCCACTTAATTCCTCCCACCAGGTGGGCCTGGGGCCGGAAGCAACTTCAGCTGTAGCTGCCCCACCTCTGCTGCCCCGGGGGCGGTGGCCAAACCTCGAACTCCTTCCACTCCCACAGCTTTTCCCACTAACCTTGTCCGCTGTCTTTGGTGTTTGTGGGTTGAGAAATCTGATAACTGCCGCAGGTCACTGATTCAGGGTGCCAGGGCCCGTTCCTCCCGGCTCCTGGTCTGGTTGGTCCATGCTGCTCACACTGGGCTCTGCTCCGCTCCACTCCCAGCTCCCAGCTCCCAGCTCCGTGTGGGATAGACCTCACCCAGAGACCATCTAGGCTGTCCTGGGCTGGAGCCCTGCTTCCCTCTCCTGTTTTTGTGGGTTCTGCAGTTCTAGAATTGGTTCAGAGCCATTTTTTATGGGTTTTTGGAGGTACTCGGCAGGGAGCTCACGCTACTCCCTGCTTTCCAGCCACCATCTTGGCTCTGCCCCCGGAAATCCCCTATTTAGCCCTCTTAATTACTCCAAGTGTTTCTATGAAACCAGGGCCCTCCCTTTTTATATAAGATAATGTTATGGTAATGCTGCAGGGCTGTGAGTCAAGGAATACCACAGTCTCCAAAGACATGTATTAGATATAGGTATCCACATTTAATTGCAGTATATATAAGCAAAACTAATACCTATGGCAATAGAAACATATGAATACGCATATGAGTACATATGTGGAATGGAAAGGTTGGGGTGTTGTGTGTATAAACACATACCCATAACCATTTCTTAAACAGTAACTGTACTGGCTATATATTATATATGTATCTATACCTAGTAGGTAGATAGGTATGCATATATACACATGTATAACTTAAAACAAACCTTTTAATAAGTTTGAACAATAAATATTGAAAATTTAAAATGTTATTCTTAAAACTGATGTGTGTGTGTGTGTGTGTGTGTGTGTGTGTGTGTGTATGGAGAAGGCAGGGCAATTGTGGTTAAATGACTTGCCCAAGGTTACACAGCTAGTATGTCAAGTGTCTGAAACTGAATTTGAACTCAGGTCCTTCTGACTCCAGGGGTGGTGCCCTACTCACTGTGCCACCTAGCTGTCATATATATGTGTGTGTGTGTGTGTGTGTGTGTGTGTGTGTGTACACACACATATATATATATATATACACTTCCATACATATGCACATATATATATATATATATATGTGTGTGTGTGTGTATGTATTGAGATTGTTTTATAATTCCCTTTGGAATTGTTTCCACCTCTTTGAAGCAAAGAATATTATTTGGGAACAAAATTTAAGTTAATTTAAAAATACCATTAAGAATGAAAAGATGAGAAATAAATTCCAATTAAATTGCATTATAAGTCTACATTTTATAATATTTTAAATATTATTACAAAAATAGCTCTAGAATATTTGAAATATCTCAAGGGAAACAAAAACAAGCCAACATGATAACTTATATCTTCAAATGCTGTCCAAACGGGGAACAACACCATTTTAGATTAAGTGGAGAAGAATTGTTTGAAACAGCTGTCACTGATTAAGAAGGGCTTAGCCATCAAGAGCAGTGACTCTCAATGATGATCTTTTACTTTTTTATACTATATGATAGAAATCGGTCAAGTGTAATAATGTCCTTTGGACACTCAATGGAGGGTGTCAATGAGTATCTTTGTATGGAACTGAAAGCTAGGTCTTCAAGGTCCTCTCTTTGCATAAGCATAATGTATACAATTTATCTATGGAACTTTTAAAATTACCATTTGAGAAAGGATAAGGTTTCACAATTAACAATTTTTTTTTTACAAAATTTAGCAAAGTATGATGTACAATTTTAAAAAAATAAACACAATTGCATTATATTATGTAAACTTACGCATTTATATCTAAAATTCCTTAATAGCTGTATGGAACAGTTACCAACTAACCTCTGTCATCTGCAATATATAAATAAATGTGTCATCTATAGCAGTTGTGACAAGGCTTGTCAGCTGTGCTCATCGTGAGTGGTGTTGTCAGATTCATTATTGCTATTAAGTTTCTGAATTAACTCAACTTATAAACCTAAGAATAAAATCATATCCCCTAGTTTCATTGCCACCAAGTACTACCAAATTCTTGTCAATTGTTGGCAAAGTATAGAATATCAGAATTAGAAATCACAATACAGTGAAATCCATACTGATTAATAAATAATTAATGTATATAGAAGAACAAGAGGTATTTTACTAAAGATAAGTGGTCAAAAGATATAAATAGGCATTTTACAAATAAAAAAAAACCAACAACAGTTCTAAGAAGTGATCAAAATAAGATAAATTCAGAACAAAATAACCCTGTTGTTCCACCTCACACCCATTAGATTAGCAAAAATGACCAAAAAAAAAGCAATTGTTCTAAGTGTAGGGGAAAGCTAGCTTAGTGATTCACTGCTGGTGGAGCTGTAAGTCAGTTATTCCTTTGCAGGCTGGACTAGATGCTTGAAGTGACACCATGCTTTGTGCTTAAGGTCTGAACCATACCATTGCTGCTGTATCCGGCTTCTGAACTTCCTCCTTTCTTGCTACACTGTCCAGAGTCTCTCTATGCTATAAGTAAATCTTGTTCTCATTCTTCGCTGGATCTGAGACCTGAGAATGGTTAATAGGCAACAAAGCTGCCACTTGACATTACCCCCATCCCAATGCCTCAGTGTGGTTCTGGGGGTACCCCAGGGCAGGTGTAGGACTTCCTTTAGTGCTGGTGTGCAGCCCTTCCTTGGGCCCTGGAATGCTTCTGCCACATGATCTTACTTCGACTTTGTCCCCAGTTTCTGCAGACATCTTTATCTGCCTTCCTATGTCAACATTGACTGGCATAACTCATTCAGAATTTCTTTATTATTATTCAGTCTGGTGCCTGTAGATTTGTCTGGAGGTGTTATGGCTCAGCTGCATTGCTTCTTTTTATTCCAACATCTAGGTGGGCATCTTCTTCCATAATAACTTTTTAATGGCACGATACTTTTTGTTGTTTGCTCATATTTGTAGCATATTTCCTCACTTCAAGCTTTATGTTAGGGTTGGGCTCTGCAAACTTCTGGAGCAGGTGTCTAAGCTTGTCCTAATACTTTGTTTTGGAGTATTGAGTATTGTATTACTCCAGGATCTCTGAGACATCTTAAGATGGGCACCTGAAAGTTTTCAGTCATCTCAAAGTGATTTAATTAAGGTTAATGTCTGATTTGTGCCCTCCTGGTTTGAGCTTTGCAAGTTCTAAATGGGGTTTTGGGTCTACATAACAATCTTGTACACTTATAACTGGTGAGAAGTTCCAGTAGACTTCTGCGGGACTCAACCACCATAAACAGTTCAGAGTGACAGAACTGTAGGTTCACCTCTGGATTAAATTTCCTGTGCCAAGTATTCTACTGCAGGATACAGATTGAGCTGGAATCTGGAACAGAGATTCCACACAATTTCTGGGGTCACAGACACATAGCTATTGCTTGCTTTTAAACTTGCTCCTTGTTTGGTACACAACTTCAAACCTTTAGATGCTTCTCAACATGGAATGACACCTTTAGATTCAAGTGCTTTCCTCAGTCAGCCCTGGAACTAGGCTATAAATATCTGCCTCTACTTCCTGCTACTTACCCATTTTGGTTCAGCTCTTCTAATCTATTTATTTTAAGTACAGATTTGATAGGGACATTATACAACTGACTTTTAAAAATGATGTTTACAGTTGAACAAAGCAACATGAATACCATAATAAATTTTGAACTAGTCCATAGAAAAGGTACTTAATATTTTTTGATCATGGATTTCTTTGGAAGTCTGGTAAAGCTCCTAGAGCACTCCTTGGAATAACATTTTTAAAGACATAAAATAAGATATATAGGATTACAAAGAAAATAGTAACATAGAAATATAGTTAACAAAACATTAATAAAACAAATTCATAGACCCATATCTTTAATACTTTTTAAAAACTTCCATATCAACTAATGTCATAGGATATACCCCAATAGCCATGTGTTTTTATGCTGTTTTCATTTTAATACCTTGAAAACATTATAGCTTTGAAATAACAGTATATCAACAAAAGAAATATGCCTTCATTCTAGTAACTCCTATTCTTTCAGGAGAAAGATGTGTATACAGCTAATGTACAGGATTTGGATGAGGACTAACTTGTCTTTAAAAATATTTATCTTTAGAGTGGAAATGCTTATCTTTAAAGGGCACATTAGGATCAGTACATTTCATTGCATTGTATAAATTTTCTTTATTATGTGTATTTAATAGATCCTCTGCTATAGTCTGACCGCAGACTAGCCAAACATTTCCCTCAACTGACAAAGTACAAAAAAGGGACAAAAAACAAACAAACGCAAAAACCTATTTTATTATGGACACTGTATAATTAGCAGTAGAGATATTTTGGTTTGGGTTCCTTTAGCAAAAAATGGAGGGGTGTTATCTGTGTGTGTTTATGTGTGTGTGTGTGTATGTGTGTGTGTGTGTGTGTGTGTAAAATAATAAACCAGCTTTTTTAATATATTATAATAATATTTTGAAAACATGTTTTTGAAGAAAAAAATTGTACTTAAAGACATATTAACTTTGAAACTGCCCTTTACATAGAGGAAATCAAAGATTAAATTTATGTTTGATCCTCTTACTACCGAAGGACAGTAGACTATGTCCCTATTTCAGTTGTGTTTTTTATAAACCTCTAGAAAATATATATTTGCCTGAAGAGACTTATTGCTGACAAGATGGAGTCTTCATTGTTACTGTTAGAATTTGTATATGATATAGTTATGCCTGGCATTTTGGCATTAAGAGCACCATTTTTTTCTAGTTTCACTCAACAACCTCCCCCATTGACAGTCACACTCCCTACACTTTCCTCATACTTAACAGAGCCGCCCTCAATGCAAAGGATACAATTTCATAATTGAGAAATAATGCCCACCCCTTTAAAAATTTCAAGGTTTTTCAGTAATTAAAAATGTCCAAATAAAAAGTAGGATAGGTTAGCATAGTGGGCTTGGAAGAAGGAAGTCTTGCCTTCCTATCCAGCTTCTGTTCCTCAGAAATTCAGTGTAATTGAACCTTAAATTTGAAATGTAATTGGACCTGCAATGATATTGAGTTCCCTTCCATTACTGGAACTTCCCTAGGCTGTCTAAATCACAGATCCTACTCATAAAATAAGTTTATACAAGTTTATCATTAATATTCCCCTCTTTATAAAAGCTACATTTGACTTTAGATCCCAACTTGCATTTGGTGTCATATAGTTTTATGAAGCATTTTTTCCCTTGGAAGCTTAGTTGGGTGCAATAATGCGTTGTATGCATATATAAAGCATGAATCGTGTGCACAAATGTGCTAGGTTCTATGGGTGAACAAGATCTTATAAGACATGGTCCTCACAAAAAAGAGAAAGAAAAATCTTCCTAGGTTCCCTGAATGTCATTTGTTTTCTGATAGGCAGCTGATTGGAAACTAGCTATTTCTTATAAGATTCTTAGGGATATTTAGGCAAAAAAAAAGAGTTACACTGCATTTAAGACACTTATTTCCATTTTTGCTTAGGAAGCTAAGTTGAGTGGATCTCCATGACCAGCTCGTACTTCTAAAATAGTTAGAATTCCTTGAATACAGTTGCCATTGTCACTTCGTTATAACCTCCCAGAATTTATTTTCACAAAAGTATAATGATGATAACATCTTCCTTGATTATTTCACAAAATTGTTGTGATGGTATCAAGAAGAAAAAGAAGTGGACTTGTAATTAGGAACTGTGGCTTCTAGTCCTGTCTCTACTACAACAACATTTGAAATTGGGAAATCAATTTGTCCACTTAGACCTAAGTTTCCTCTCCTATTCAATGAGAGGACTAGAATAGTTGATTTCTAAGGTCCTGCCTAGCCACAAATTTCTACAATTATATGAAATGTGATAATGTGACTTTTGAAAACCACAAAGTACTATACAAATGTAAGGCAACATTATAGTAATTTATTGGTTGGGGCAAGATGGGAAAGAAAGCATAGAATCCTATCTCCTTAAATGAATTTATGGATAACTTCCTGCTTTTGATTCACGAGCCTAATATCTAACTTTCTGAGAATTTTTTTTTTCCCATTTCGATCAGTTGAAATTAATTGTTTATTTTATTTCCCATAAAAAAGATGTAAGAAACTGATTTCCTGGAGAAATTAAATTGTTAATTGCAATAAGTTCTCACTTAAGGGATATTAGGATACATACACACATACACACACACACACATACACGCACATATGCACACAAAGTAATGGAAAATTTGTCCTTCCCCACAACTGAAAACATACTAGGAATGATGCATCTAATAAATTCTTCACTTTCTTTGGCAGCAATAGTCTGACAAATGTAGACTACACTCCTCTTCAACTTAGAGATTCACATTATAGTATAGTTCAAATTCATTTGGAAACACAGACAATTCATTTAAAATTATACCAGTAGCATTTTATGGCATTCTGATTTTTTCTGGCATTAGGACAGATAAATAACCTTATCTAGGAAAAATCACATCAGAAATACAAATAAAGTTAACTATAGAGTTGAGAGTCTTCAGCAATTAAAATCATGCTAGTATGAAACATTATTTTTAAGTATTACTAAAAAGTAGATGGCCAGCTTATTATGCCTAGTAGAGGAGAAGGTTTCAAAGAACAGAATGCGAGTTTTTTTTCCTAATCCAGGCCAAAGGATATAATGAAGACTGAGGACCAACCTGTTTTGGGATCAACAGAGAAGTATGGCTGTCCTTGAAGAATACTATATACCACCCGAGCACTATTTCCATAGGTTGGGTCATCTGCATCTGTAGCTGTCACTTGTAGAACAGAGGTACCTGTGAATGCAAGAAAATATAATTTATTTGACAATGGTATTCAACATAGAATAATTTATGTATATAACATATGTTATCTCTAGAGAGTCATAATACTAAGAAACACACAAATGTTTCTCAAAAGTTACTCCTATTAGAATATAGCCCTTTTAAGTAAAATCTCATTGCTCATAAGAAATCTATGAGCTGTCTAGAATTAGTCCAGTTATACAATTCAAGGATATGAAGAACACTCAAGGCATAATTGTCAAACCTATTAAACTTCAAAAATTAAAGGAGACCAACTATGGTATTTGGGATGAAAAGAAGAAGAGAGTTCTGCCCAAACACAGTCCAATTTTTTTCTCAGCATTTGCATTTCCTTCAAATATAGTCAAACTTCATTTTTAAAGCAATGAACAATGATTATGATTTAGTTATATTGAGGGTCGAATCATAAACTGTCTATATACTGGTTTGGGTGTGCATTTCTCTCAGACTAATACAGAAAATGAAACATAGCTGTCAGCATTATACTTCAATATGATTAAAAAACAGTCCTAAGACAATCACATCTGGTCATTTCTTCTTGTTTTTGATCTTTTCCACTTAGCTGCCAAAAGGCTGTGATAAATTTAGTTAAGAAAATCAGTATAGTAAAAAGAAAGTTATAATGCCTAGATTTCAATAAGATTTATTTATTAAACAACATACCTTCATTTTATGTGAGGAAAACTTCCTAACAATTAGAGCCATCCAAAGTGGAATAGGCTATCTTTATAAGTAATGGGATTTTCATCACTGGAATGTAAAATCCTGAATGACTAGAAGCCAGATAATCAATTGCCAGGGATGTTTTTGTAGGGACTCCTGTTTAGGTACAGAATGGATTCAATGACCTTGAGGTCTTTCTAATTCTGAAATTCTATCGGTCTCTCAATTGTCCTAATCTGAAAAACAATTGCTTGGGCATTATATGTAATACACAGCTACAAGTAATACATTCTTTTTTTTTTCTTGTGGGGTGGGAAGGATAAGGGGTGCAATATGAGATTTCATTAGATTAAGGGATTCTTTCCTGGTGATGAAACTCTCAACCAATTGTCTTCCATTCTTTAGAAATCACAGAGAATTCACTTGGGACCCTGGGAGGATAAATGACTTGCTAAGAGTCACAGACATAGTATATGTAAAAAATGGCACTTGAATCAAAGTCTTTCTGATTCTAAGATGACCTCTCCATCCACAATGCCACATTGTTATTGTTTCATTAGTCATAATATTTTGAATAATAAACAAAAATCTAGAATTCTCAAAGGGTGAGATAGTGGATCATCTCAAACTAAAGAGATCATAGGCCAAATTTTTCTCACCTAATGCATGGCTTCATAAAGGTCCTTATTCCAAATATTTTTAAATTAAAAGATGTGGGGGATCATTACGAGAATAATACACCATGACCAGGTAGGATTTATTCCAGGAATGCAAGGCTGGTTCAATATTAGGAAAACTATTAGCATAATTGACCATATCAACAACAAAACTAGCAGAAACCATATGATCATCTCAATAGACGCAGAAAAAGCCTTTGACAAAGTACAACACCCATTCCTATTAAAAACACTAGAAAGCATAGGAATAAGGGGAACCTTCCTCAAAATTATAAATAGCATCTACCTAAAACCATCAACAAGCATTATTTGTAATGGGGATAAACGATGCATTCCCAATAAGATCAGGGGTGAAACAAGGATGTCCATTATCACCCCTATTATTCAATTTGGTTCTAGAAACATTAGCTGTAGCAATAAGAGAAGAAAAAGAAATTGAAGGAATTAGAATAGGAAAAGAAGAAACTAAATTATCACTTTTTGCAGAAGATGTGATGATTTATCTAGAGAATCCTAGAGAATCAAGTAAAAAACTACTTGAAATAATAAACAACTTTAGCAAAGTTGCAGGATATAAAATAAACCCACATAAATCCTCAGCATTCCTATACATTACTGACAAAGCCCAACAGCAAGAGATAGAAAGAGAAATTCCATTCAAAGTTACTGAAGGCACTATAAAATATTTGGGAGTCTATTTGCCAAGACAAACCCAGGGCCTATATGAACATAACTATGAAACACTTTTCACGCAAATAAAATCAGATCTAAATAAATGGAGAAATATCAGTTGCTCATGGTTAGGCCGAGCTAATATAATAAAAATGACAATTCTACCTAAATTAATCTATCTATTCAGTGCCATACCAATCGAACTACCAAAAAATTTTTTTACTGAGCTGGACAAAATAATAACAAAATTCATTTGGAAAAACAAGAGGTCTAGAGTATCTAGGATATTACTGAAAAGACATGCTAGAGATGGTGGTTTAGCCACACCAGATATTAAACTGTACTACACAGCAGCAGTCATCAAAACTGCCTGGTACTGGTTAAGAAACAGGGGTGTGGATCAGTGGAATAGGATAGGTACACAAGTAGGTGAAATCAACAAGTTTAGCAATCTACTCTTTGATAAACCCAAAGAAGCCAGTTTCTGGGCTAATAATTCACTATTTCACAAAAACTGTTGGGAAAACTGGAAAAAGGTAGGGCAAAAACTGGGAATAGACCAATATCTTACACCATATACCAAAATAAAGTCAAAATGGGTTCATGATTTAGGAGTAAAAGTTGATACTCTAAGTAATTTGGGAAAGCAAGGAATAGTTTACTTATCAGATTTGTGGAAAAGTAAAGAATTCAAGACCCAACAAGAGATAGAGAGCATTACAAAATGCAAAATGGATAATTTTGATTATGTCAAATTGAAATGTTTTTGTACAAAAAAAGCCAATGCAACAAGAATTAGGAGGGAAGCAGAAAATTGGGAGAAAATCTTTGCAACTAGTATCTCTGATAAAGGCCTCATCTCTAAAATATACAGGGAGCTAAGCCAAATATATAGGAATACAAGCCATTCCCCAATTGAGAAATGGTCAAAGGATATGAACAGGCAGTTTTCAGAGGAAGAAATTAAAGCTATCTACAGGCATATGGAAAAATGCTCTGGATCGCTGCTGATTAGAGAAATGCAAATCAAAAAAACTCTTAGATACCACATCTCTCCTGTCAGATTGGCTAAAATAACAAATCAGGAGAATGATAAATGCTGGAAAGGATGTGGGGAAATTGGAACATTGTTGCATTGCTGGTGGAGTTGCGAGCTGATCCAGCCATTTTGGAGGGCGGTGTGGAACTATGCCCAAAGGGCTATAGAAATGTTCATACCCTTTGACCCAGTAATACCACTTCTAGGGTTGTATCCCAAAGAAATCACGCAAGCGGGAAAAGGACCCATATATACAAGAATATTTATAGCGGCTCTCTTTGTGGTAGCCAAGAATTGGAAATCAAAGGGATGCCCATCAATTGGGGAATGGCTGAACAAGCTGTGGTATATGAAGGTGATGGAATACTATTGTGCCATAAGAAATGGGGATGATGCAGACTTCATAACAACCTGGAAAAACCTACACGACATAATGCTGAGTGAGCGGAGCAGAGCCAGGAGAATGTTGTGCACAGCCACAGATATGTGGATTCCGTGAGGACCAACCCTGACATACTGCGCTTCTCTCAGCAACCTAAAGGGGCAAGGACAACTCCAGGGGACTCACGATGGAGAATGCTATCTTCATTCAGAGAAAGAACTGCGAAGTTTGAATACAGACTGAGGCACACTACATGCTCGCCTTTTCTGCTTCTCTTTTGTTTTTGTTTTTGGGGTTTTTTTTTGTTTTTTTTTTCTTGTTTTTTTTTTTTTTTGGTTCTGTTTCTTCTTTCTCATGATTCATTCCATTGGTCAAAATTCTTCTCCACGACTTGACTAGAGCATAAATTAATTCAATGCGAAGTTATACATGACAGTTATATGAGACTTCATGCTGTCTTGGGGAGGGAGGGGGGAGGGAGGGGAGAAAAACTGGAACTCAAAACTATGTAGAACCGTGTGTGGTAAACTAAAAATAAATAAAGAAAAAAAAAGATGTGGGGGAAAAACCTCTTGCAAGCCAACATGCAACACTGTTACAGTCAAGATTTAATTATCCATAATGGTGTTAACAAAAAGAATGAAATGTGAGCAATATAAAGTGATAGATGATTTTTTAAAAAAGATTTTTATTTGCCTCTGGGAATCAATTCAATTAAATAAACATTTTTTTTTCTAATTTGTCCAGATTACTATGCTAACATTGACAGAAAAAATTTGCAAAAGACATATAAGCGGAATTTATCATCTACAGCCCAGTGGGGGGTGGTTGGGAAGGGGAAGGGAAGTAATGACAGAAGCACAAATAATGACAATACAGAATAGTATTTAACACATCAATTAAGAGATGTAAGAAAGATCCTGTGTGATTTTTGAGGGTAAAAAGTAGAAAATCCATTACCAACTTGGGAAGTGGGTTGGGTAAATAGGAAAGGGTATGTTCAGAAAAGCCTTCCTAGAATAGGTGGCATTTGTTTGATATATGCTTTAAAACCAGAATAGTAATTTAAAAGGAAATAGAAAGCAGGACAAAGAGGGGGAGAACATTCCAAGAAAAAAAATAGAATTATCAAGGCCATAGAGTTAGCAAATAAGAGAAATATGTTTATAAGGACAATGAATAATACACTTCTTTCATTCAATCATTTACTTCCTTTGCTTCAGCTCTCATCTCCATAATATATATTATATATTATGTTATATATTTATATATATATACATTATTTGTATATTATATAATATACAGTAAATAAATAATATAAAACATTTATATACTATATGTATAGATATATCTCTAACATATACATTATATATACATATATATTTCTATCAACATCTCTGATAGGTTCTGAGAGTCAAGCTAGGTAACTATAGCTTCAGAATGAAAAATACAATTATCAATGAGATTTTTAACTTAGATCTTCCACCAATAAGTTTACACGTATATAATAAAGTTTTGCTGAAAGACTCAATCTTGCTGTGAGAGTTCAGGATTGTAGGGGAAAGACTGGTAGAGGCTGTTGCATTGGTCTGATATTTGACTCAAATCAAGTTCTGAATTGTTGAATATAAAATTAATTTAGCTTGCTTATAGTTCTTCATGTAATGCTAGAGAAACCAAAATGACCCATTAACCTTACTTGAACAAACTTAGTTAGACTTTTAGATGCAATACCACATATTTTTACCCCTTGATCAGCTCTGTTTAATACTAATCTTTATGTAGATTATTTCCACCTCAACATCAGATAGCTATATATTCAGTTCTAGTCTCTCTTCTAAGCATAAGATCAGCATCATCAACTGCCTCCTTTATATTTTAATCTACATGTCTAATAGATACCTCGAACTTAATATGTCCAAAACAGTACTCATTATCTTTCCCCAAAGCTACTCTCTTCTATATTACTGTATTTTATTCAAAGGAACTACTATTTTTCCAGTCACCAACTTTTGATTCTTTGGTGTCTTTGGCTCCTTGTTTCCATCCTACATTTCCAATCAATAGCCAAATCTTCTTATTTCTACCTGCATAATATTCCTTGAATGCTTCTCCTTCCTTCTACTCACATAGCCCTCATTACCTTTTTCCTAGAATGTTATAATACCCTCCTAATTGGTTTTCCTGATTCAAAAACCTACTGTCCTCAAAATCCATCTTCCTCATAGCTGCCAAGTGATTTTCCTGAGTTTGACCATTTCTCTCTATTATACAATAAATTCTGATAGATTCCTACCTCTAGAATCAAATATAAACTTCTTTGTTATTCATTTAGCAACTGTTCTCCTCCAATACTTCTTGGACCCATCCTATATTTCTAGTCTATATTTCATACCTTATTATACATCATTCCCCTCCATAAACTCTTTGGTTAAATCAAAGTGGCATTTTTAATATTCTTCAGATGTGGCACTCCATCTCTCATCTCTGTACCTTTGCATTGACTTTCTTTAATGATGAAATGTACTCCTTCCTCATCTGCACTTATTTGAATCCTTCATTTCTCCCAAAACTCAATTCAAATACCACATTCTACATGAGACCTTTCTTATATCCCCTCCCTCTCCACCAGCTGAAATAGTGCCTTTCCTCCTTAGGCAGTTCACTTTGTTTTGTGTGTTTTTTTAAAATTATACATACTTTTATATTTCAATGTTGTCTCTGATGTTAGAATATAATTCCTTTCATTTCAGGGACTGTTTGACTTTTTTTTCTTTGTATCCCTATCAACTTGTGCACTATAGGTACTTTTTAATCGACTAATTCACCTGACATAAATAACCTTGATTTTTGGAAAAAATGAAGGGACTATATTAAGAATCATAGATTCAGAGACCT